>NW_026728845.1:600000-1200000 GCF_030272615.1 Cryptomeria japonica | reverse complement strand
AAGGTTAAGGCCATTATTTCCATTGTTGACTCATTTGGCTGGTAATATCTCTATAAGAGATCTACTTAATGGGTTTTTATTCATACGGTGACAGGCTCCTTTGGGTGTTCCTTAGAATCCTACTATCGATTGGCCAGGTAAATTCTCTACCTTCATGTATTTTATCACCCCGTGAAGCAGCTAAGTAATTCCAAAGTCACCATGCGGGTGTGTGGGGTAGTGCGACAAATACAAAGCGAGCCTCACATTACCTCTATAATAATAATTGTGATTGCATCGCCAT
Organism: Cryptomeria japonica; assembly: GCF_030272615.1. Lineage (NCBI taxonomy): Eukaryota > Viridiplantae > Streptophyta > Pinopsida > Cupressales > Cupressaceae > Cryptomeria > Cryptomeria japonica. The sequence continues at coordinate 1,199,717 of NW_026728845.1, read as the reverse complement.
GCGAGTTTGCAAAAATAGGCGAGACCCTTAGGGTATGCTCCCATAATCCCACAATGCGAAATTTTACCGATTGTTAATGTATGCGGGGTTTCCAGTGAAGACTGGAAGAAGAGGTATAGGATTAGCCAAGAACCCCACAATACCATTAGGGATATATTTTCTAGGATAATCTAGTGTGGAGGGAATGGTCTAGGAAGAGTGCTATATGATGGGAACTGATGCTGACATGGAACGTGTGTGGCAATCAAAGGGGTTAGATATAAAATTGCATGCAAGGGGTTAATGAGGTGTTTGTTGCTCTGTAGTTCTATGCTAGACAAAAGGGGCGATGATCAGGATAATCAAATTTTGTGAGTTCACCAAGGAAGATGAATATTAATGGATAAGGCATACAAGGACAAGCATGTAAAAGGTTCCGGTAACGCAGGAGGTGATATTTTGAAGTAAAAGTCAATCCTGGCGAATCACCTACATGAGATCAACTCCAGAAAGGATGTTCATATAATTTCATATGTGAAAAGCCAGAGGGACTGAGCACAATGATATGAAAAGTACATGAATATGGTTGTTGGAGTGTTATTCAAGAAATCCAAGCTAGGAGTTGTGGTTGATAAGAACGAGTCTTAATCTCTTGATAAGAACAAAAGCTGAAAATATTGCTTGCATGCATAAAGATAGGCTATTTTAGGAGGCTCTAAGTCCCACAAATCGAGGACGACAACCATCTATTGATTAAGCACTGTGTTGGGCCTCGTATTAGCACTGTTTCAAATAAAGTGTAAGAGATGGAGCGTTCATATACAGAGAACTGCGAGTTTGTGAGGTGCACCTTCTATGATATAGGTTGGAGAATATTTCAGTGGGCCACTTTGTAGAGGAAGGGATATCAAGATTTTAGAAGGTAGTCGAAGGGACATCGAAAGGTGGTTTCAAATGGAAAATGCCTTTCATGGGCTATCTATCTTCATCCCTTCATAATCAAACGACTAGGAGGAAGAAGGAAGGGGAAAGAGAACAATGAAGGAATGGGGTGGATGGTTTAGATGTAGAGAATCTCAAATTCATCTTGAGTATGGAAGATGTGCCCCTTTCTCTTCTTATCATATTGCTCGATAAGATTCTCCTTCCATTTTTCCATTACCTCCCTTTTCTATTTATTTTCATCCTCTAGTTGTGAGGAAATTTCCTTTATAAGGTTGCAAGGCTCCCCTTCTAGTCTAATGAGTGTCTCTGCCAGCGTATGTAGGTCTTCCACAAGCATGATGGTGGCATGAATCAAAGCACCAAGACTTGAACGGAATATTATTCTCCACCGAGGCATCTTCTTGTATGCATGGCCCATTTTTGTCTTATATTTAATGGGCGATGGGTTTTCTTTTATCTGCATATGGCCTGAAATGTGTCAAAAGAGGAAAAAAACCAAGTGTAAGCATGTTGAAGATTTTGATAATTCCTTATTGTTATAAAAGGAATACTACGACTGTAAGAAAATACTATGAAATGTTGTATTCCAGGTGGGTAGAAGCAGCCATTTGTTAATCTAGGGTTTCATGCTGGCTCACAGAGAAGAGGGATTATCTTTCCATATTGTAAATTGCAATTAGTACTGAATGCAATTTTTCAATGGTTGCATATACCGTGTCCATTTGTATTTTATGAATTTATATGAATCAAAATATGAAGGATATGTTGGTTTGTTCTGGTATTTTCTTATCAATGTGTGATTGTGCTTATGGGTCTCCTTCAAGGAAGGAGTTAAATTCTATTTGCAATTTGCAGTAAATTTGGGAAACATTGAATGGATTAACATGAATGGTTGATGCAATTAGTTGATGGAATTGTGTCAATTTTAGGCATTCCACTTTGAAAATTCCCTAATTTGAGTTATTTTGCAATGCGGGTTTGTCCTTTTAATTTGTGGGCGTGACTCTGTTTCATTGGATATGCACTTGATTGTAGAAGCTATTTGTGAATTTGTTTCGGTAGCATCCCTTATTAATCGTATCTCTCCTATCTTCTTTTCTTCAAGCATTTCTTAAAGGGCAGGTTTCATAATGCATGCTTTGTATTCCCTTGTACACTTGGAGTAGCGCATGTATTATTTTTTTGGTCGAATTGCAGATTGTGAAGGATTAGGGGTGTATAGAGGGTAACTGTAGATAATCCCCTTATAGTTGAGAAACATCTACCAATCATGAACCTGTACGATTGTGACGAATTTGAAAGCATATTGGGCATGAAGGTCCTAAGTAGGAAAAATACATTCCCGAGTTAGGTAGAGCTCAAAGTGAAGAAGGCTCGCTAAGGCCTTGTTGTGTTTTGTTTTCTTGTCTTCAGTCTATTGCTAGTTCAAATTAAATGCTGTAAAGGAGATTCAGATTTGAGAAGATTTTGATTTTGATCCATGGGTTATTCTTAGCATCCAATAAAATTTAGGCCTACAAATATCATTATTTGCGACAACCCGTAAACAATTTTCACTCAAAATCCATCAATTTCTCTTTATTTATTACTACTTATGTTGTGATTATATCTGTCTAATATGATTTGATCGGTTTTATTCCAAAAAATTATTAATTAATCTAAATTAATCAAATCCTAAAACTGATTTTAACCACAAACTAATTTAATAAATATAACATACAATGCACAAAATGTTTAGAATTGTTTTGTTTTTTTGATGAGGAACATGGCCATCCAAAATTATTCTAACTCATAAATCTATAATTATTTACAAACATTTGGAGAACATAAGAAGCAAAATGTGAAATTATTATAAAATGCCTGGATAATATAATATAAGATGCATTAGATTTGCCCTAACTTATACATATTATGTTATTTGGAAATCATTAGAAAGACCAGGATAGCATAATAATATTCTTAGAAGACATGATTTGGATAGATTTGAGACAAAGAATTTTAGGGTAACATGTTTTATTCGCCGGCTTTTCAAAGACATTGAAGTTGGACAAGGAGTTTAGGGTTTTTACTGTGCTTCTCGGTTGTGTGAGATATATTTTGATTTATTGATTAGCATCCTCATATGGGCGTTACTTTTGGTTTGCATTTTCATCTCAAAGTCGTGGAAGAGGAAGCCACAAGTTTATTCCTAGAGGTAGAGGTGGACATAATAGCGGTTATGCAAATATTGGTGGTAGGAATCAAAACCAAAATTTCAGCCACCCAAGTGTCCAAAAGTTTGATTAGTCACATATTCAGTGCCATGATTGTAAGAAGTTTGGGAATTATGCCAGTAAATGTAAAAAGAAACAGTATGACCAGCAGAAGAAAAGTCAGAACCAGTCAAATAACACATCTAAGACCACTCTGTTTATTGCATGCACTAAGATGGCCGAGTCAATTACTACAAATTCTTCTGTTGAGTGCAATATCCTCGAAGAAAGCCCAAGTGACATATGGTATTTGGATTCTGGTTGTAGCAATAATATGACATACAACGTTGAGTTATTTTTTAGTTCTGATGAGTCAGTTCAAACTGATGTCAGTCTTGGTAACATCAATAAGGTCACTATTTTGAGTAAAGGGACAGTTGATATTCTAACCCTTAAGGGGGAGCAGTGTGTTATGCCAGATGTGTATTATGTTGCTGGCCTAAAACTTAATTTAATGAGTATTGGCCAGTTGGTATAAACAGGATATAGAGTTTATATGGAGAACAATGAGTGTGTAATTATGGATAAGTTCCCTAGTAACATAATGTCTCCTTTGAGGATAAGACCTGATGTGAGTGGAAAATCAGAAAGAGTTGCCTTTAAGGAATAAAATACAAAATCAGAAGTTAAAAAAAATTCCGAAAATGATGAAGCATGTCAATCTAGTGCTAAAAAAAATAAAAGATAATGACAAAGAAATTCAAAAAGTGTTTCAATCAGTTGTAAAGGATGAATCATGGTTGTGGCATCTCAGATTTGGGCATTTGAATTTTGGAGCATTGAAATCGTTGCACATAAAGAACATGCTTAAAGGTTTTCCATTAATTGAGAAACCAGAAAGAGTATGTGAAGGGTATATTCTAGGTAAACAACATAGATAATCATTTCCAGCAAGAAAACCAGTAAGGGCGAGAGTGCCACTAGAAATTGTACATTCAGACATTTGTGGGCAGATGCAAACACTGTCTATAGGAGGCTATACTTATTTTCTTATATTTATTGATGATTTCACAAGAAAAACCAGGGCTTACTTTTTGAAAGATAAATCAAAAGTGTTGTCTTACTTTCAGCAGTTCAAGGCACTTGTAGAGAAGCAAAGTGGTCAATACATCAAACTATTAAGAACTGACAGAGGTGGTGAGTATATCTCAAAAGATTTTATGAATTTTTGCAAAGCAGATGGCATTCATAAACAGTTCACAACCCGCTACACACCTTAGCAAAATGGTGTGCTAGAGAGAAAGAATCTAACTATAATGGAGATGGCATAGAGGTGGTGGTGAGTATATCTCAAATGATTTTATGAATTTTTGCAAAGCAGATGGCATTCATAAACAATTCACAGCCCGCTACACACCTCAACAAAATGGTGTGACTGAGAAAATGAATCGAACTATAATAGAGATGGCACGTAGCATGCTAGCAATAAAACACTTACCTAATGAATATTGAGTTGAGGCAGCAGCAACTGCTGTCCATAGTTTGAATAGACGTCTGACTAAGAGTGTAAAGAGAAAAGTAGCACAAGAGGCTTGGACAGGTATGAAACATAGTGTTTCTCATTTAAAAGTTTTTGGTTGGGTTTCATATGCCCATGTCCCTGATGAGTTAAGAAAGAAGATAGATTTTAAAGGAGAGAAATGCATATTTTATGGTCATTTCGAGGATACAAAAGCATACAAGTTGTTTAATCCCATAATTAGAAAAGTTATAAGCAGTCGAGATGTTCTATTTGTGGAAGATGAAGCATGGTATGGGACTATAGAGAGGAAAGTGAACATCACACCTATTGTTCCTCATGATGAAGTGTTTCCAATATCAAATGCACCTCAACCAGCGCCTTCTTCTACTCCTGGGACAACATCACATGTAGTAGCACAAGCTGCACCTTCATCTATATAAAGAAGATCTTCAAGGTTGCAATCTATACCACAACAAGCTCGAACTACACCAGCTAGTAGTAGTCCAAGCAGTTCAACGTCTTCAGATCACACCCTAGTAAGATTGATACCAAGAAAGACAAGAAGGTTGAGTGATTTTTACAATGTTGATATAACAATTTCGTTTGCTGTTTTTGCTTTATTCTCTCAAGTTGATGATGCTTTAACATTTGAAGAAGCTGTGAATGATGATAAATGGGCACATGCCATGGATGAAGAGATTGAATCTATTAAGAAAAATAAAACATGGGAGTTGGTAGATCTGCCTGAAGGAAAAGATGCTATAAGTGTCAAATGGATTTACAAGACAAAACATGATGTCGATGGAAAAGTGCAAAACCATAAGGCAAGGCTTGATGCAAGAGGTTTCACACAATAGCCCGGAATCGACTTCAATGAAATATTTTCTCTAGTTGCACGGATGTATACAATCAGAACAGTATTGGCAATTGCTGCTCATAATAAGTGGGTGGTATACCAAATGGACGTGAAGTCAGCCTTTTTGAATGGATATCTACAAGAAGAAGTGTATGTTCACCAGCCTGAAGGGTATGAGATTTCAAGACAGGAAGACAAAGTATATAGGCTGGAAAAGGCATTGTATGGATTAAAGCAAGCTCCAAGAGCTTGATACAGCCGGATAGACTCTTACTTGATTCAAGATAGATTTCAAAGGAGTAGTTGTGAGCCGACTCTGTACATAAAAATAAATGAGAATGTCAAAGTTTTAATTGTATGCTTGTATGTAGATGATTTGATCTTGACTGGTGATCTGAACATTGATGCTTTCAAAACAACAATGAAAAGTGAGTTTGAAATGACTGATTTAGGGCTTATGAGATATTTTTTGGGTATTGAAGTCCATCATTCTAGTGCTGGAATATTTATTTGTCAATCTAAGTATGCTAATGAGATTTTGAAGAGGTTCAACATGTTGAAATCCAAACCAACACCTACACCTGTCACAACTGGATTAAAACTAAGCATGGAAGATGGAGGACTATCTGTAGATCCCACATTATATAAAAGAATGGTTGGGAGTTTAATGTATTTAACAACCATGAGGCCAGATATAATGTATGGTGTCAGTTTGATCTCCAGGATTATGTAATTACCAAAGGAATCTGATTGGCAGGCTGGGAAAAGAATTTTGATAAATTTCTCTTCACTTCTCTCGCTTTAGGTTTTCAAAAACTATTTGTTGGTAGAAAATGATTTACTGTCAACCTCAAATGTTGTGTCTCTTGAGATGGTGTTTGGGCCCGTCAATTATTCCGATATTTTAAACTATTTATAATAGGGAGTAGAATGCTATTTTTCACATAGCCAGACACTATAACTATAACAATTTTCAATATAACCACATATAAGCGTGAGATGTATTTGATGAGTACAGTTTATCGATTTTAAGAAATGTATGTTTTGAGAGTTTGTATGGCGAAATTAAAAAAATACTTAGTAGTTAAGTTTATGGATACAAAGATAGTTTGCATGTGAACTACATCTAAAACAAAAAACCTTGAGCTAACATAGAGCAGACGACATTGTGATTTTGATCCACGATGATTGCTTGCATCCATTAATTGCATATAGATATCCTAATATGCATCAATAGATCTATTAGAATTCATTTTAGTGGAGACAACAAGAGATGAAATGAATATTCTAGAGCATCATCTAAAACAATCATCCATATTTATACTCATCTTAGCATGTGTTTTAGATTTAATGTGCATGTATTGAACTAGTTAAGTTTAAGGAAACAAAGCGAGTTTACACATTAACTAGATCTAGAACAAACAATGTTGAGCTAATATAGAGAATAGAATATTGTAATCTTGATTCACACATTATTGTTTGTATCCATAAAGTGCATATAAATATTATCATATGCATTAATCTACAAACAATTGTTACTAATAGAATTAATTAATTTTATTTAATTATTCATGGTGTGATTATACTCATCTTATATTACTTGACTCATTGTATTCCAAAAAAATATTAGTTAATCTAAATTAATTGAACCCTAAAACTTAAACCACCAACTAATATAAGAAATATAAAATACAACACATAAAACATTTGTGATCAAGCCAAAATAACCTCATTATATTTATCTAGTTTCTATTATTGTATTGCCTCGCCAATATAGTTATCTATACCATAGCCCAAAAAATCTTTCGAGGAAAAAGATTGGCAAACTAAAAGTATGACTTGTTTTTTCTTAAAAATGGAGGATTTAAACTGGGGAAAATTGGATTAAAAAATAAAGCCAAAAATGCAAAAAAGGGATAAAAACTTATTTTTGAAATTTCGGCATTGTATAATGCATACTTTATACTAAATGTAACTATTTATTTTGAGTAGGCAAGATCAATAATAATCCTAGTCATATGGTAAGGATAAAAATATACGATAATTATAATTTTAAAAATTAATGTAATGCCTTTGCCTACATCTATCATTGTTTTTAACAATTGTGATTGAGAGCATAATATTAAAAGCTTAGGACTACTTACTGCCTTCATTGTAATTTGAAGTAGTTTTTAGACCAAGCTGAAAGTAATGTTAAAAGAAATATTATGATGTAAGATAGTCTTAAAACATTACATTACCCATTTGTTTCAAAATGAAATGGCACACTTTTATGCACACATTTGTATCTTTGATTAGTTTTATCACTAAGATAAATTATTACAACAAAAAATATTTTAGCACTGCAGTTCTTCAACTAATCATGTATTCAATAATTACATATACGCTTTAAAGTCTTTTCTTATAATGTACTCAATAATTACATTTGAAAAGCCTGAAAAGTAAATTGTGAAATAAGTAAGAAAGGCCAGGATAATGTAATCTATAATTGTAAAGAGTTCGATTTACCCTATTTCATACATATTGTGTTGTTTGCAAATCATTAAGAATAACGTGATACTATTATTTGAAAGAATAAATTTAAATAAGACAGGATATCGATAGTATTGAGATGATGGATAGCCCATTTTATTTGCCGGCTTTTAAAAGACATTGAGGTTGGACAAGGATTTTAGGGATTTTACTGTGCTTCTGGGTTGTATGAGACATATTTTGATTTCCTTGTATACATTCGCGTTAATTTTGATTTTCTTGTATAAATTGCAGACCGAGTTGGCGATGAAAATAAGAGAATGCCCATGCTATTTAATGATCTTACCTGAGTTGAGCTGAGCATCTGCATCTGTGTGATTGAGGCGAGCTTTGGGAAACGGAAGAGGAAGAGGAAGGAAAAATGGCAATGAAAATGGGCAGCGTTGCAGTTTTGGTTTTGGTGTTAACGGCAATAATAGTAATGGCCAATATTAGCGTGGCTTCGGCGCAAGCAGGGCCATGCTTTAAATTCCTGTGCGTTAACGATGGCGGTTGTACAGGATACGCAGACAGCCCTAAGTGCTGCAACATCGGCGACTGCGGGAGTGGGATTGGATATTGTGCCGCCACATGCTAGCAACCGCCTTCTATTACCTTTGCCTCATCAAAATAAATTGAGTTGAATGGTTTGCTGTTTGTGTGTTTGAGCAGGATACTTACAATCCTTGTTCATTTGTTTCAACCTTTATTTTCGCTGTGTGGCCGCTATCCAACAAGTTAAGATTGTTGTTCCAAAATATTTGACTATATATATCTTATCTTATCTTGTTCATGTTTCAATCTTTTATTGAAATAGGTTCGTTATCGAATTATATCTGCACCTCCATATATTTATAATGTGGAGTAGAATTCTGTTTTTCACATAGTGAAGTCGGTGACATTTTCAAACACTTATACAGGGGACAAGTGAATTAGTGAGGTTTGGAGATAACTATATTGATCAATATGTTTTCTATAAGATTGGATCTTTTTTACAAAAAGATCCAAACATTCTAGTTGTCTTATTTTTGTGAAGAGAATTATAACTCTATATTCTTAAAATAGAAAATGGTCGAATAGATCAAAGAGCTTATATCCATAGACATATTTATGTGGTTAGTGTTGGACACATTGGTTTGTGAACGAATGATTGCACTATCCCCCTTTTTTGAGGACTAGATTTTATTTTGCTTCAGTCCAAGGCATTGCCTTTATCAAATGCCTATTTACACCACTAGCTATGTACTTGTACTCATGTTATGGCTTGACAAGGTAAATACGTTGTTCTCATCTCATGGCTTGACAATGTTTCTCTCATGGCTAGAAATACCTTCCCAATAACTAAATGTATTAATAATGTTTATAGGCACTATTAAAACACTATTTACATGTCCACACAATTTTCTTCTTACATAGTACCCTTTTGTAGAAAAAATGTCACTTGTTATTTTGGAAACATCGAGGGCCCAAATATTCTCGTTACACCCTTTGAAATCTAAGTGCAAGATCTATGGCCTTCATTGAATTCTCTCATATCTACTCATATAATTGATTGCTAATGGATTGATGGATGCATTAGATAAAGTTATGATATTCATATTTTCTTGTTGTTTCAAATAGAAAATGGATGTTTAAAGAAGATTGGCTCATTTCGTTTTTTGAAGCCACGAGGGGAACTACAACCACACTCTGTTAGCTAAATTCAACAATTCTTGGAGAAAGGGCGAAGTTAAAAGTTCTTCTCCCACTTTACACCAAGGTCTCACCTTTGCCTTGTATAGGTATGTATCTAATCTAACTCCTCAAAGAAATAGGCTTTTAACCTGAAGTGAGAACCCTAGAAAGCCTAGCATCTTTTTAAAATTGAGCTCATTGAGAGAAAACTCCATACAATGGAAAAACCAATACCTCTGTTAAGAAGAAAGGTAAAGAAAATAAAAATCCTAGTGAGTACATTGATACCGATAGTATTGAGATGCCTTTGCTTATTTTTTTGAAGGCAACGATGCCTTAGTCTTTACTTGTTTAGTGATTTTTTGGATTATGCTCCGCAGTACTAAGTTTAAAACTTTATTAAGGCCTGTCTACTAGACTATTATGATGATAAGTAGCTTAATGGTTAGTCTTAGTTGTAATTTTTATTTTACTATTTTAATTTAGACTTCTCTAGTTAAGGTTTTTTATTATGTAAAAGTGGGTTGTGGTGTGCTATTCTTTGGGTTCTAGCTAATTTATGCTAGTTGCTTCTTTCTAGGTTAATGTGTTAATCTCTTGTATTGTTTTGGGATCAGGGCCCTCTCATTGATTACTTAATATGAAACAATAAGAACCTTTTGATAACAAAAAGTGTATCATATAGAACAAATAATACCTATTTTCAGCCCTCAATGACTAGCTTATCGTGCGTCGGTGTTTGAAAATGTCACCTACGTGGACAATAGCATTCTATGTTAATTATAAGTTTGTCTAGTCAGATAGTTATGGCGTTTTGGTTGTGCTATTATGTTTTTGGTTACTTATTGAGAGTTATATTCTAGTGTTTTGTCTAGGCACTTGGCTGTGTGATGCCAGAAGCTATACCGTGGCTAATCTATTTTGTTGTTTTCTATCTGCTAGAATAATTTATAGTAATATTTGTGAGAGAAATTCTCTAAATACAACATACTTTAACTGTGAATAGCTACCCCTTAATTGCAATTTGAGATAAGGAATTTCTATGCGAACAACACTAGGTTTAGAGCTTGCACAACATAGAACACCATGTGTATGTTCAACCACTAAAAATCACTTTTCTCCAAATCCATTACATTAGGAAATTAAGATGTTTAAATAACTCCCCTTTGTAAATCAGGATGATGGCAGATGATTAGACTGAATGTGAATTGTAAATGCTTGAACACATTGTAACTTATATACATACAACATCAACGTGAATTAATGCAATCTTAAAATGTTATATTGCCCTTTCATTTCAAAATGAAATGACATACTTGTCTCTTTCTGGAACACAATACTACTAGCACTAGGATAAACTGTTATAATACACATAGCAGCTCTTTTTGCATGACGATTGTCTGGTGGTTGAACTAAGATGCAAGTTTCAACTCAGTTTTGTATCCCAGGTAGATGAAGTATTCCAATGGAAACAACAAAATCTCGAAGTTATTATTGAAGACTATGGTTTCATAAGTAGAGAATGTAAATATGAGATGTCAAAGCATCCACCTATCAATTTTATAGCTGCAATTAACGCTGCCTATGCTATATAAACAACAATTATTCATACACTTGAATTACACATTTGATGACTTCTTATGCATTTGATGGAGCAGATTTTGATTAAATTTAAAATTATTTGAATATATTTTGTAACTTACCAAGTTTTAAAAAATAATTTATTTTAGTTATTTAGCTTATTAGTATTATCTAAAGGAATTTGGAAATACTAGATCTTCTAAACAATGTGCAAGGAAATTTTTTGTATAATATATTTCAAATTTATGAACATGCCACAGGCTTTTTCATACTGAAGGATTAGTTGTTTCTTCTTGAAAACTAAAACTAGGTAAAGAAAATTTAGACATTTGAATTGCAGCATCCAATTATATTTCAATTGGGAAGACAATCTTTAGAACATTGAATCGCAGATTAAATCCTTGAAAGAATTCCAAACCAAATTAATATCATGGGTGCAAATATTATATATTATATAAAGCAAGCTGCTACTAATCAATAAGAGAAATAATCAAAAGTTTATTATGATAATGGTAAAAAAATTATCCCAATGTATTATCCATCTAGTTTTATATTTAGTTTGGGGTAATGCCTTAATGCATTTATATAGTTCTGTACTCAGTTTGACATCACCAATCTTGTTGGACATTTATTCAACTTGGTTGATTGATCCATATGATGTTTGTGTATGAGGTCATCCTAGTAGACTTGATCTTGATCATTTTAATTGTATAAAATAAATAAAATATTCAGAGACATCCGATTTTCACATTCCATCAATCTTTATTTTTTTATTTTTTTTTCGGCATTCTACAATGATGAATCATAGAGTATGATCCGAAATGTTGATGAAAAATATGTGTATGCAATGAAACCCAAAGGATTTCATAATTTTTTATTGGAGACTTTGGAGTGACCTTGGCTTTGTTATTTTTGGTGTTATATTCATGTATAAAAAGATAACAATTAGCATTCACTTTAGAGGAGACAACTAAAAATGGATTGAATATTCGAGATAACTGTCTATAACAATCTTTCATATTTGTCTTATTTGATAAAAAACGCATCTTAGCACATGTGTGAATGTATTAGCATTTATTTTAGATTTAATGTGCATGCATTAAGCTTGTTTATTGTCAAGATACTTTAAAATACTATCAATATCATAGAAAAATTATGAGTGACATAAATTATCTATGTCTTTTATTATATTAGCAACGAGAAGGACTTGACATGAATTATCTATGTTAAGAATATGGATACAAAGCAAGTCCACATCTGAACTAAACCTAGAACAAACTATGTTGAACTAACATAGATATCATTATTTGCATCAATCCACAAACGATTTTCACTCAAAGTCAATCAATTTGTCTTTATTTATTACTATTTATGTCATGGTTATATCTGTCTAATATTACTTGATCCACTTTATTCCAAAACATTATTAATGAATCTAAATCAATTGAATTCCAAAACTTATTTTAATGGTCAACTAATATAAAAAATATAACATACAATGCACAGTTTTATAACTGTTTTATTTTTTGACTTAATAATGAGAGACCTCACCATCCAAAGTGATTTTAACTCATAAATCTATAACTATTTATGAGATGATGGATAACCCATTTAATTATATGGCTTTGAAAAGACATTGAAGTTGGACGGGGATTTTAGGGTTTCTACTGTGCTTCTTGGTTGTATGAGACATATTATAAAATCCTTGTATACTTTAAATGTTGACTTGCGTCCTTATCTCTATGTTGTTTTTGATGTAAGAAAAGGATAAATTGCAGGCCGAGTTGGTGATGCAAATAAGGGAATGCCCATTCTTTTTTAATGATGTTTACCTGAGTTGATTTGAGCATCTACATCTACATCTGTGTGATTGAGGTGAGCTTTGAGAAAAGGAAGAGGAAGAGGAAGGAAAAATGGCAAGGACAATGAAAATGGAAAGTGTTAGGGTTAGGAATGTTGCAACTTTGGTGTTGGTGTTAATGGCAATAATAGTAATGGTTCTAATAATAGTTAACTTGCCAGATTAGTAATGCAATTGTAGTGCAAGATGGAGTCCAAATAGGTCTAAAATGATCTAAATAACCACACTAAACTAGGTGCCCAAAATGATTGTGAAATTGTAAAAGGATACAATTGAGTACATTGCACTCTTGCACCTTCCTTGCCCTTCTTGGCATGCTATTTTAATTCTCCATCAAACCTTTTGTCCCAACACAAGCGTAAAAATTTAATTTACAATTCCACACTTCATTTTTCTTATTGTTTTCCCCTTGTACTAGTATCTCAAACCATAATTTTATTCCCTTTGTGCTTGAAATACCAACGAATGTTGTTAGCCTTGGCTCTAGTACAGTAGAAGAAGGAGAAATCTAAGAAAATAACTTAAATCAATAGAAGAAGAAAGAGATGGACACAACTAGTGAGGATAAACCCAATGAGATGAAACCTCAAGAACCATATAAGGAAGAACAAGCGAAAGGAAATATTGTCGTAGTTGTTGAGGATAATATCGAAGAGATAACCTCCAAGAACCAAACAAGGAAAGAAATAACCACCAAGTTTCTATAAATTCAAGACTTTAAGAATCTACTTTGGCTAATACAACAACTAATAAATGTAATCCCTAGTTAAGGACCTTAACCTTAACTTTAACCTGGTGGATTATCAAAGTCTTCCAAATTCAAACAAGTGAGTCTAGAAGTTCTGATTAATTTCTTTAGATCAGAAAATGTATGTACACATAAAGAAACTCATCAAAGTAGCTAAGGATTGCTTGATTGAATTGGAGTATACTGTTTATTGCTTCTTGGTTCTAGATTAGGCCACTTTTGAGTTTAGGCCAACATAAAACAATCAAGTACCAAAATTGGGACTAGATTCCAAATTATGAATGATAACACTAACAATGCCTGCAATCTTGGAGGAATTTTTGCAAGACATGGTTGTTGACAGCTTGGTTCAACCGAAATAGGCCCTTTGAAAGAAAGCCAAAAATCTCATGGTATTTGATGTTAGATCATGTCCTAATTTAATTATTTCATGACAGATAAATTGCTAGATTAGTAATGAAATTGTAGGGTAGGATAGTGCGCAAATAGGCCTAAAATGATCTATAAAAAGCACACTAAAGTTGGGGTTGAAATACAATGTGAAATTGTAAGGGGTTAAAATTTACTACACTACACTCTTGCACCTTTCTTCTCCTCCTTGATTTGCAATCACATTCTCAGAAGTTTCTTGATAGGAAGATAGAAAGGTCCGCAAATAACACTTTCTGGTTTGCTGATGAATTTCTCCATGGTGATGTTTTTCACCATCATAACACTCAAAATGGATCATATGAAGCTAACACAGAGGATGATAGTGGTTTGCAACGTTATGGTGTAACCCCCCTCACGTGGTAAATTTTGATGATTGCCAAGTGGCTATATCCAATTATTTAATTGAGGTGGAAATGGAATCATTTATATTAACCGAGGATGATATTGGCATAGAAATATTTAATAGTTCCTATTAACTAAGGGTTGATATGAGTATGTACACTGGCAATGTTGATCAAGAATCAATTACAATCTTTGTGAAGAACTGTAGTGATTCTGAAGGGTTCTCAGATGATGGAACCATAGATATGGATGAATCAAATGTTGTAGGGTATGACTGTTTTTTAATTTATTCAGGTGGTTTCTTAAGCATGAAGATGCCAGAAGGAAATAAATCGAGAGATACTGATGCAATGAACAATAAGGGTTCCGAGCCTTATGTTGATATGAATATGACAATCAGTAATCATGAAGAGGATCATAACAGTACTCACAATTTAGAAAATTCCCCTATAGCTTTATTTTTGCTCGTCTTTGAGGTTATTTATGTGGATTTTGATTGTGCCTCTAAATTTGTTTCAGGATATGTTTTTGAGTTTGAATTAGAAGTGTTCACATGGGGTGTAAATGATGATGATCATGACATGTCTCATTTAGCCGATATGGGAACAAGCAATGAAACATTTAGATTTTAAAGTTTAGATTGAAATTCTTGTACATATGATCAGATGCAGATACAGAGTGAGCCAACATGAGAATGGTTTTCTTTTGATACATCTAAGGATTGTTTACTTAACATGCAAAATGATTCCAATGAAAGTTTTGTGCTTAAAATACATGATGATAGTCGTTGGATATGAATGTTTCTACTTTCCATACCATATGAAGGGGTTTCTTGAAAAGAATACCGAGGCCTGTGATGATGGAAAATATGTCATAAGATGGAGGTACGATTCAGAGGACTAGTATGGTATGATGCTGCCCTGCAAGCAAACGTTTTATGAATTTGTTTAGAGGGATCACTATGATAATGATGGTATTGGTTGTGATATAACTTTGAGTATAATGAGGGGGATCATTGGTAAAATTCATGGTCTAGTCTTCCTCAACTATGTCACAAGCGAGATCAAATTGTTACATGATGAGAATCAGGTTTTTGATAAAGGCAAGAACTTGTTTTTATTTTTTGGGGGCCTTGGGCCACCAATGGAAGGATGGATCTGAATTTTGTAAAATTTTGAATAAACTACCCAAGCCAATTGGCATTTGGTCAGCTTCGAGCAGAGATCTGGAATCTTGTTATGCCTGCAGGGAGCATGCGTCCCCAACTAGAGCTGATGTTACGACTGATGAGTTTAGTATTCCACTGTGTTGCCTCTCCAGTCTTAATTCTTTAGTGACAAGCCTTTGAGCAAATTCGGCTAAGTTTTATAGCACCAAAGGTTAAGGCCATTATTTCCATTGTTGACTCATTTGGCTGGTAATATCTCTATAAGAGATCTACTTAATGGGTTTTTATTCATACGTTGATAGGCTCCTTTGGGTGTTCCCTAGAATGCTACTATTGATTGGCCAGGTAAATTCTCTACCTTCGTGTATTTTATCACCCCGTGAAGCGGCTAAGTAATTCCAAAGTCACCATGTGGGTGTGTGGGGTAGTGCGACAAATACAAAGGGAGCCTCACATTACCCTTGTAATAATAAGTGTCATTGCATCACCATGCGAGTTTGCAAAAATAGGTGAGACCCTTAGGGTATGCTCCCATAATCCCACAATGCGAAATTTTACCGCTTTGTTAATGTATGCGGGTTCACAGTGAAGACTGGAAGAAAAGGTATAAGATTAGCCAAGAACCCCACAATACCATTAGGGAAAAGTTTTCCAGGATAATCTAGTGTGGATGGAATGGTCTAGGAAGAGTGCTATATGATGGGAACTGATGCTGACATGGAATGTGTGTGCCAATCAAAGGGGTTAGATATAAAATTGCATGCAAGGGGTTAATGAGGTGTTTGTTGCTCTGTAGTTCTGTGCTAGACAAAAGGGGGGATGATCAGGACAATCAAAGTTTGTGAGTTCGCCAAGGAAGATGAATATTAATGGATAAGGCATACAAGGACAAGCATTTAAAAGGTTTCGGTAACGCAGGAGGTGATATTTTGAAGTAAAAGCCAATCCTGGCGAATCACCTACATGAGATCAACTCCAGAAAGGATGTTCATATAATTTCATATGTGAAAAGCCAGAGGGACTGAGCACAATGATATGAAAAGTACATGAATATGGTTGTTGGAGTGTTATTCAAGAAATCCAAGCTGGGAGTTGTGGTTGATAAGAACGAGTCTTAATCTCTTGATAAGAACAAAAGCTGAAAATATTGCTTGCATGCATAAAGATAGGCTATTTTAGGAGGCTCTAAGTCCCACAAATCGAGGATGACAACCATCTATTGATTAAGCACTATGTTGGGCCTCGTATTAGCACTGTTTCAAATAAAGTGTAAGAGATGGAGCGTTCATATACAGAGAACTGCGAGTTTGTGAGGTGCACCTTCTATGATATAGGTTGGAGAATATTTCAGTGGGCCACTTTGTAGCGGAAGGGATATTAGGATTTTAGAAGGTAGTCGAAGGGACATCGAAAGGTGGTTTCAAATGGAAAATGCCTTTCATGGGCTATCTATCTTCATCCCTTCATAATCAAATGACTAGGAGGAAGAAGGAAGGGGAAAGAGAACAATGAAGGCATGGGGTGGATGGTTTAGATGTAGAGAATCTCAAATTCATCTTGAGTATGGAAGATGTGCCCCTTTCTCTTCTTATCATATTGCTCGATAAGATTCTCCTTCCATTTTTCCATTACCTCCCTTTTCTATTTATTTTCATCCTCTAGTTGTGAGGAAATTTCTTTTATAAGGTTGCAAGGCTCCCCTTCTAGTCTAATGAGTGTCTCTGCCAGCGTATGTAGGTCTTCCACAAGCATGATGGTGGCACGAATCAAAGCACCAAGACTTGAACGGAATATTATTCTCCACCGAGGAATCTTCTGGTATGCATGGTCCATTTTTGTCTTATATTTAATGCGCGATGGGTTTTCTTTTATCTGCATATGGCCTGAAATGTGTCAAAAGAGGAAAAAAACCAAGTGTAAGAATGTTGAAGATTTTGATAATTCCTTATTGTTATAAAAGGAATACTACGACTGTAAGAAAATACTCTGAAATGTTGTATTCCAGGTGGGTAGAAGCAGCCATTTGTTAATCTAGGGTTTCATGCTGGCTCACAGAGAAGAGGGATTATCTTTCCATATTGTAAATTGCAATTAGTACTAAATGCAATTTTTCAATGGTTAAATATACTGTGTCCATTTGTATTTTATGAATTTATATGAATCAAAATATGAAGGATATGTCGGTTTGTTCTGGTGTTTTCTTATCAATGTGTGATTGTGCTTATGGGTCTCCTTCAAGGAAGGAGTTAAATTCTATTTGCAATTTGCAGTAAATTTGGGAAACATTGAATGGATTAACATGAATGGTTGATGCAATTAGTTGATGGAATGGTGTCAATTTTAGGCATTCCACTTTGAAAATTCCCTAATTTGAGTTATTTTGCAATGCGGGTTTGTCCTTTTAATTTGTGGGCGTGACTCTGTTTCATTGGATATGAACTTGATTGTAGAAGCTATTTGTGAATTTGTTTCGGAAGCGTCCCTTATTAATCGTATCTCTCCTATCTTGTTTTCTTCAAGTATTTCTTAAAGGGCAGGTTTCATTATGCATGCTTTGTATTCCCTTGTACACTTGGAGTAGCGCATGTATTATTTTTTTGGTTGAATTGCAGATTGTGAAGGATTAGGGGTGTATAGAGGGTAACTGTAGATAATCGCCCTTATAGTTGAGAAACATCTACCAATCGTGAACCTGTACGATTGTGACGAATTTGAAAGCATATTGGGCATGAAGGTCCTAAGTAGGAAAAATACATTCCCGAGTTAGGTAGAGCTCAAAGTGAAGAAGGCTTGCTAAGGCCTTGTTGTGTTGTGTTTTCTTGTCTTCAATCTATTGATAGTTCAAATTAAATGCTGTGAAGGAGATTCAGATTTGAGAAGATTTTGATTTTGATCCATGGGTTATTCTTAGCATCCAATAAAATTTAGGCCTACAAATATCATTATTTGCGACAATCCGCAAACAATTTTCACTCAAAAGCCATCAATTTCTCTTTATTTATTACTACTTATGTTGTGATTATATCTGTCTAATATGATTTGATCGGTTTTATTCCAAAAAATTATTAATTAATCTAAATTGATCAAATCCTAAAACTGATTTTAACCACAAACTAATTTAATAAATATAACATACAATGCACAAAATGTTTAGAATTGTTTTTTTTTTTTGATGAGGAACATGGCCATCCAAAATTATTCTAACTCATAAATCTATAATTATTTACAAACATTTGGAGAACATAAGAAGCAAAATGTGAAATTATTATAAAATGCCTGGATAATATAATATAAGATGCATTAGATTTTCCCTAAATTATACATATTATGTTATTTGGAAATTATTAGAAAGACCAGGATAGCATAATAATATTCTTAGAAGACATGATTTGGATAGATTTGAGACGGAGAATTTTAGGGTAACATGTTTTATTCGCCGGCTTTTCAAAGACATTGAAGTTGGACAAGGATTTTAGGGTTTTTACTGTGCTTCTCGGTTGTGTGAGATATATTTTGATTTATTGATTAGCATCCTCATATGGGCGTTACTTTTGGTTTGCATTTTCATCTCAAAGTCGTGGAAGAGGAAGCCACACGTTTATTCCTAGAGGTAGAGGTGGACATAATAGCGGTTATGCAAATATTGGTGGTAGGAATCAAAACCGAAATTTCAGCCACCCAAGTGTCCAAAAGTTTGATTAGTCACATATTCAGTGCCATGATTGTAAGAAGTTTGGGAATTATGCCAATAAATGTAAAAAGAAACAGTATGACCAGCAGAAGCAAAGTTAGAACCAGTCAAATAACACATCTAAGACCACTGTGTTTATTGCATGCACTAAGATGGCCGAGTCAATTACTACAAATTCTTCTGTTGAGTGCAATATCCTCGAAGAAATCCCAAGTGACATATGGTATTTGGATTCTGGTTGTAGTAATAACATGACATACAACGTTGAGTTATTTCCTAGTTTGGATGAGTCAGTTCAAACTGATGTCAGTCTTGGTAACATCAATAAGGTCACTGTTTTGAGTAAAGGGACAGTTGATATTCTAACCCTTAAGGGGGAGCAGTGTGTTATGCCAGATGTGTATTATGTTGCTGGCCTAAAACTTAATTTAATGAGTATTGGCTAGTTGGTATAAACAGGATATAGAGTTTATATGGAGAACAATGAGTGTGTAATTATGGATAAGTTCCCTAGTAACATAATGTCTCCTTTGAGGATAAGAGCTGATGTGAGTGGAAAATCAGAAAGAGTTGCCTTTAAGGAATAAAATACAAAATCAGAAGTTAAAAAAAATTCCAAAAATGATGAAGCATGTCAATCTAGTGCTAAAAAAATAAAAGATAATGACAAAGAAATTCAAACAGTGTTTCAATCAGTTGTAAAGGATGAATCATGGTTGTGGCATCTCAGATTTGGGCATTTGAATTTTGGAGCATTGAAATCGTTGCTCATAAAGAACATGCTTAAAGGTTTTCCATTAATTGAGAAACCAGAAAGAGTATGTGAAGGGTATATTCTAGGTAAACAACATAGATAATCATTTCTAGCAAGAAAACCAGTAAGGGCAAGAGTGCCACTAGAAATTGTACATTCAGACATTTGTGGGCAGATGCAAACACTGTGTATAGGAGGCTATACTTATTTTCTTATATTTATTGATGATTTCACAAGAAAAACATGGGCTTAGTTTTTGAAAGATAAATCAAAAGTGTTGTCTTACTTTCAGCAGTTCAAGGCACTTGTAGAGAAGCAAAGTGGTCAATACATCAAACTGTTAAGAGCTGACAGAGGTGGTGAGTATTTCTCAAAAGATTTTATGAATTTTTGCAAAGCAGATTTCATTCATAAACAGTTCACAACCCCCTACACACCTCAGCAAAATGGTGTGCCAGAGAGAAAGAATCTAACTATAATGGAGATGGCACAGAGGTGGTGGTGAGTATAGCTCAAATGATTTTATGAATTTTTGCAAAGCAGATGGCATTCATAAACAATTCACAGCCCGCTACACACCTCAACAAAATGGTGTGACTGAGAAAAGAATCAAACTATAATGGAGATGGCACGTAGCATGCTAGCAACAAAACACTTACCTAATGAATATTGAGTTGAGGCAGCAGCAACTGCTGTCCATATTTTGAATAGATGTCTGACTAAGAGTGTAAAGAAAAAAGTACCACAAGAGGCTTGGACAGGTATGAAACATAGAGTTTCTCATCTAAAAGTTTTTGGTTGTGTTTCATATGCCCATGTCCCTGATGAGTTAAGAAAGAAGATACATTTTAATGGAGAGAAATGCATATTTATTGGTTATTCTGAGGATACAAAAGAATACAAGTTGTTTAATCCCATAACTAGAAAAGTTATAAGTAGTTGAGATGTTCGATTTGTGGAAGATGAAGCATGGTATGGGACTATAGAGAGGAAAATGAACATCACACCTATTGTTCCTCATGATGAACTGCTTCCAATATCAAAGGCACCTCAACCAGCACCTTCTTGTACTCCTGGGACAACATCACATGTAGTAGCACAAGTTGCACCTTCATCTATATAAAGAATATCTTCAAGGTTGCAATCTATACCACAACAAACTCCAACTACAGCTCCAACTAACACCAGCTAGTAGTAGTCCAAGCAGTTCAACGTCTTCAGATCACACCCTAGTAAGATTGATACCAAGAAAGACAAGAAGGTTGAGTGATTTGTACAATGTTGATATAACAATTTCGTTTGCTGTTTTTGCTTTATTCTCTCAAGTTGATGATGCTTTAACATTTGAAGAAGCTGTGAATGATGATAAATGGGCACATGCCATGGATGAAGAGATTGAATCTATTAAGAAAAATAAAACATGGGAGTTGGTAGATCTGCCTGAAGGAAAAGATGCTATAAGTGTCAAATGGATTTACAAGACAAAACATGATGTCGATGGAAAAGTGCAAAACCATAAGGCAAGGCTTGATGCAAGAGGTTTCACACAATAGCCCGGATTTGACTTCAATGAAATATTTTCTCTAGTTGCACGGATGTATACAATCAGAACAGTATTGGCAATTGTTGCTCATAATAAGTGGGTGGTATACCAAATGGACGCGAAGTCAGCCTTTTTGAATGGATATCTACAAGAAGAAGTGTATGTTGACCAGCCTGAAGGGTATGAGATTTCAAGACAGGAAGACAAAGTATATAGGCTGGAAAAGGCATTGTATGGATTAAAGCAAGCTCCAAGAGCTTGATACAGCCGGATAGACTCTTACTTGATTCAAGATAGATTTCAAAGGAGTAGTTGTGAGCCGACTCTGTACATAAAAATAAATGAGAATGGCAAAGTTTTAATTGTATGCTTGTATGTAGATGATTTGATCTTGACTGGTGATCTGAACATTGATGCTTTCAAAACAACAATGAAAAGTGAGTTTGAAATGACTGATTTAGGGCTTATGAGATATTTTTTGGGTATTGAAGTCCATCATTCTAGTGCTGGAATATTTATTTGTCAATCTAAGTATGCTAATGAGATTTTGAAGAGGTTCAACATGTTGAAATCCAAACCAACACCTACACCTGTCACAACTGGATTGAAACTAAGCATGGAAGATGGAGGACTATATGTATCTTTGATTAGTTTTATCACTAAGATAAATTATTACAACAAAAAATATTTTAGCACTGCAGTTATTCAACTAATCATGTCTTCAATAATTACATATACGCCTTAAAGTCTTTTCTTATAATGTACTCAATAATTACATTTGAAAAGCCTGAAAAGTAAACTGTAAAATAAGTAAGAAAGGCCAGGATAATATAATCTATAATTGTAAAGAGTTCGATTTACCCTATTTCATACATATTGTGTTGTTTGCAAATCATTAAGAATAACGTGATACTATTATTCGAAAGAATAAATTTAAATAAGACAGGATATCGATAGTATTGAGATGATGGATAGCACATTTTATTTGCCGGCTTTTAAAAGACATTGAGGTTGGACAAGGATTTTAGGGATTTTACTGTGCTTCTGGGTTGTATGAGACATATTTTGATTTCCTTGTATACATTCGCGTTAATTTTGATTTTCTTGTATAAATTGCAGACCGAGTTGGCGATGAAAATAAGAGAATGCCCATGCTATTTAATGATCTTACCTGAGTTGAGCTGAGCATCTGCATCTGTGTGATTGAGGCGAGATTTGGGAAACGGAAGAGGAAGAGGAAGGAAAAATGGCAATGAAAATGGGCAGCGTTGCAGTTTTGGTTTTGGTGTTAACGGCAATAATAGTAATGGCCAATATTAGCGTGGCTTCGGCGCAAGCAGGGCCATGCTTTAAATTCCTGTGCGTTAACGATGGCGGTTGTACAGGATACGCAGACAGCCCTAAGTGCTGCAACATCGGCGACTGCGGGAGTGGGATTGGATATTGTGCCGCCACATGCTAGCAACCGCCTTCTATTACCTTTGCCTCATCAAAATAAATTGAGTTGAATGGTTTGCTGTTTGTGTGTTTGAGCAGGATACTTACAATCCTTGTTCATTTGTTTCAACCTTTATTTTCGCTGCGTGGCCGCTATCCAACAAGTTAAGATTGTTGTTCCAAAATATTTGACTATATATATCTTATCTTATCTTGTTCATGTTTCAATCTTTTATTGAAATAGGTTCGTTATCGAATTATATCTGCACCTCCATATATTTATAATGTGGAGTAGAATTCTGTTTTTCACATGGTGAAGTCGGTGACATTTTCAAACACTGATACAGGGGACAAGTGAATTAGTGAGGTTTGGAGATAACTATATTGATCAATATGTTTTCTATAAGATAGGATCTTTTTTACAAAAGGATCCAAACATTCTAGTTGTCTTATTTTTGTGAAGAGAATTATAACTCTATATTCTTAAAATAGAAAATGGTCGAACAGATCAAAGAGCTTATATCCATAGACATATTTATGTGGTTAGTGTTGGACACATTGGTTTGTGAACGAATGATTGCACTATCCCCCTTTTTTGAGGACTAGATTTTATTTTGCTTCAGTCCAAGGCATTGCCTTTATCAAATGCCTATTTACACCACTAGCTATGTACTTGTACTCATGTTATGGCTTGACAAGGTAAATACTTTGTTCTCATCTCATGGCTTCACAATGTTTCTCTCATGGCTAGAAATACCTTCCCCATAACTAAATGTATTAATAATGTTTATAGGCACTATTAAAACACTATTTACATGTCCACACAACTTTCTTCTTACATAGTACCCTTTTGTAGAAAAAATGTCACTTGTTATTTTGGAAACATCGAGGGCCCAAATATTCTCGTTACACCCTTTGAAATCTAAGTGCAAGATCTATGGCCTTCATTGAATTCTCTCATATCTACTCATATAATTGATTGCTAATGGATTGATGGATGCATTAGATAAAGTTATGATATTCATATTTTCTTGTTGTTTCAAATAGAAAATGGATGTTTAAAGAAGATTGGCTCATTTCGTTTTTTGAAGCCACGAGGGGAACTACAACCACACTCTGTTAGCTAAATTCAACAATTCTTGGAGAAAGGGTGAAGTAATTATTGGGAGCACCAAATTCAAGATTACGCTAAACTAATTGCAGAGGCAGTGTGTCTCAAATGTGAAGGCTTAAGGGTTGTGGAGAAGAGTTACAATGACCACAAGCTGTTTATCAAGAAATTCTTGGAGAAGGGTGAAAGGCATGTTCATCCGCAAAATGGGTATGATAGGTTGGTTCTTCCTCCCCCCTTTTCCTGAGATAGCTATTATGTGATAAAGTACTTTACTCTTGAAGGTAGTTACACCACTATTCACAATTATCATTTTCTTTTTCTCAATCACATTAGGCATAAGGAGAACATAAACATTTCGTTTTACCTTTAATCATTTCTATGTATCAATATTGAAGTTAAAAGTTCTTCTCCCACTTTACACCAAGGTCTCACCTTTGCCTTGTATAGGTATGTATCTAATCTAACTCCTCAAAGAAATAGGCTTTTAACTCGAAGTGAGAACCCTAGAAAGCCTAGCATCTCTTGAAAATTGAGCTCATTGAGAGAAAACTCCATACAATGGAAAAACCAATACCTTTGTTAAGAAGAAAGGTAAAGAAAATAAAAATCCTAGTGAGTACATTGATACCGATAGTATTGAGATGCCTTTGCTTATTTTTTTGAAGGCAACGATGCCTTAGTCTTTACTTGTTTAGTGATTTTTTGGATTATGCTCCGCAGTACTAAGTTTAAAACTTTATTAAGGCCTGTCTACCAGACTATTATGATGATAAGTAGCTTAATGGTTAGTCTTAGTTGTAATTTTTATTTTACTATTTTAATTTAGACTTCTCTAGTTAAGGTTTTTTATTATGTAAGGGTGGGTTGTGGTGTGCTATTCTTTGGGTTCTAGCTAATTTGTGCTAGTTGCTTCTTTCTAGGTTAATGTGTTAATCTCTTGTATTGTTTTGGGATCAGGGCCCTCTCATTGATTACTTAATACGAAACAATAACAACCTTTTGATAACAAAAAGTGTGTCATATAGAACAAATAATACCTATTTTCAGCCCTCAATGACTAGCTTCTCGTGCGTCGGTGTTTGAAAATGTCACCTACGTGGACAATAGCATTCTATGTTAATTATAAGTATGTCTAGTCAGATAGTTATGGCGTTTTGGTTGTGCTATTATGTTTTTGGTTACTTATTGAGAGTTATATTCTAGTGTTTTGTCTGGGCACTTGGCTGTGTGATGCCAGAAGCTATACCGTGGCTAATCTATTTTGTTGTTTTCTGTCTGCTAGAATAGTTTATAGTAATATTTGTGAGAGAAATTCTTTAAATACAACATACTTTAACTATGAATAGCTACCCCTTAATTGCAATTTGAGATAAGGAATTTCCATGCGAACAACACTAGGTTTAGAGCTTGCACAACATAGAACACCATGTGTATGGTCAACCACTAAAAATCACTTTTCTCCAAATCAATTACATTAGGAAATCAACATAGAACACCATGTGTATGTTCAACCACTAAAAATCACTTTTCTCCAAATCCATTACATTAGGAAATTAAGATGTTTAAATAACTCCCCTTTGTAAATCAGGATGATGGCAGATGATTAGACTGAGTGTGAATTGTAAATGCTTGAACACATTGTAACTTATATACATACAACATCAAGGTGAATTAATGCAATCTTAAAATGTTATATTGCCCATTCATTTCAAAATGAAATGACATACTTGTCTCTTTCTGGAACACAATACTACTAGCACTAGGATAAACTGTTATA
The DNA here is from genome assembly GCF_030272615.1 of Cryptomeria japonica. Lineage (NCBI taxonomy): Eukaryota > Viridiplantae > Streptophyta > Pinopsida > Cupressales > Cupressaceae > Cryptomeria > Cryptomeria japonica. Next base: position 1,173,590 of record NW_026728845.1, on the reverse strand, counting down.
ATACACATAGCAGCTCTTTTTGCATGACGATTGTCTGGTGGTTGAACTAAGATGCAAGTTTCAACTCAGTTTTGTATCCCAGGTAGATGAAGTATTCCAATGGAAACAACAGAATCTCGAAGTTATTATTGAAGACTATGGTTTCATAAGTAGAGAATGTAAATATGAGATGTCAAAGCATCCACCTATCAATTTTATAGCTGCAATTAACGCTGCCTATGCTATATAAACAACAATTATTCATACACTTGAATTACACATTTGATGACTTCTTATGCATTTGATGGAGCAGATTTTGATTAAATTTAAAATTATTTGAATATATTCTGTAACTTACCAAGTTTTAAAAAATAATTTATTTTAGTTATTTAGCTTATTAGTATTATCTAAAGGAATTTGGAAATACTAGATCTTCTAAACAATGTGCAAGGACAATTTTTGTATAATATAGTTCAAATTTATGAACATGCCACAGGCTTGTTCATACTGAAGGATTAGTTGTTTCTTCTTGAAAACTAAAACTAGGTAAAGAAAATTTAGACATTTGAATTGCAGCATCCAATTATATTTCAATTGGGAAGACAATCTTTAGAACATTGAATCGCAGATTAAATCCTTGAAAGAATTCCAAACCAAATTAATATCATGGGTGCAAATATTATATATTATATAAAGCAAGCTGCTACTAATCAATAAGAGAAATAATCGCAGATTGTTTGTTGCCTTCCATTGGTAAGATCTTTCTCTTTAGGTAGTTAAACCCTTTTCAAAGATTGAAGCTCTGATACCAATTGTTAGGCCCAATATGGAAAGCTAATGTACTGAGAGGGGAGGGGTGAATTAGTACTTTAAATCCTTTTATCAACAATATCTTTACTGTTATGCATAAACCAAAAACTGCTGTAACATAACATAAAGCTAAAACAAATATGTAACAATCATACATGATTCACTCCATAACACATATATTTTGGTTACACATAAACTCTTGGTTAGAGAGAAAAACTATGGTGGGGATGGCACCCACAACTTCACTACTGCAATAATAAAAAGTGCTCGGTTAGAGCTACATATTTAGATATTTTTGATAGCTTACCCTGTTAGGAGTAACAAGATTTGTTAGATCTACCTTGCTAAAGGATTTTACAACACTTTATATAAATGCTGCACCTGATTAGAGGATTTACAATTTATAGACTTGATTAGAGTCTTTTACCCTGTTAAAGGTTTCTCTTACAATTTCAAAATATAATAAGACTTTACAAATATCTGCAACTTTACATTTGAAATGATGTAGCAGATTCTATGTGCTCAAAATAAGATTAGCTTGCCTATAGCATACCTCGGTAACTCATAATGTAACTTGGTAAACCCTTCTGTTGACTCTGTTCTTTGACTATTCTTTGATAACCTTCTCGGTGACCTCTGTGTCTCTATATCAGTCATAATACTCTGTGATTTCTCATGTATCACATAAGTCTTGCTTCATACACATATGCACACACAATTTTCTCATTCACACATATATCTCTAACCCTAAATTCATGCTGTATAAATATACTTCTTATGTCGGTGGTCTGATTCATTGCTTCGATCTTACAAACATGATTTCTCGAATAAATAACCATGCAAAATATTTAATTGGTTGACCTCAAAATTATACAAAATCTATATGTGCAATTTCCAATGTGATAACGGTTCCATGTTCCTCGATCTTGTAACACGTTTTCATATGTGTGTCCAGGTTCAATGAATCTGGTAACACATTTCACTTAGTGTATATCAACTCGGTGTATTATCTTTACTGCTCGGTAGACATAAAATAACACTCGATAGACAGCTCGGTGTATACTGCGTTCTATGACTGCTTTCTTCTGTAACTGACTAGACTGTTCATACCGACTTCTCTGTGTGTACCGACTGCATGATTCAGTAATGCTAACCGACTAGAATATATAGAATGACTTTGGATATAAAACTAATGGCAATTTGATAAGTAGTAACAATCTCCCCGTTTGACATTAGTTGAGATGTTTGACAAAACTACTTTCAAAGTCATTACTAAAAAATCTGTATACTTTACAAAATTTGACTAAACATACAATATATACATTAGTCAATGAAATATTATAATCAAATATACTCCCCTTATCAATATGCTGTTCAAAACTTTGATTATGTGTGCTCGGTGATCAATACTCTGTAATCACTGTTCTTTCCTCTGTTTACTGCTTGGTTCATTGCTCTTGGATGCTCTGCTTATTCTGCTCGGTATACTCCCCCTGTATACGATACTCCGGCTGTTTGATAATTTGAATACTATACACTCCCCCTGTGTACTTTGATGCTATATATATTCTTGATGATATCCTCCCCCTTTTTGACAAACATCAAAATTTAGTTACCATTTGGAGGTGGCAACTGATCAAAAATGGATTTGTACTTTGTCTTGGCTTTGGTGAGAGCAATAGAAAGTGCATCCTTTACACTGTCCATTAAAGAATTGCGTGCATTAATATCAGCCAACAATGAAATTAAGCCATCTAAAGTGCTTCCCTTTTGTGTAGTAGAGAGGTAAGTGGCTCGGTTTAGCTGTTCTTGAGCGGATGAAAGATGAGGAAGGAATAATGTTTGAAGTGTCATTATGTCCATCCTGATCTTGTGTTCTTCATTCCTCAGTTCCAATTGTTGAGCCATTAGCTTTTGTAGCTTAGTATAAAATTTTTGAACTGAATTGGGCTCGAGGGTCAACTTATTTGAGAGATCGGTGATCTCTTTCTCAATTGCTTCTGTTTTATTCTTAATGTCCTTAAGGAATAAAGAAAATGTGCAGAGTTTCTGAAATAATGAAAGAATGTGCTTGAGTTGAGGGGACAACTCAGCAATAAATTTGACAAGTTTTACCTTGCCAACAACAATGGATTTCTGTACTTCCTCTATCATTTTAGCAGTTAGCTCCTTGTATTTTAGTTTGCTCAAGTATTCAGATGCATCTACTCCAAATGTCTTAATCTGATTTAGGAGTTCATCCAATTGAATATGGATGGCTGCATCGGTTGATACTGTAGTTGAAGGTAGCATATCTGATAGTAAGGTCTTTACCTTCTGAAGTAGTTTATTCTTCTTTTGTATGGCTAGTTGCTTCTCCTATTCAGCCTTTGCTTTGCACAGTTCACTGAATTCAATGAGTGCTTGCCCTTTCAATTTGGAGATGCCTACATTGGGCAACACTATCGGTTTTGATAAATCAATTTTGAAACTATGCTTTTTCAACTTCTTTTCTTTACCTTTCACCGGGTGAACCACTACAATAGCTTGAGAGGATTGAGGACCCTCGGTAGGTTTCTTGGTAGAGACAACACTTTGGTCGGTTTCTTTAGCCTCGGTAGTGTCCTTCGGTGTCTCGGTGCTTGGTGTCTCAGCTGTAACATTTTCCGTGCTAGAAGGTGCTTGAGAGGTTTGTTCTTGTGAAGTACCTTCTGCTGTAGACTTTTGACCTTCGGTGCCTTCACCTGTATCCTGAGGAGCTTCGGTTGTAGTAGGTTGATTGATCGGTGGGTAAGGCTGAACTTGTTCCAAAATAGATTCACTGGAGACAAGTTTTGCATAAGCATTGCCTTCTATCATTTCTTGTTCAGGTGCCTCTGCATCCATGATATCTTCATCTATTTGAATGGTGTCAGGAGGGTCTTGCTCGGTGACATCAGGCTCTTGGTCGGTGACATCGACTATTTCCACTGTAGATTGTTCACTAGCATTCTTTCTTCCAAAGATGTCCTTCCATTGCTCTTTTGTTTCCTTCTACACTTCTATATACATGCCATTCATCAATTTCAAGGCCTTTTGTTTTACTGTAAATTGTGTTTGGCTGTTTGTCAGATGTTCTTTTATTTCATCAACCGACATATCAGGAAAGAGATGCACCAGACTTCTTTCTCTGATTTGTTTCTCCGAGTCTAGGGCATATTACCATTTGGTTTCAATATGTGTATATAATTCTTTAGGAAAAGAATTACATACTTCTAATGGGACCACTCAGAATTTTAGAAGTGTGCAAATGACAGCTTCTTCAATTTGCCTCTTTTCATCAGTAGATCTGGATTCATATTTGACAAATTTGAATCCACCAAATCCACCATATTCCTTCAGATTTTTACAAAAAATTTCTACACTATGTACATCTACCTTCTTGCTTTTCGCAATCTAAATTTAATTTGCATCTTTAGATTCAGTATCACTTGACTCTTTTGGCAAAATGAGTCTCCAAGTAGATTTCTTGTAAGTTCTAGTTACCTTAGGAATGACAACAATTTTTTGTCTCTTACTCGGTGATGCAGCAGATGCCCTTGTGTTAGGTCTCTTTGTTGGAGGGGTCAGTAGGGCCATTGAAGTGTTCTGTTTCTTTCTCTTCAACACTTTTCCCTTAGGCAATTCGGTGCTAAGTGTTATGGCTGCTTCTTGGGCTTTTATCTCCTCTTTGGTGATGGCTAGAACGTCTTTGACAGGTGTGGAGGAAGACTCTTCTCCAAATTTCTCAGATAATGCATTAATCATCTTTGTAGCTTTTCTTGTAGCCTTCGGTACTACAATGCTCATTTTTACTTTTTCCTTCACCTCTTCATAGGTTCCATACCCCAGCTCGGTAGTATGCCTTGGCAATGATAGATAGGCATCAATTTGCTGTTGTGTGATATCAAAATCAATCTCATAACCCATTGGTGGCAAAGATTGAGTCCTTGGTTCAACAACATTCATATAACAATAATTGGTGTCGACCTCAAAAAATATATCATCCTTATATTTTTCTACCAGCTGTGGTGGAATCCAGTACCTGTTATGCATTTTCTCTTGGAACTTGCTGAAGTAATCATCCATTATATCATTAAAGTTATCACCTAACTTCTTGATGAAGTTATTGATCTGATGGGTGATTGGTCGGTGTAGTTCCCAAACAACTTTACCGACTGTTGGAAAAAACTTCTCAAAGTAGAAAAACATACATACAAGTAGTGATCCAAATTTTAGAGTATTTGCCAAGTTGTTCTTCTTCGGCTTCTTGATTGTGTTCAGATTTTCAAACAAGTTCTTCAACAATACTTCACACAAGTCAATTTTCATGCCTTTCTTAACAATTTTTTATGCTAAGTCCACTGCTGCATAGGGTACACTATTTTCCATTGCCGATTGGAAGAAACAGTAACCAATTACTCTAATGGAAAATTTGAGTTGAGGATTAGTGACATTGTTCAACTTCAGACCTCTTTAATCAGATTCTACTCCAGTCAAATTGATCAATTCCTTCTGTGATATCATTTTCTATGCTTGGGCATGATCATAGATAGGATAACTGGTGATCAGATGAATGATTTCTTTAGTGATCTTAAACGGTTGCTCTTGTAGCCACATGAAATCATCATGCACTCGGCTTAGTACAAGCTTGACCCACTGGGGTTTGAACACACGGGGATAGGTTAGGGCTTCAGTCAATCCCTTGATTTTGATATGCTCATACTTGCTATCCATTTTACTATCTGTGCACAATTCATCATATGCATCTTTGATCTCAACATGACCGAGTTCTTCAACATGACATTTTGTGAAGAATCTCACATCCTCGAGTAACAAGACTTGATCCGGGATGAGTGAAAAGGAAGTTTTGTCATTCGGTTTAGATGCAATTTTGGGAGTCAAAGAGTATTTTGGTGAGGGCTTCTCTACATTCTTAACAACAATGGGGTCTTGGATCTTAGGTGCCATTTTGATTTCAGATAAAAATTGACACAGGAACCTTAGGGTTTGAGAACTTAACAAATGACAGACGCTTCACACTCAGCAGATAATAACAACTTAATGAGTTTGGTAAACCAGCTTAGCAATGCGATGAGATTCGATGTAAATACCTTAGATTTCACTTTGAAGATGGTTTGATCGCCTTCATTCACTCTACTCTGCTTCTTGAAAACTTGGTGAATGAAAATGACCGCGAAAATACCTTTAAGTACTCAAAAATACCTTATCGGGCTCCGTGCAAGTTAGGTCAAAACATTAAATGCACTCGGTTCTACTTAACTTTCTTTCCCTTTCTGCGCTTTAACCGAGTAACCAAATTTCCTTCATATACCGACTTGACAGGCTTCCTGAATTCACCGACTTGACAAATTTCCTGTAAAGTACTCCAAAAGACTTTGATAGAATTTCAAACTTACTAATACATCTTAATATGCAGATTTTGAATTCAGTACATACTAAAATAAGAACTGTTTAAGATTTAACCTTGTGAGAATGTAGTCCCTTCATACCTTTACCAATTAATTTGGAGTGGAGCACCTAACTCGATAGGTAAGGTGTTTTCTTTATTTGACACAGTTTCCTTCTTTCCAAGAGATAGGCAAGCGAAAAATGGGGATTTTGGAGGAGAGATGAAGGAATGGGAAAATTTGTCCAAGAGGGACAAAGAAGCAAAAGTTGGAGATGGATAATATGAGAAAAATTTGGAGGTGATTGGATAAAAGGGGAAGGAGTTATGACAATCTTAAAAATAGAGAAATATGAGATTTTGGGCTTCAAAAAGTGGATTTTTGGGATGAGGCCTCCAAGGGAGGAAATGTGGAAAATGGCAATGCGGAGAATCCGGTGAAGTTTGGAGGAAAATGGAGTCGAGATAAAGAAGATATGGCGAAAAAACATAAAATTTTTTTACTTATTTTTTTTAAACCTTAGATTTAACAGAGCAGACAGAAACCCTAGAATTAACAGGGCAGAAACCCTAAATTTAACAGAATAAAAAAAAAAATGTCAAAGGTTTGGATTTCTGATTGTCTAGATATACAAGAGCATAATCTCCTACTTTCACACTTTCCTGCGGTCAGACAGATTATCTTTAAACAGAGCAGATAATAGGAAATGAAAAAAAATAAAAAATGCAGACTACAGTTAGCGCCAAAAAATTTCAGATAGATTAACAGAGCAGACAGTAGCACTAAACAGATAGAAAAGTGGCAAAGGTCCGGATTTCTGATTGTCTAGATAGACAAGAACATACTCTCCTATTTTCACACTTTCCTGCGGTTAGAGCATACAGTCGCACTAAACAGAATAGAAAAGTGAAAGGTCTGGATTTCTAATTGTCTATATAGACAAGAGCATACTCTCATACTTTCACACAAATTATAATTAAACAGAGCAAATAATAGAGCAAATAATAGATCGGATAACAAGAATTCAAATTCCCACAAAAATGCTCACTCTAATCGCAGAGCTATCGTGCTGAAATAGAAACAAAAACAAAAATGCAGCAGAAACAGAAAAGAAGCTATTGCATTGAAATACAAAGCCGCTATTCTGGAACCTGCAAAAAAGATTTTTTTTTTTTTTTTTTTCTGCAATCGCGCTATTCTAGAACCTGCGTCTCACAACTCACAAAAACTTAAAAAAATCATTAGTTCTTAGGGACGTGGGTCCCACCGAGTGTGCCAAAATGAAGAGGGGAAAACAGATTTGAAGGTCAAATGATCAAAACATAACAAAATAAACATGTAGAATGTTAAAATATCATTAAAAGACCATTTCACCTTGCTATTTTACCTTCTCCTTTGGATTGAGCTTGATGAAGTGAAGGCGCCCCTTGATAATGCTCCACTTGATGTGCTCCTTTGATTGCTGGATGTGGATGGCTCTCCAATGTTGTGCACAAATGGAATGGATTTGAAAAATGATAAGAATGAGATGATCAAGTTGCCAAGATGATTTCTTGGGCTCAGAAGAGCAGCATAAACTTACTGGATTTCAAGATGTTTTGAATGAAGGGATGGAGCCCTATTTTATAGGAAGAGGAGAGGAAAACGAATGGCTAGGATGAATTTGAGATGAAGGGCTAAGATTTACTTGTGAGCTCACACAAGGTCCAAGAGAGGGTGTGGAGACCAAGAAATATGCCTTAAAGGCATTTCGTATCTCCACTCTCCACAAGATGCATTGGAGGAATTAAAAATTCTCCAAAAAAGGATATCATGGGGATTGGAGGAATAAAAAGGAATTAAAAATTCCTTGGGAGAGGGGATGCCTAGAGGAATGTGTGATTTCGAAAATTTTACATTCACCTAGGAAAAGAGCATTTAAAGCTAGTGGCTAGATGAAAAAGACAGAGTTGACTTTGTGGCTAATCATGATGATTAACCATTAATGACTCATTAGGAGAGGGATTAGAGGAAATATTAGGTGAGATTAATATTTGTACAAGAATTTGATTAGGAGAGAGAATGAGTGGAGGGAATAAAAAATTAGAAGAATAATGTTAAGTGAGTTTAGGGAGTTTCTAGAAGAATGAATTAAGAAGATGATTTGTAGGAATCATGTAGGTTAACTAATTAATTGAAATTAATTAGCTAAGAGGAAGATTTGTGAGGATTTGATTTTTTTAGAAGAATAAAGAAAGGGATTGATTTATTAAATAAATAAATCATATGCTATAGTGACAATATTAATTATATTTAATTAATATTGAGAGGAATTTGAATTAACATAATTAATTATGCGAGGAATTAAAAATAATTTAAATAATTATTTTTAAGTGTCTACATAGGCTAGAGAATATTTCATTTGGCTGCTGTGTAGCGGAAGGGATATCAAAATCTTAGAAGGTAGTCAAAGGGACATCGAAAGGTGGTTTCAAATGGAAAACGCCTTTCATGGGCTACCTATATTCACCCCTTCATCATCAAACAACTAGGAGGAAGAATGAAGGGGAAAGAGAACAATGAAGGCAGGGGGTGGATGGTTCAGATGCAGAGCATCTGAAATTAATCTTGAGTATGGAAGATGTGCAGTATGCAGTTCTTATAATATTGCTCGATAAGATTCTCCTTCCATTTTTCCATTACCTCCCTTTTCTATGTATTTTCATCCTCTAGTTGTGAGGAAATATCTTTTATAAGGTTGCAAGGCTCTCCTTCTAGTCTAATGAGTGTCTCTACCAACGTGTATTATGTAGGTCTTCCACTAGCATGATGGTGGCACGACTCAAAGCACAAAGACATCAACAAAATATTATTCTCCATTGAGGCATCTTCTTGTATGGGTGGCCCATTTTTGTCTTATATTGAATGGGCGATGGGTTTTCTTTTATTTGCATATGGCCTGAAACATGTCAAAAGAGGAAAAGCCAAGTGTAAGCAGGTTGAAGATTTTGGGAATTCCTGATTATTATAATAGGAATACTACAACTGTAAGAAAATATTCAGAAATGTTGTATTCTAGGTGGGTAGAAGCAGCCATTTGTTAATCTATGGTTTCATGCAGGTTCACAGAGAAGAAGGATTATCTTTCCATATTGTAAATTTCAATTAGTACTGTATGCAATTTTTCATTGGTTGCATATACTATGTCCATTTGTATTTTCTGAATTTATATGAATTCAAATATGAAGGATATGTTGGTTTGTGTAGTACCCCTCCTCGATCAGCCTCTTTTGTATGTTTTGAGTTACTTCAGTGATTGTTATGTGGAACATTATTGTATTTTGATTCGGATATTATGCGATGTTATTTCGTGCTTTATCTAGATTCATGGTGTATGATTTATGTAGTATTTCAGTGCTTATGATTAATGTTATTTTATGGATCATTATCATGGACTGACACTTTTCCCTTCTATTGCGATGCGTTATTTATATGTTGCGTGTTTGCAAGTGTACTATTGGGATGTGAGGGGATGATTTTCATTCACTCACTCCGGTGAGATAGGGAATGTCATGATTCTTGTTCATCGTTGTGTTTACCATGTTTGTATATATATATTGGTCTATATGCACGTGTGGTTCTTTGGTTGTTGTACCCTAGCTTGACCGCAGTTACACTCATGTGAGTGTTGTCAGTCGGTTGTGTTTCCCCCATTTGGCTGTTATGCATGTCATGGTGCCTTGGTTTGGTCATTTGAGAGTCATCATTTGATCTGTCTTGGTTTTGCATGTTTCTGTTTATTTAAATGGTTATTTAATTTAGATGGATGATGCTATCTTGTGTTTGCGTAATCATTTAATTAATATGCTTTGTGATTATTGATTTATTTAAATTGATGAATTGCTAGATTAAATGGCTTAATTTATTCTGTAAGTTGCATTAATATTTTTGTGAAATAAATAAATTGCCTAGCCATTTAAAAAGGTTAAATGCTTATGTTGAAGGAAGTATTTATGAAAAAAGAAATAAATGAAAGTTTTCCTTTTTATTTTTCCATTTGGCCTTTTTAATTTAATCATTGGAAAGAATTATTATTTTTGGGAAAGAAATAAATTTGATTGCCTTTTTAGTTTTAAAATATTTAAATTTGATTGGATGAAAACTTTAACCTAGAAGCTTGGGTTAAAAGATATTTTGGGCATCAATTCTGGGCATTCACGACAGGAGAAGAAGAGGATTTTTGGAGAGAAAATTCTGGAAAAACTTCCTGAAGGATCTAGAAATTTGACTTGGCTACAAGACTAGAGTTTCTTCATCCCTTTTGCTTGCTAATTGCTTCAAGGTTGGAGGTTTCCTTGTCTTGAATTTGTTTTTTGAAAATTTCAGTTTGCTTCCTGTGTATGGAAATTTATGTATTCTGCCTGTAGATTCTTTTTGGAATGTTGAAATGGAAGAAAGATTGCCTGATATAGTTGATTGTGTGATGCTATAAGCATATGGTTGCATTCAGGAAAGGAATTTGTTCATTTCTTCTCTGCTGTGTGTTATTTGTTAATAACAAGCAATTTCTTGATTTACCTCTTCATTGGAAAGAAAGAATTTTAGATTGGGCTTGCTGGGTGCATCCTTGTTTCTATTCTGTCATGATTTGGCTAGCTATTCTTTCCAGTGTGTCTATTTCACCATTTACCTTGCTGGTAAACTCTTCCTTGAAATTTTGGAAATTTGCACTGTATGTGTGTGCCTGTGAATTAATTCTAGAAATGGAATGTTCGAAGTGGTAAGTATTACCAGTTGGAAGTGGTAAATGTTACCGGTTGGAAGTGGTAAGTGTTACCGGTTGGTAGCAACATTGTTACCAGTGGTAGAAAGACTACCGGTAAGTGGTGTTTGTTGTCCTGGCAGCAGCACAACTGTGGGTTGGTTTGACCCTTGCTTAGCTTTGAGCCCTCACCGATCTCCAAACCGGTTTGTGTTAAGAACTTAAATTTTATAAATGGAATGTTTAAAGTGGTATTGCATGATGTAATGTGATTTTCAAGTAATTTTTATTATGTGGTTAATAAATTTATCAATGAAAATTAAGGCATGAATTAGAGATTCAAATGGGTAGATTTGGAATATTAATTTGGAAATTGATTAGATGTGACTGCTGGAAAGGAGTGTTTTATTTAATTTTCAATTAAAGATGTTGTAAGTGTTTATGATGCTGATATTTTCAAATATTTTCTGAGTGCGGATTTGATGTATTTAGCTGTCCTTGCAAGTTTTTATTGTGACATTTTGGTTTGTGGTTCAGTCATCCTGTGGTGGTGTAATTGGTACCTTTGACCAAGTGATATATGTTGGCTCCGTTGTCTTAACCATGTAGTGTCTTTGCCTTATGGTCAGTCAAGAGTTAGTATGTCCTTGTTTGACCACTTGTTTTCGATAGTGGTGTTATGGCTGTTTGCTTCGCCATAGGGTCCTCGGGGAGTGACCATGCTTGTGTAGTGTCCTTTGAGAGAGTGGCTTTCGCTTGGGGGTTGCACCCAAAGTGGTAGTATTATGACCCAGCGAAATTCAGATAATATATGGTAATCTAATGCATTGATTAGGTGGGTAGTTTCATAACATTAATAAGATAATGTACCTCGCACATAGGTGGGTGCTTGTATTGAGGCTCATAATGTAGTGAGAAGGCCTGGAATGGCAAACCGACCACCTTGTCTTCACGAAAGGCTAGAAGGGTCCGTATGAGACTTAGTTGGAGCCAGAGGTTTGGGAGAGGTTACCAGGATAGAGATTCGAGACCTATGAGAGCCTACCAAGGTAACCATCAAGCTATGCGATGATACTCTCTCTTTAGGTTCACTTATGTGTGTGATGTCGAGTCACTAGTGTTTTTGTGATGTTGAGTCACCTAGATTATTGTGGAGTCTCTTGTGCTGTCATGGAGTCGTGTTGTTTTATTGACCATGTCATGCTTTTTCTTGTTTGAGGGTCCTCAGCTATCTCCTAGCATGGTGGGGTGATTCCATTTGGGAATTACATGGTCAGGTGGTAGTGCCACTTCCCATCGGATGTTCAGATTTGTGCCTTCATGCAAGGATTGGCTTCGTAGGTGTTCCTGTGGTTCGTGACCCATGCTTCATCTCATGTTTTGAAGATTATTTGTATTTTTAGACCTATGTGGTCATTGTATCATTGTAATATTGATCTTATGTAACCTTGTGATTGGATGAGATCTATCCTTTATGTTTATTGAGAAGCTATGTATTGGAAGAGCAATGTAATCCTATGTTTGGATGTTTTTATCAGTTTCCTTGATGATGTTAGTAAATGCTTGCTGAAGTGGAAATTACGTTGTATCCTTTCAATCTTTCTATGATGAATCTTTATTTGCTTATGGCTTCTTGTGATCATTGAGTTAATGATGCATATGTGGATTTACGATTTTGTGGAATTCATTCTTGAAGTTAATTCTTCGTTGGTAACCCTTAAGAAATTCTGGTGTAAGTCTTTCACTTGTGTTATCGTGCATGATGTGTAAATGCACTTATGATGTTTGTGCTTTAAAAAAAATAAAATTGTTTCACCCTTGTTGTAGATTTTCCTTCGGGGTTCCTGGCGGGGCATTACAGTTTGTTCTAGTATTTTCTTATCAATGTGTGATTCTGCTTATGGGTCTCCTTCAAGGAAGGAGTTAAATTCTATTTGCAATTTGCAGTAAATTTGGGAAACATTGAATGGATTAACATGAATGGTTGATGCAATTAGTTGATGGAATTGTGTCAATTTTAGGCATTCCACTTTGAAAATTCCCTAATTTGAGTTATTTTGCAATGCGGGTTTGTCCTTTTAATTTGTGGGCGTGACTCTGTTTCATTGGATATGCACTTGATCGTAGAAGCTATTTGTGAATTTGTTTCGGTAGCATCCCTTATTAATCGTATCTCTCCTATCTTCTTTTCTTCAAGCATTTTTTAAAGGGTGGGTTTCATTATGCATGCTTTGTATTCCCTTGTACACTTGGAGTAGCGCATGTATTATTTTTTTGGTCGAATTGCAGATTGTGAAGGATTAGGGGTGTATAGAGGGTAACTGTAGATAATCCCCTTATAGTTGAGAAACATCAACCAATCATGAACCTGTACGATTGTGACGAATTTGAAAGCATATTGGGCATGAAGGTCCTAAGTAGGAAAAATACATTCCCGAGTTAGGTAGAGCTCAAAGTGAAGAAGGCTCGCTAAGGCCTTGTTGTGTTTTGTTTTCTTGTCTTCAATCTGTTGATAGTTCAAATTAAATGATGTGAAGGAGATTCAGATTTGAGAAGATTTTGATTTTGATCCATGGGTTATTGTTAGCATCCAATAAAATTTAGGCCTACAAATATCATTATTTGCGACAATCCACAAACAATTTTCACTCAAAATCCATCAATTTCTCTTTATTTATTACTACTTATGTTGTGATTATATCTGTCTAATATGATTTGATCAGTTTTATTCCAAAAAATTATTAATTAATCTAAATTAATCAAATCCTAAAACTGATTTTAACCACAAACTAATTTAATAAATATAACATACAATGCACAAAATGTTTAGAATTGTTTTGTTTTTTTGATGAGGAACATGGCCATCCAAAATTATTCTAACTCATAAATCTATAATTATTTACAAACATTTGGAGAACATAAGAAGCAAAATGTGAAATTATTATAAAATGCTTGGATAATATAATATAAGATGCATTATATTTGCCCTAATTTATACATATTATGTTATTTGCAAATCATTAGAAAGACCAGGATAGCATAATAATATTCTTAGAAGACAAGATTTTGATAGATTTGAGACAAAGAATTTTAGGGTAACATGTTTTATTCGCCGGCTTTTCAAAGACATTGAAGTTGGACAAGGATTTTAGGGTGAGTATATCTCAAATGATTTTATGAATTTTTGCAAAGCAGATGGCATTCATAAACAATTCATTGCCCGCTACACACCTCAGCAAAATGGTGTGACAGAGAGAAAGAATCGAACTATAATGGAGATGGCATGTAGCATGCTAGCAACAAAACATTTACCTAATGAATATTGAGTTGAGGCAGTAGCAACTGCTGTCCATATTTTGAATAGATGTCTGACTAAGAGTGTAAAGAAAAAAGTACCACAAGAGGCTTGGATAGGTATGAAACATAGTGTTTCTCATTTAAAATTTTTTGGTTGTGTTTCATATGCCCATGTCCCTGATAAGTTAAGAAAGAAGATAGATTTTAAAGGAGAGAAATGCGTATTTATTGGTTATTACGAGGATACAAAAGCATACAAGTTGTTTAATCCCATAACTAGAAAAGTTATAAGCAGTCGAGATGTTCAATTTGTGGAAGACGAAGCATGGTATGGGACTATAGAGAGGAAAGTGAACATCACACCTATTGTTCCTCATGATGAAGTGTTTCCAATATCAAATGCACCTCAACTAGCACCTTCTTCTACTCCTGGGACAACATCACATGTAGTAGCACAAGCTGCACCTTCATCTATATAAACAATATCTTCAAGGTTGCAATCTATACCACAACAAACTCCAACTACAGCTCCAACTACACCAGCTAGTAGTAGTCCAAGCAATTCAACGTCTTCAGATCACACCCTAGTAACATTGATACCAAGAAAGACAAGAAGGTTGAGTGATTTGTATAATGTTGATATAACAATTTCGTTTGCTGTTTTTGCTTTATTCTCTCAAGTTGATGATGCTTTAACATTTGAAGAAGCTGTGAATGATGATAAATGGGCACATGCCATGGATGAAGAGATTGAATCTATTAAGAAAAATAAAACATGGGAGTTGGTAGATCTGCATGAAGGAAAAGATGCTATAAGTGTCAAATGGATTTACAAGACAAAACATGATGTCGATGGAAAAGTGCAAAACCATAAGGCAAGGCTTGATGCAAGAGGTTTCACACAATAGCCCGGAATTGACTTCAATGAAATATTTTCTCTAGTTGCACGGATGTATACAATCAGAACAGTATTGGCAATTGCTGCTCATAATAAGTGGGTGGTATACCAAATGGACGCGAAGTCAGCCTTTTTGAGTGGATATCGACAAGAAGAAGTGTATGTTCACCACCCTGAAGGGTATGAGATTTCAAGACAGGAAGACAAAGTATATAGGCTGGAAAAGGCATTGTATGGATTAAAGCAAGCTCCAAGAGCTTGATAAAGCCGGATAGACTCTTACTTGATTCAAGATAGATTTCAAAGGAGTAGTTGTGAGCCGACTCTGTACATAAAAATAAATGAGAATGGCAGAGTTTTAATTGTATGCTTGTATGTAGATGATTTGATCTTGACTAGTGATCTGAACATTGATGCTTTCAAAACAACAATGAAAAGTGAGTTTGAAATGACTGATTGAGGGCTTATGAGATATTTTTTGGGTATTGAAGTCCATCATTCTATTGCTGGAATATTTATTTGTCAATCTAAGTATGCTAATGAGATTTTGAAGAGGTTCAACATGTTGAAATCCAAAGCAACACCTACACCTGTCACAACTGGATTGAAACTAAGCATGGAAGATGGAGGACTATCTGTAGATCCCACATTATATAAAAGAATGGTTGGGAGTTTAATGTATTTAACAATCATGAGGCCAGATATAATGTATGGTGTCAGTTTGATCTCCAGGATTATATAATTACCAAAGGAATCTGATTGGCAGGCTGGGAAAAGAATTTAAATAAATTTCTCTTCACTTCTCTCGCTTTAGGTTTTCAAAAACTATTTGTTGGTAGAAATTGATTTACTGTCAACCTCAAATGTTGTGTCTCTTGAGATGGTGTTTGGGCCCGTCAATTATTCCGATATTTTAAACTATTTATAATAGGGAGTAGAATGCTATTTTTCACATAGCCAGACACTATAACTATAATAATTTTCAATATAAGCACATATAAGCATGAGATGTATTTGATGAGTACAGTTTATCGATTTTAAGAAATGTATGTTTTCAGAGTTTGTATAGCGAAATTAAAAAAATACTTAGTAGTTAAGTTTATGGATACAAAGCTAGTTTGCATGTGAACTACATCTAAAACAAAAAACCTTGAGCTAACATAGAGCAGACGACATTGTGATTTTGATCCAGGATGATTGCTTTCATCCATTAATTGCATATAGATATCCTAATATGCATCAATAGATCTATTAGAATTCATTTTAGTGGAGACAACAAGAGATGAAATGAATATTCTAGAGCATCATCTAAAACAATCATCCATATTTATACTCATCTTAGCATGTGTTTTAGATTTAATGTGCATGTATTGAACTAGTTAAGTTTAAGGAAACAAAGCGAGTTTACACATTAACTAGATCTAGAACAAACAATGTTGAGCTAATATAGAGAATAGAATATTGTAATCTTGATTCACACATTATTGTTTGTATCCATAAAGTGCATATAAATATCATCATATGCATTAATCTACAAACAATTGTTACTAATAGAATTAATTAATTTTATTTAATTATTCATGGTGTGATTATACTCATCTTATATTACTTGACTCATTGTATTCCAAAAAAATATTAGTTAATCTAAATTAATTGAACCCTAAAACTTAAACCACCAACTAATATAAGAAATATAAAATACAAAACATAAAACATTTGTGATCAAGCCAAAATAACCTCATTATATTTATCTAGTTTCTATTATTGTATTGCCTCGCCAATATAGTTATCTATACCATAGCCCAAAAAATCTTTCGAGGAAAAAGATTGGCAAACTAAAAGTATGACTTGTTTTTTCTTAAAAATGGAGGATTTAAACTGGGGAAAATTGGATTAAAAAATAAAGCCAAAAATGCAAAAAAGGGATAAAAACTTATTTTTGAAATTTCGGCATTGTATAATGCATACTTTATACTAAATGTAACTATTTATTTTGAGTAGGCAAGATCAATAATAATCCTAGTCATATGGTAAGGATAAAAATATACGATAATTATAATTTTAAAAATTAATGTAATGCCTTTGCCTACATCTATCATTGTTTTTAACAATTGTGATTGAGAGCATAATATTAAAAGCTTAGGACTACTTACTGCCTTCATTGTAATTTGAAGTAGTTTTTAGACCAAGCTGAAAGTAATGTTAAAAGAAATATTATGATGTAAGATAGTCTTAAAACATTACATTACCCATTTGTTTCAAAATGAAATGGCACACTTTTATGCACACATTTGTATCTTTGATTAGTTTTATCACTAAGATAAATTATTACAACAAAAAATATTTTAGCACTGCAGTTCTTCAACTAATCATGTATTCAATAATTAAATATACGCTTTAAAGTCTTTTCTTATAATGTACTCAATAATTACATTTGAAAACATATTTTGATTTCCTTGTATACATTCGCGTTAATTTTGATTTTCTTGTATAAATTGCAGACCGAGTTGGCGATGAAAATAAGAGAATGCCCATGCTATTTAATGATCTTACCTGAGTTGAGCTGAGCATCTGCATCTGTGTGATTGAGGCGAGCTTTGGGAAACGGAAGAGGAAGAGGAAGGAAAAATGGCAATGAAAATGGGCAGCGTTGCAGTTTTGGTTTTGGTGTTAACGGCAATAATAGTAATGGCCAATATTAGCGTGGCTGTCGGCGCAAGCAGACAGCCCTAAGTGCTGCAACATCGGCGACTGCGGGAGTGGGATTGGATATTGTGCCGCCACATGCTAGCAACCGCCTTCTATTACCTTTGCCTCATCAAAATAAATTGAGTTGAATGGTTTGCTGTTTGTGTGTTTGAGCAGGATACTTACAATCCTTGTTCATTTGTTTCAACCTTTATTTTCGCTGTGTGGCCGCTATCCAACAAGTTAAGATTGTTGTTCCAAAATATTTGACTATATATATCTTATCTTATCTTGTTCATGTTTCAATCTTTTATTGAAATAGGTTCGTTATCGAATTATATCTGCACCTCCATATATTTATAATGTGGAGTAGAATTCTGTTTTTCACATAGTGAAGTCGGTGACATTTTCAAACACTGATACAGGGGACAAGTGAGTTAGTGAGGTTTGGAGATAACTATATTGATCAATATGTTTTCTATAAGATAGGATTTTTTTTTACAAAAAGATCCAAACATTCTAGTTGTCTTATTTTTGTGGAGAGAATTATAACTCTAAATTCTTAAAATAGAAAATGGTCGAATAGATCAAAGAGCTTATATCCATAGACATATTTATGTGGTTAGTGTTGGACACATTGGTTTGTGAACGAATGATTGCACTATCCCCCTTTTTTGAGGACTAGATTTTATTTTGCTTCAGTCCAAGGCATTGCCTTTATCAAATGCCTATTTACACCACTAGCTATGTACTTGTACTCATGTTATGGCTTGACAAGGTAAATACTTTGTTCTCATCTCGTGGCTTGACAATGTTTCTCTCATGGCTAGAAATACCTTCCCTATAACTAAATGTATTAATAATGTTTATAGGCACTATTAAAACATTATTTACGTGTCCACACAATTTTCTTCTTACATAGTACCCTTTTGTAGAAAAAATGTCACTTGTTATTTTGGAAACATCGAGGGCCCAAATATTCTCGTTACACCTTTTGAAATCTAAGTGCAAGATCTATGGCCTTCATTGAATTCTCTCATATCTACTCATATAATTGATTTCTAATGGATTGATGGATGCATTAGATAAAGTTATGATATTCATATTTTCTTGTTGTTTCAAATAGAAAATGGATGTTTAAAGAAGATTGGCTCATTTCGTTTTGTGAAGCCACGAGGGGAACTACAACCACACTCTGTTAGCTAAATTCAACAATTCTTGGAGAAAGGGCGAAGTTAATTTTGGGAGCACCGAATTCAAGATTACCCTAAACTTATTGCAGAGGCAGTGTGTCTCAAATGTGAAGGCTTAAGGGTTGTGGAGAAGAGTTACAACGACCACAAGCTGTTTATCAAGAAATTCTTGGAGAAGGGTGAAAGGCATGTTCATCTGCAAAATGGGTATGATAGGTTGGTTCTTCCTCGCCCCTTTTCCTGAGATAGCTATTATGTGATAAAGTACTTTACTCTTGAAGGTAGTTACACCACTATTCACAATTATCATTTTCTTTTTCTCAATCACATTAGGCATAAGGAGAACATAAACATTTCGTTTTACCTTTAATCATTTCTATGTATGAATATTGAAGTTAAAAGTTCTTCTCCCACTTTACACCAAGGTCTCACCTTTGCCTTGTATAGGTATGTATCTAATCTAACTCCTCAAAGAAATAGGCTTTTAACCCGAAGTGAGAACCCTAGAAAGCCTAGCATCTCTTGAAAATTGAGCTCATTGAGAGAAAACTCCATACAATGGAGAAACCAATACCTCTGTTAAGAAGAAAGGTTAAGAAAATAAAAATCCTAGTGAGTACATTGATACCGATAGTATTGAGATGCCTTTGCTTATTTTTTTGAAGGCAACGATGCCTTAGTCTTTACTTGTTTAGTGATTTTTTGGATTATGCTCCGCAGTACTAAGTTTAAAACTTTATTAAGGCCTGTCTACCAGACTATTATGATGATAAGTAGCTTAATGGTTAGTCTTAGTTGTAATTTTTATTTTACTATTTTAATTTAGACTTCTCTAGTTAAGGTTTTTTATTATGTAAGGGTGGGTTGTGGTGTGCTATTCTTTGGGTTCTAGCTAATTTGTGCTAGTTGCTTCTTTCTAGGTTAATGTGTTAATCTCTTGTATTGTTTTGGGATCAGGGCCCTCTCATTGATTACTTAATACGAAACAATAACAACCTTTTGATAACAAAAAGTGTGTCATATAGAACAAATAATACCTATTTTCAGCCCTCAATGACTAGCTTCTCGTGCGTCGGTGTTTGAAAATGTCACCTACGTGGACAATAGCATTCTATGTTAATTATAAGTTTGTCTAGTCAGATAGTTATGGCGTTTTGGTTGTGCTATTATGTTTTTGGTTACTTATTGAGAGTTATATTCTAGTGTTTTGTCTGGGCACTTGGATGTGTGACGCCAGAAGCTATACCGTGGCTAATTTATTTTGTTGTTTTCTGTCTGCTAGAATAGTTTATAGTAATATTTGTGAGAGAAATTCTTTAAATACAACATACTTTAACTGTGAATAGCTACCCCTTAATTGCAATTTGAGATAAGGAATTTCTATGCGAACAACACTAGGTTTAGAGCTTGCACAACATAGAACACCATGTGTATGTTCAACCACTAAAAATCACTTTTCTCCAAATCCATTACATTAGGAAATTAAGATGTTTAAATAACTCCCCTTTGTAAATCAGGATGATGCCAGATGATTAGACTGAGTGTGAATTGTAAATGCTTGAACACATTGTAACTTATATACATACAACATCAAGGTGAATTAATGCAATCTTAAAATGTTATATTGCCCATTCATTTAAAAATGAAATGACATACTTGTCTCTTTCTAGAACACAATACTACTAGCACTAGGATAAACTGTTATAATACACATAGCAACTCTTTTTGCATGATGATTGTCTGGTGGTTGAACTAAGATGCAAGTTTCAACTCAGTTGTGTATCCCAGGTAGATGAAGTATTCCATTCGAAACAACAGAATCTCAAAGTTATTATTGAAGACTATGGTTTCAGAAGTAGAGAATGTAAATATGAGATGTCAAAGCATCCACCTATCAATTTTATAGCTACAATTAACGCTGCCTATGCTATATAAACAACAATTATTCATACACTTGAATTACACATTTGATGACTTCTTATGCATTTGATGGAGCAGATTTTGATTAAATTTAAAATTATTTGAATATATTCTGTAACTTACCAAGTTTTAAAAAACAATTTATTTTAGTTATTTAGCTTATTAGTATTATCTAAAGGAATTTGGAAATACTAGATCTTCTAAACAATGTGCAAGGACAATTTTTGGGTGGTATACCAAATGGACGCGAAGTCAGCCTTTTTGAATGGATATCGACAAGAAGAAGTGTATGTTCACCACCCTGAAGGGTATGAGATTTCAAGATAGGAAGACAAAGTATATAGGCTGGAAAAGGCATTGTATGGATTAAAGCAAGCTCCAAGAGCTTGATACAGCCGGATAGACTCTTACTTGATTCAAGATAGATTTCAAAGGAGTAGTTGTGAGCCGACTCTGTACATAAAAATAAATGAGAATGGCAAAGTTTTAATTGTATGCTTGTATGTAGATGATTTGATCTTGACTAGTGATCTGAACATTGATGCTTTCAAAACAACAATGAAAAGTGAGTTTGAAATGACTGATTGAGGGCTTATGAGATATTTTTTGGGTATTGAAGCCCATCATTCTATTGTTGGAATATTTATTTGTCAATCTAAGTATGCTAATGAGATTTTGAAGAGGTTCAACATGTTGAAATCCAAAGCAACACCTACACCTGTCACAACTGGATTGAAACTAAGCATGGAAGATGGAGGACTATCTGTAGATCCCACATTATATAAAAGAATGGTTGGGAGTTTAATGTATTTAACAACCATGAGGCCAGATATAATGTATGGTGTCAGTTTGATCTCCAGGATTATGTAATTACCAAAGGAATCTGATTGGCAGGCTGGGAAAAGAATTTAAATAAATTTCTCTTCACTTCTCTCGCTTTAGGTTTTCAAAAACTATTTGTTGGTAGAAAATGATTTACTGTCAACCTCAAATGTTGTGTCTCTTGAGATGGTGTTTGGGCCCGTCAATTATTCCGATATTTTAAACTATTTATAATAGGGAGTAGAATGCTATTTTTCACATAGCTAGACACTATAACTATAACACTTTTCAATATAACCACATATAAGCGTGAGATGTATTTGATGAGTACAGTTTATCGATTTTAAGAAATATATGTTTTGAGAGTTTGTATAGCGAAATTAAAAAAATACTTAGTAGTTAAGTTTATGGATACAAAGCTAGTTTGCATGTGAACTACATCTAAAACAAAAAACCTTGAGCTAACATAGAGCAGACGACATTGTGATTTTGATCCACGATGATTGCTTGCATCCATTAATTGCATATAGATATCCTAATATGCATCAATAGATCTATTAGAATTCATTTTAGTGGAGACAACAAGAGATGAAATGAATATTCCGGAGCATCATCTAAAACAATCATCCGTATTTATACTCATCTTAGCATGTGTTTTAGATTTAATGTGCATGTATTGAACTAGTTAAGTTTAAGGAAACAAAGCGAGTTTGCACATTAACTAGATCTAGAACAAACAATGTTGAGCTAATATAGAGAATAGAATATTGTAATCTTGATCCACACATTATTGTTTGTATCCATAAAGTGCATATAAATATCATCATATGCATTAATCTACAAACAATTGTTACTAATAGAATTAATTAATTTTATTTAATTATTCATGGTGTGATTATACTCATCTTATATTACTTGACTCATTGTATTCCAAAAAAATATTAGTTAATCTAAATTAATTGAACCCTAAAACTTAAACCACCAACTAATATAAGAAATATAAAATACAACACATAAAACATTTGTGATCAAGCCAAAATAACCTCATTATATTTATCTAGTTTCTATTATTGTATTTCCTCGCCAATATACTAAAAGTATGACTTGTTTTTTCTTAAAAATGGAGGATTTAAACTGGGGAAAATTGGATTAAAAAATAAAGCCAAAAATGCAAAAAAGGGATAAAAACTTATTTTTGAAATTTCGGCATTGTATAATGCATACTTTATACTAAATGTAACTATTTATTTTGAGTAGGCAACATCAATAATAATCCTAGTCATATGGTAAGGATAAAAATATATGATAATTATAATTTTAAAAATTAATGTAATGCCTTTGCCTACATCTATCATTGTTTTTAACAATTGTGATTGACAGCATAATATTAAAAGCTTAGGACTACTTACTGCCTTCATTGTAATTTGAAGTAGTTTTTAGACCAAGCTGAAAGTAATGTTAAAAGAAATCTTATGATGTAAGATAGTCTTAAAACATTACATTACCCATTTGTTTCAAAATGAAATGGCACACTTTTATGCACACATTTGTATCTTTGATTAGTTTTATCACTAAGATAAATTATTACAACAAAAATTATTTTAGCACTGCAGTTATTCAACTAATCATGTATTCAATAATTACATATACGCTTTAAAGTCTTTTCTTATAATGTACTCAATAATTACATTTGAAAAGCCTGAAAAGTAAATTGTAAAATAAGTAAGAAAGGCCAGGATAATATAATCTATAATTGTAAAGAGTTCGATTTACCCTATTTCATACATATTGTGTTGTTTGCAAATCATTAAGAATAACGTGATACTATTATTTGAATGAATAAATTTAAATGAGACAGGATATCGATAGTATTGAGATGATGGATAGCCCATTTTATTTGCCGGCTTTTAAAAGACATTGAGGTTGGACAAGGATTTTAGGGATTTTACTGTGCTTCTGGGTTGAATGAGACATATTTTGATTTCCTTGTATACATTCGCGTTAATTTTGATTTTCTTGTATAAATTGCAGACCGAGTTGGCGATGAAAATAAGAGAATGCCCATGCTATTTAATGATCTTAACTGAGTTGAGCTGAGCATCTGCATCTGTGTGATTGAGGCGAGCTTTGGGAAACGGAAGAGGAAAAGGAAGGAAAAATGGCGATGAAAATGGGCAGCGTTGCAGTTTTGGTTTCGGTGTTAATGGCAATAATAGTAATGGCCAATATTAGCGTGGCTTCGGCGCAAGCAGGGCCATGCTTTAAATTCCTGTGCGTTAACGATGGCGGCTGTACAGGATACGCAGACAGCCCTAATTGCTGCAACATCGGCGACTGCGGGAGTGGGATTGGATATTGTGCCGCCACATGCTAGCAACCGCCTTCTATTACCTTTGCCTCATCAAAATAAATTGAGTTGAATGGTTTGCTGTTTGTGTGTTCGAGCAGGATACTTACAATCCTTGTTCATTTGTTTCAACCTTTATTTTCGGTGTGTGGCCGCTATCCAACAAGTTAAGATTGTTGTTCCAAAATATTTGACTATATATATCTTATCTTATCTTGTTCATGTTTCAATCTTTTATTGAAATAGGTTCGTTATCGAATTATATCTGCACCTCCATATATTTATAATGTGGAGTAGAATTCTGTTTTTCACATAGTGATGTCGGTGACATTTTCAAACACTTATACAGGGGACAAGTGAATTAGTGAGGTTTGGAGATAACTATATTGATCAATATGTTTTCTATAAGATTGGATCTTTTTTACAAAAAGATCCAAACATTCTAGTTGTCTTATTTTTGTGAAGAGAATTATAACTCTATATTCTTAAAATAGAAAATGGTCGAATAGATCAAAGAGCTTATATCCATAGACATATTTATGTGGTTAGTGTTGGACACATTGGTTTGTGAACGAATGATTGCACTATCCCCCTTTTTTGAGGACTAGATTTTATTTTGCTTCAGTCCAAGGCATTGCCTTTATCAAATGCCTATTTACACCACTAGCTATGTACTTGTACTCATGTTATGGCTTGACAAGGTAAATACGTTGTTCTCATCTCATGGCTTGACAATGTTTCTCTCATGGCTAGAAATACCTTCCCAATAACTAAATGTATTAATAATGTTTATAGGCACTATTAAAACACTATTTACATGTCCACACAATTTTCTTCTTACATAGTACCCTTTTGTAGAAAAAATGTCACTTGTTATTTTGGAAACATCGAGGGCCCAAATATTCTCGTTACACCCTTTGAAATCTAAGTGCAAGATCTATGGCCTTCATTGAATTCTCTCATATCTACTCATATAATTGATTGCTAATGGATTGATGGATGCATTAGATAAAGTTATGATATTCATATTTTCTTGTTGTTTCAAATAGAAAATGGATGTTTAAAGAAGATTGGCTCATTTCGTTTTTTGAAGCCACGAGGGGAACTACAACCACACTCTGTTAGCTAAATTCAACAATTCTTGGAGAAAGGGCGAAGTTAAAAGTTCTTCTCCCACTTTACACCAAGGTCTCACCTTTGCCTTGTATAGGTATGTATCTAATCTAACTCCTCAAAGAAATAGGCTTTTAACCTGAAGTGAGAACCCTAGAAAGCCTAGCATCTTTTTAAAATTGAGCTCATTGAGAGAAAACACCATACAATGGAAAAACCAATACCTCTGTTAAGAAGAAAGGTAAAGAAAATAAAAATCCTAGTGAGTACATTGATACCGATAGTATTGAGATGCCTTTGCTTATTTTTTTGAAGGCAACGATGCCTTAGTCTTTACTTGTTTAGTGATTTTTTGGATTATGCTCCGCAGTACTAAGTTTAAAACTTTATTAAGGCCTGTCTACTAGACTATTATGATGATAAGTAGCTTAATGGTTAGTCTTAGTTGTAATTTTTATTTTACTATTTTAATTTAGACTTCTCTAGTTAAGGTTTTTTATTATGTAAAAGTGGGTTGTGGTGTGCTATTCTTTGGGTTCTAGCTAATTTATGCTAGTTGCTTCTTTCTAGGTTAATGTGTTAATCTCTTGTATTGTTTTGGGATCAGGGCCCTCTCATTGATTACTTAATATGAAACAATAAGAACCTTTTGATAACAAAAAGTGTATCATATAGAACAAATAATACCTATTTTCAGCCCTCAATGACTAGCTTATCGTGCGTCGGAGTTTGAAAATGTCACCTACGTGGACAATAGCATTCTATGTTAATTATAAGTTTGTCTAGTCAGATAGTTATGGCGTTTTGGTTGTGCTATTATGTTTTTGGTTACTTATTGAGAGTTATATTCTAGTGTTTTGTCTAGGCACTTGGCTGTGTGATGCCAGAAGCTATATCGTGGCTAATCTATTTTGTTGTTTTCTGTCTGCTAGAATAATTTATAGTAATATTTGTGAGAGAAATTCTCTAAATACAACATACTTTAACTGTGAATAGCTACCCCTTAATTGCAATTTGAGATAAGGAATTTCTATGCGAACAACACTAGGTTTAGAGCTTGCACAACATAGAACACCATGTGTATGTTCAACCACTAAAAATCACTTTTCTCCAAATCCATTACATTAGGAAATTAAGATGTTTAAATAACTCCTCTTTGTAAATCAGGATGATGGCAGATGATTAGACTGAATGTGAATTGTAAATGCTTGAACACATTGTAAGTTATATACATACAACATCAACGTGAATTAATGCAATCTTAAAATGTTATGTTGCCCTTTCATTTCAAAATGAAATGACATACTTGTCTCTTTCTGGAACACAATACTACTAGCACTAGGATAAACTGTTATAATACACATAGCAGCTCTTTTTGCATGACGATTGTCTGGTGGTTGAACTAAGATGCAAGTTTCAACTCAGTTTTGTATCCCAGGTAGATGAAGTATTCCAATGGAAACAACAAAATCTCAAAGTTATTATTGAAGACTATGGTTTCATAAGTAGAGAATGTAAATATGAGATGTCAAAGCATCCACCTATCAATTTTATAGCTGCAATTAACGCTGCCTATGCTATATAAACAACAATTATTCATACACTTGAATTACACATTTGATGACTTCTTATGCATTTGATGAAGCAGATTTTGATTAAATTTAAAATTATTTGAATATATTTTGTAACTTACCAAGTTTTAAAAAATAATTTATTTTAGTTATTTAGCTTATTAGTATTATCTAAAGGAATTTGGAAATACTAGATCTTCTAAACAATGTGCAAGGAAATTTTTTGTATAATATAGTTCAAATTTATGAACATGCCACAGGCTTTTTCATACTGAAGGATTAGTTGTTTCTTCTTGAAAACTAAAACTAGGTAAAGAAAATTTAGACATTTGAATTGCAGCATCCAATTATATTTCAATTGGGAAGACAATCTTTAGAACATTGAATCGCAGATTAAATCCTTGAAAGAATTCCAAACCAAATTAATATCATGGGTGCAAATATTATATATTATATAAAGCAAGCTGCTACTAATCAATAAGAGAAATAATCAAAAGTTTATTATGATAATGGTAAAAAAATTATCCCAGTGTATTATCCATCTAGTTTTATATTTAGTTTGGGGTAATGCCTTAATGCATTTATATAGTTCTGTACTCAGTTTGACATCACCAATCTTGTTGGACATTTATTCAACTTGGTTGATTGATCCATATGATGTTTGTGTATGAGGTCATCCTAGTAGACTTGATCTTGATCATTTTAATTGTATAAAATAAATAAAATATTCAGAGACATCCGATTTTCACATTCCATCAATCTTTATTTTTTTATTTTTTTTTCGGCATTCTACAATGATGAATCATAGAGTATGATCCGAAATGTTGATGAAAAATATGTGTATGCAATGAAACCCAAAGGATTTCATAATTTTTTATTGGAGACTTTGGAGTGACCTTGGCTTTGTTATTTTTGGTGTTATATTCATGTATAAAAAGATAACAATTAGCATTCACTTTAGAGGAGACAACTAAAAATGGATTGAATATTCGAGATAACTGTCTATAACAATCTTTCATATTTGTCTTATTTGATAAAAAACGCATCTTAGCACATGTGTGAATGTATTAGCATTTATTTTAGATTTAATGTGCATGCATTAAGCTTGTTTATTGTCAAGATACTTTAAAATACTATCAATATCATAGAAAAATTATGAGTGACATAAATTATCTATGTCTTTTATTATATTAGCAACGAGAAGGACCTGACATGAATTATCTATGTTAAGAATATGGATACAAAGCAAGTCCACATCTGAACTAAACCTAGAACAAACTATGTTGAACTAACATAGATATCATTATTTGCATCAATCCACAAACGATTTTCACTCAAAGTCAATCAATTTGTCTTTATTTATTACTATTTATGTCATGGTTATATCTGTCTAATATTACTTGATCCACTTTATTCCAAAACATTATTAATTAATCTAAATCAATTGAATTCCAAAACTTATTTTAATGGTCAACTAATATAAAAAATATAACATACAATGCACAGTTTTATAACTATTTTATTTTTTGACTTAATAATGAGAGACCTCACCATCCAAAGTGATTTTAACTCATAAATCTATAACTATTTATGAGATGATGGATAACCCATTTAATTATATGGCTTTGAAAAGACATTGAAGTTGGACGGGGATTTTAGGGTTTCTACTGTGCTTCTTGGTTGTATGAGACATATTATAAAATCCTTGTATACTTTAAATGTTGACTCGCGTCCTTATCTCTGTGTTGTTTTTGACGTAAGAAAAGGATAAATTGCAGGCCGAGTTGGTGATGCAAATAAGGGAATGCCCATTCTTTTTTAATGATGTTTACCTGAGTTGATTTGAGCATCTACATCTACATCTGTGTGATTGAGGTGAGCTTTGAGAAAAGGAAGAGGAAGAGGAAGGAAAAATGGCAAGGACAATGAAAATGGACAGTGTTAGGGTTAGGAATGTTGCAGCTTTGGTGTTGGTGTTAATGGCAATAATAGTAATGGTTCTAATAATAGTTAACTTGCCAGATTAGTAATGCAATTGTAGTGCAAGATGGAGTCCAAATAGGTCTAAAATGATCTAAATAACCACACTAAACTAGGTGCCCAAAATGATTGTGAAATTGTAAAAGGATACAATTGAGTACATTGCACTCTTGCACCTTCCTTGCCCTTCTTGGCATGCTATTTTAATTCTCCATCAAACCTTTTGTCCCAACACAAGCCTAAAAATTTAATTTACAATTCCACACTTCATTTTTCTTATTGTTTTCCCCTTGTACTAGTATCTCAAACCATAATTTTATTCCCTTTGTGCTTGAAATACCAACGAATGTTGTTAGCCTTGGCTCTAGTACAGTAGAAGAAGGAGAAATCTAAGAAAATAACTTAAATCAATAGAAGAAGAAAGAGATGGACACAACTAGTGAGGATAAACCCAATGAGATGAAACCTCAAGAACCATATAAGGAAGAACAAGCGAAAGGAAATATTGTCGTAGTTGTTGAGGATAATATCGAAGAGATAACCTCCAAGAACCAAACAAGGAAAGAAATAACCACCAAGTTTCTATAAATTCAAGACTTTAAGAATCTACTTTGGCTAATACAACAAATAATAAATGTAATCCCTAGTTAAGGACCTTAACCTTAACTTTAACCTGGTGGATTATCAAAGTCTTCCAAATTCAAACAAGTGAGTCTAGAAGTTCTGATTAATTTCTTTAGATCAGAAAATGTATGTACACATAAAGAAACTCATCAAAGTAGCTAAGGATTGCTTGATTGAATTGGAGTATACTGTTTATTGCTTCTTGGTTCTAGATTAGGCCACTTTTGAGTTTAGGCCAACATAAAACAATCAAGTACCAAAATTGGGACTAGATTCCAAATTATGAATGATAACACTAACAATGCCTGCAATCTTGGAGGAATTTTTGCAAGACATGGTTGTTGACAGCTTGGTTCAACCGAAATAGGCCCTTTGAAAGAAAGCCAAAAATCTCATGGTATTTGATGTTAGATCATGTCCTAATTTAATTATTTCATGACAGATAAATTGCTAGATTAGTAATGAAATTGTAGGGTAGGATAGTGCGCAAATAGGCCTAAAATGATCTATAAAAAGCACACTAAAGTTGGGGTTGAAATACAATGTGAAATTGTAAGGGGTTAAAATTTACTACACTACACTCTTGCACCTTTCTTCTCCTCCTTGATTTGCAATCACATTCTCAGAAGTTTCTTGATAGGAAGATAGAAAGGTCCGCAAATAACACTTTCGGGTTTGCTGATGAATTTCTCCATGGTGATGTTTTTCACCATCACAACACTCAAAATGGGTCATATGAAGCTAACACAGAGGATGATAGTGGTTTGCAATGTTATGGTGTAACCCCCCTCACGTGGTAAATTTTGATGACTGCCAAGTGGCTATATCCAATTATTTAATTGAGGTGGAAATGGAATCATTTATATTAACCGAGGATGATATTGGCATAGAAATATTTAATAGTTCCTATTAACTAAGGGTTGATATGAGTATGTACACTGGCAATGTTGATCAAGAATCAATTACAATCTTTGTGAAGAACTGTAGTGATTCTGAAGGGTTCTTAGATGATGGAACCATAGATATGGATGAATCAAATGTTGTAGGGTATGACTTTTTTTAATTTATTCAGGTGGTTTCTTAAGCATGAAGATGCCAGAAGGAAATAAATCGAGAGATACTGATGCAATGAACAATAAGGGTTCCGAGCCTTATGTTGATATGAATATGACAATCAGTAATCATGAAGAGGATCATAACAGTACTCACAATTTAGAAAATTCCCCTATAGCTTTATTTTTGCTCGTCTTTGAGGTTATTTATGTGGATTTTGATTGTGCCTCTAAATTTGTTTCAGGATATGTTTTTGAGTTTGAATTAGAAGTGTTCACATGGGGTGTAAATGATGATGATCATGACATGTCTCATTTAGCCGATATGGGAACAAGCAATGAAACATTTAGATTTTGAAGTTTAGATTGAAATTCTTGTACATATGATCAGATGCAGATACAGAGTGAGCCAACATGAGAATGGTTTTCTTTTGATACATCTAAGGATTGTTTACTTAACATGCAAAATGATTCCAATGAAAGTTTTGTGCTTAAAATACATGATGATAGTCGTTGGATATGAATGTTTCTACTTTCCATACCATATGAAGGGGTTTCTTGAAAAGAATACCGAGGCCTGTGATGGTGGAAAATATGTCATAAGATGGAGGTACGATTCAGAGGACTAGTATGGTATGATGCTGCCCTGCAAGCAAACGTTTTATGAATTTGTTTAGAGGGATCACTATGATAATGATGGTATTGGTTGTGATATAACTTCGAGTATAATGAGGGGGATCATTGGTAAAATTCATGGTCTAGTCTTCCTCAACTATGTCAGAAGCGAGATCAAATTGTTACATGATGAGAATCAGGTTTTTGATAAAGGCAAGAACTTGTTTTTATTTTTTGGGGGCCTTGGGCCACCAATGGAAGGATGGATCTGAATTTTGTAAAATTTTGAATAAACTACCCAAGCCAATTGGTATTTGGTCAGCTTCGAGCAGAGATCTGGAATCTTGTTATGCCTGCAGGGAGCATGCGTCCCCAACTAGAGCTGATGTTACGACTGATGAGTTTAGTATTCCACTGTGTTGCCTCTCCAGTCTTAATTCTTTAGTGACAAGCCTTTGAGCAAATTCGGCTAAGTTTTATAGCACCAAAGGTTAAGGCCATTATTTCCATTGTTGACTCATTTGGCTGGTAATATCTCTATAAGAGATCTACTTAATGGGTTTTTATTCATACGTTGATATGCTCCTTTGGGTGTTCCCTAGAATGCTACTATTGATTGGCCAGGTAAATTCTCTACCTTCGTGTATTTTATCACCCCGTGAAGCGGCTAAGTAATTCCAAAGTCACCATGCGGGTGTGTGGGGTAGTGTGACAAATACAAAGGGAGCCTCACATTACCTCTGTAATAATAAGTGTCATTGCATCACCATGCGAGTTTGCAAAAATAGGTGAGACCCTTAGGGTATGCTCCCATAATCCCACAATGCGAAATTTTACCGCTTGTTAATGTATGCGGGTTCACAGTGAAGACTGGAAGAAAAGGTATAGGATTAGCCAAGAACCCCACAATACCATTAGGGAAAAGTTTTCCAGGATAATCTAGTGTGGATGGAATGGTCTAGGAAGAGTGCTATATGATGGGAACTGATGCTGACATGGAATGTGTGTGCCAATCAAAGGGGTTAGATATAAAATTGCATGCAAGGGGTTAATGAGGTGTTTGTTGCTCTGTAGTTCTGTGCTAGACAAAAGGGGGGATGATCAGGACAATCAAAGTTTGTGAGTTCGCCAAGGAAGATGAATATTAATGGATAAGGCATACAAGGACAAGCATTTAAAAGGTTTCGGTAATGCAGGAGGTGATATTTTGAAGTAAAAGCCAATCCTGGAGAATCACCTACATGAGATCAACTCCAGAAAGGATGTTCATATAATTTCATATGTGAAAAGCCAGAGGGACTGAGCACAATGATATGAAAAGTACATGAATATGGTTGTTGGAGTGTTATTCAAGAAATCCAAGCTGGGAGTTGTGGTTGATATGAACGAGTCTTAATCTCTTGATAAGAACAAAAGCTGAAAATATTGCTCGCATGCATAAAGATAGGCTATTTTAGGAGGCTCTAAGTCCCACAAATCGAGGATGACAACCATCTATTGATTAAGCACTGTGTTGGGCCTCGTATTAGCACTGTTTCAAATAAAGTCTAAGAGATGGAGCGTTCATATACAGAGAACTGCGAGTTTGTGAGGTGCACCTTCTATGATATAGGTTGGAGAATATTTCAGTGGGCCACTTTGTAGCGGAAGGGATATCAAGATTTTAGAAGGTAGTCGAAGGGACATCGAAAGGTGGTTTCAAATGGAAAATGCCTTTCATGGGCTATCTATCTTCATCCCTTCATAATCAAACGACTAGGAGGAAGAAGGAAGGGGAAAGAGAACAATGAAGGCATGGGGTGGATGGTTTAGATGTAGAGAATCTCAAATTCATCTTGAGTATGGAAGATGTGCCCCTTTCTCTTCTTATCATATTGCTCGATAAGATTCTCCTTCCATTTTTCCATTACCTCCCTTTTCTATTTATTTTCATCCTCTAGTTGTGAGGAAATTTCTTTTATAAGGTTGCAAGGCTCCCCTTCTAGTCTAATGAGTGTCTCTGCCAGCGTATGTAGGTCTTCCACAAGCATGATGGTGGCACGAATCAAAGCACCAAGACTTGAACGGAATATTATTCTCCACCGAGGCATCTTCTTGTATGCATGGCCCATTTTTGTCTTATATTTAATGCGCGATGGGTTTTCTTTTATCTGCATATGGCCTGAAATGTGTCAAAAGAGGAAAAAAACCAAGTGTAAGAATGTTGAAGATTTTGATAATTCCTTATTGTTATAAAAGGAATACTACGACTGTAAGAAAATACTCTGAAATGTTGTATTCCAGGTGGGTAGAAGCAGCCATTTGTTAATCTAGGGTTTCATGCTGGCTCACAGAGAAGAGGGATTATCTTTCCATATTGTAAATTGCAATTAGTACTAAATGCAATTTTTCAATGGTTAAATATACTGTGTCCATTTGTATTTTATGAATTTATATGAATCAAAATATGAAGGATATGTCGGTTTGTTCTGGTGTTTTCTTATCAATGTGTGATTGTGCTTATGGGTCTCCTTCAAGGAAGGAGTTAAATTCTATTTGCAATTTGCAGTAAATTTGGGAAACATTGAATGGATTAACATGAATGGTTGATGCAATTAGTTGATGGAATGGTGTCAATTTTAGGCATTCCACTTTGAAAATTCCCTAATTTGAGTTATTTTGCAATGCGGGTTTGTCCTTTTAATTTGTGGGCGTGACTCTGTTTCATTGGATATGCACTTGATTGTAGAAGCTATTTGTGAATTTGTTTCGGAAGCGTCCCTTATTAATCGTATCTCTCCTATCTTGTTTTCTTCAATTATTTCTTAAAGGGCAGGTTTCATTATGCATGCTTTGTATTCCCTTGTACACTTGGAGTAGCGCATGTATTATTTTTTTGGTTGAATTGCAGATTGTGAAGGATTAGGGGTGTATAGAGGGTAACTGTAGATAATCGCCCTTATAGTTGAGAAACATCTACCAATCATGAACCTGTATGATTGTGACGAATTTGAAAGCATATTGGGCATGAAGGTCCTAAGTAGGAAAAATACATTCCCGAGTTAGGTAGAGCTCAAAGTGAAGAAGGCTTGCTAAGGCCTTGTTGTGTTGTGTTTTCTTGTCTTCAATCTGTTGATAGTTCAAATTAAATGCTGTGAAGGAGATTCAGATTTGAGAAGATTTTGATTTTGATCCATGGGTTATTCTTAGCATCCAATAAAATTTAGGCCTACAAATATCATTATTTGCGACAATCCGCAAACAATTTTCACTCAAAAGCCGTCAATTTCTCTTTATTTATTACTACTTATGTTGTGATAATATCTGTCTAATATGATTTGATCGGTTTTATTCCAAAAAATTATTAATTAATCTAAATTGATCAAATCCTAAAACTGATTTTAACCACAAACTAATTTAATAAATATAACATACAATGCACAAAATGTTTAGAATTGTTTTTTTTTTTTGATGAGGAACATGGCCATCCAAAATTATTCTAACTCATAAATCTATAATTATTTACAAACATTTGGAGAACATAAGAAGCAAAATGTGAAATTATTATAAAATGCCTGGATAATATAATATAAGATGCATTAGATTTTCCCTAACTTATACATATTATGTTATTTGGAAATTATTAGAAAGACCAGGATAGCATAATAATATTCTTAGAAGACATGATTTGGATAGATTTGAGACGAAGAATTTTAGGGTAACATGTTTTATTCGCCGGCTTTTCAAAGACATTGAAGTTGGACAAGGATTTTAGGGTTTTTACTGTGCTTCTCGGTTGTGTGAGATATATTTTGATTTATTGATTAGCATCCTCATATGGGCGTTACTTTTGGTTTGCATTTTCATCTCAAAGTCGTGGAAGAGGAAGCCACAAGTTTATTCCTAGAGGTAGAGGTGGACATAATAGTGGTCATGCAAATATTGGTGGTAGGAATCAAAACCGAAATTTCAGCCACCCAAGTGTCCAAAAGTTTGATTAGTCACATATTCAGTGCCATGATTGTAAGAAGTTTGGGAATTATGCCAGTAAATGTAAAAAGAAACAGTATGACCAGCAGAAGCAAAGTCAGAACCAGTCAAATAACACATCTAAGACCACTCTGTTTATTGCATGCACTAAGATGGCCGAGTCAATTACTACAAATTCTTCTGTTGAGTGCAATATCCTCGAAGAAATCCCAAGTGACATATGGTATTTGGATTCTGGTTGTAGTAATAACATGACATACAACGTTGAGTTATTTCCTAGTTTGGATGAGTCAGTTCAAACTGATGTCAGTCTTGGTAACATCAATAAGGTCACTGTTTTGAGTAAAGGGACAGTTGATATTCTAACCCTTAAGGGGGAGCAGTGTGTTATGCCAGATGTGTATTATGTTGCTGGCCTAAAACTTAATTTAATGAGTATTGGCCAGTTGGTATAAACAGGATATAGAGTTTATATGGAGAACAATGAGTGTGTAATTATGGATAAGTTCCCTAGTAACATAATGTCTCCTTTGAGGATAAGACCTGATGTGAGTGGAAAATCAGAAAGAGTTGCCTTTAAGGAATAAAATACAAAATCAGAAGTTAAAAAAAATTCCGAAAATGATGAAGCATGTCAATCTAGTGCTAAAAAAATAAAAGATAATGACAAAGAAATTCAAACAGTGTTTCAATCAGTTGTAAAGGATGAATCATGGTTGTGGCATCTCAGATTTGGGCATTTGAATTTTGGAGCATTGAAATCGTTGCTCATAAAGAACATGCTTAAAGGTTTTCCATTAATTGAGAAACCAGAAAGAGTATGTGAAGGGTATATTCTAGGTAAACAACATAGATAATCATTTCCAGCAAGAAAACCAGTAAGGGCAAGAGTGCCACCAGAAATTGTACATTCAGACATTTGTGGGCAGATGCAAACACTGTCTATAGGAGGCTATACTTATTTTCTTATATTTATTGATGATTTCACAAGAAAAACATGGGCTTAGTTTTTGAAAGATAAATCAAAAGTGTTGTCTTACTTTCAGCAGTTCAAGGCACTTGTAGAGAAGCAAAGTGGTCAATACATCAAACTGTTAAGAGCTGACAGAGGTGGTGAGTATTTCTCAAAAGATTTTATGAATTTTTACAAAGCAGATTTCATTCATAAACAGTTCACAACCCCCTACACACCTCAGCAAAATGGTGTGCCAGAGAGAAAGAATCTAACTATAATGGAGATGGCACAGAGGTGGTGGTGAGTATAGCTCAAATGATTTTATGAATTTTTGCAAAGCAGATGGCATTCATAAACAATTCACAGCCCGCTACACACCTCAACAAAATGGTGTGACTGAGAAAAGAATCAAACTATAATGGAGATGGCACGTAGCATGCCAGCAACAAAACACTTACCTAATGAATATTGAGTTGAGGCAGCAGCAACTGCTGTCCATATTTTGAATAGATGTCTAACTAAGAGTGTAAAGAAAAAAGTACCACAAGAGGCTTGGACAGGTATGAAACATAGAGTTTCTCATTTAAAAGTTTTTGGTTGTGTTTCATATGCCCATGTCCCTGATGAGTTAAGAAAGAAGACACATTTTAATGGAGAGAAATGCATATTTATTGGTTATTCTGAGGATACAAAAGAATACAAGTTGTTTAATCCCATAACTAGAAAAGTTATAAGCAGTCGAGATGTTCGATTTGTGGAAGATGAAGCATGGTATGGGACTATAGAGAGGAAAATGAACATCACACCTATTGTTCCTCATGATGAACTGCTTCCAATATCAAATGCACCTCAACCAGCACCTTCTTGTACTCCTGGGACAACATCACATGTAGTAGCACAAGTTGCACCTTCATCTATATAAAGAATATCTTCAAGGTTGCAATCTATACCACAACAAACTCCAACTACAGCTCCAACTAACACCAGCTAGTAGTAGTCCAAGTAGTTCAACGTCTTCAGATCACACCCTAGTAAGATTGATACCAAGAAAGACAAGAAGGTTGAGTGATTTGTACAATGTTGATATAACAATTTCGTTTGCTGTTTTTGCTTTATTCTCTCAAGTTGATGATGCTTTAACATTTGAAGAAGCTGTGAATGATGATAAATGGGCACATGCCATGGATGAAGAGATTGAATCTATTAAGAAAAATAAAACATGGGAGTTGGTAGATCTGCCTGAAGGAAAAGATGCTATAAGTGTCAAATGGATTTACAAGACAAAACATGATGTCGATGGAAAAGTGCAAAACCATAAGGCAAGGCTTGATGCAAGAGGTTTCACACAATAGCCCGGAATCGACTTGAATGAAATATTTTCTCTAGTTGCACGGATGTATACAATCAGAACAGTATTGGCAATTGTTGCTCATAATAAGTGGGTGGTATAACAAATGGACGCGAAGTCAGCCTTTTTGAATGGATATCTACAAGAAGAAGTGTATGTTGACCAGCCTGAAGGGTATGAGATTTCAAGACAGGAAGACAAAGTATATAGGCTGGAAAAGGCATTGTATGGATTAAAGCAAGCTCCAAGAGCTTGATACATCCGGATAGACTCTTACTTGATTCAAGATAGATTTCAAAGGAGTAGTTGTGAGCCGACTCTGTACATAAAAATAAATGAGAATGGCAAAGATTTAATTGTATGCTTGTATGTAGATGATTTGATCTTGACTGGTGATCTGAACATTGATGCTTTCAAAACAACAATGAAAAGTGAGTTTGAAATGACTGATTTAGGGCTTATGAGATATTTTTTGGGTATTGAAGTCCATCATTCTAGTGCTGGAATATTTATTTGTCAATCTAAGTATGCTAATGAGATTTTGAAGAGGTTCAACATGTTGAAATCCAAACCAACACCTACACCTGTCACAACTGGATTGAAACTAAGCATGGAAGATGGAGGACTATATGTATCTTTGATTAGTTTTATCACTAAGATAAATTATTACAACAAAAAATATTTTAGCACTGCAGTTATTCAACTAATCATGTATTCAATAATTACATATACGCCTTAAAGTCTTTTCTTATAATGTACTCAATAATTACATTTGAAAAGCCTGAAAAGTAAACTGTAAAATAAGTAAGAAAGGCCAGGATAATATAATCTATAATTGTAAAGAGTTCGATTTACCCTATTTCATACATATTGTGTTGTTTGCAAATCATTAAGAATAACGTGATACTATTATTCGAAAGAATAAATTTAAATAAGACAGGATATCGATAGTATTGAGATGATGGATAGCCCATTTTATTTGCCGGCTTTTAAAAGACATTGAGGTTGGACAAGGATTTTAGGGATTTTACTGTGCTTCTGGGTTGTATGAGACATATTTTGATTTCCTTGTATACATTCGCGTTAATTTTGATTTTCTTGTATAAATTGCAGACCGAGTTGGCGATGAAAATAAGAGAATGCCCATGCTATTTAATGATCTTACCTGAGTTGAGCTGAGCATCTGCATCTGTGTGATTGAGGCGAGATTTGGGAAACGGAAGAGGAAGAGGAAGGAAAAATGGCAATGAAAATGGGCAGCGTTGCAGTTTTGGTTTTGGTGTTAACGGCAATAATAGTAATGGCCAATATTAGCGTGGCTTCGGCGCAAGCAGGGCCATGCTTTAAATTCCTGTGCGTTAACGATGGCGGTTGTACAGGATACGCAGACAGCCCTAAGTGCTGCAACATCGGCGACTGCGGGAGTGGGATTGGATATTGTGCCGCCACATGCTAGCAACCGCCTTCTATTACCTTTGCCTCATCAAAATAAATTGAGTTGAATGGTTTGCTGTTTGTGTGTTTGAGCAGGATACTTACAATCCTTGTTCATTTGTTTCAACCTTTATTTTCGCTGCGTGGCCGCTATCCAACAAGTTAAGATTGTTGTTCCAAAATATTTGACTATATATATCTTATCTTATCTTGTTCATGTTTCAATCTTTTATTGAAATAGGTTCGTTATCGAATTATATCTGCACCTCCATATATTTATAATGTGGAGTAGAATTCTGTTTTTCACATGGTGAAGTCGGTGACATTTTCAAACACTGATACAGGGGACAAGTGAATTAGTGAGGTTTGGAGATAACTATATTGATCAATATGTTTTCTATAAGATAGGATCTTTTTTACAAAAGGATCCAAACATTCTAGTTGTCTTATTTTTGTGAAGAGAATTATAACTCTATATTCTTAAAATAGAAAATGGTCGAATAGATCAAAGAGCTTATATCCATAGACATATTTATGTGGTTAGTGTTGGACACATTGGTTTGTGAACGAATGATTGCACTATCCCCCTTTTTTGAGGACTAGATTTTATTTTGCTTCAGTCCAAGGCATTGCCTTTATCAAATGCCTATTTACACCACTAGCTATGTACTTGTACTCATGTTATGGCTTGACAAGGTAAATACTTTGTTCTCATCTCATGGCTAGAAATACCTTCCCCATAACTAAATGTATTAATAATGTTTATAGGCACTATTAAAACACTATTTACGTGTCCACACAACTTTCTTCTTACATAGTACCCTTTTGTAGAAAAAATGTCACTTGTTATTTTGGAAACATCGAGGGCCCAAATATTCTCGTTACACCCTTTGAAATCTAAGTGCAAGATCTATGGCCTTCATTGAATTCTCTCATATCTACTCATATAATTGATTTCTAATGGATTGATGGATGCATTAGATAAAGTTATGATATTCATATTTTCTTGTTGTTTCAAATAGAAAATGGATGTTTAAAGAAGATTGGCTCATTTCGTTTTTTGAAGCCACGAGGGGAACTACAACCACACTCTGTTAGCTAAATTCAACAATTCTTGGAGAAAGGGCGAAGTTAATTTTGGGAGCACCGAATTCAAGATTACCCTAAACTTATTGCAGAGGCAGTGTGTCTCAAATGTGAAGGCTTAAGGGTTGTGGAGAAGAGTTACAACGACCACAAGCTGTTTATCAAGAAATTCTTGGAGAAGGGTGAAAGGCATGTTCATCTGCAAAATGGGTATGATAGGTTGGTTCTTCCTCGCCCCTTTTCCTGAGATAGCTATTATGTGATAAAGTACTTTACTCTTGAAGGTAGTTACACCACTATTCACAATTATCATTTTCTTTTTCTCAATCACATTAGGCATAAGGAGAACATAAACATTTCGTTTTACCTTTAATCATTTCTATGTATGAATATTGAAGTTAAAAGTTCTTCTCCCACTTTACACCAAGGTCTCACCTTTGCCTTGTATAGGTATGTATCTAATCTAACTCCTCAAAGAAATAGGCTTTTAACCCGAAGTGAGAACCCTAGAAAGCCTAGCATCTCTTGAAAATTGAGCTCATTGAGAGAAAACTCCATACAATGGAAAAACCAATACCTCTGTTAAGAAGAAAGGTTAAGAAAATAAAAATCCTAGTGAGTACATTGATACCGATAGTATTGAGATGCCTTTGCTTATTTTTTTGAAGGCAACGATGCCTTAGTCTTTACTTGTTTAGTGATTTTTTGGATTATGCTCCGCAGTACTAAGTTTAAAACTTTATTAAGGCCTGTCTACCAGACTATTATGATGATAAGTAGCTTAATGGTTAGTCTTAGTTGTAATTTTTATTTTACTATTTTAATTTAGACTTCTCTAGTTAAGGTTTTTTATTATGTAAGGGTGGGTTGTGGTGTGCTATTCTTTGGGTTCTAGCTAATTTGTGCTAGTTGCTTCTTTCTAGGTTAATGTGTTAATCTCTTGTATTGTTTTGGGATCAGGGCCCTCTCATTGATTACTTAATACGAAACAATAACAACCTTTTGATAACAAAAAGTGTGTCATATAGAACAAATAATACCTATTTTCAGCCCTCAATGACTAGCTTCTCGTGCGTCGGTGTTTGAAAATGTCACCTACGTGGACAATAGCATTCTATGTTAATTATAAGTATGTCTAGTCAGATAGTTATGGCGTTTTGGTTGTGCTATTATGTTTTTGGTTACTTATTTAGAGTTATATTCTAGTGTTTTGTCTGGGCACTTGGCTGTGTGATGCCAGAAGCTATACCGTGGCTAATCTATTTTGTTGTTTTCTGTCTGCTAGAATAGTTTATAGTAATATTTGTGAGAGAAATTCTTTAAATACAACATACTTTAACTGTGAATAGCTACCCCTTAATTGCAATTTGAGATAAGGAATTTCCATGCGAACAACACTAGGTTTAGAGCTTGCACAACATAGAACACCATGTGTATGGTCAACCACTAAAAATCACTTTTCTCCAAATCCATTACATTAGGAAATCAACATAGAACACCATGTGTATGTTCAACCACTAAAAATCACTTTTCTCCAAATCCATTACATTAGGAAATTAAGATGTTTAAATAACTCCCCTTTGTAAATCAGGATGATGGCAGATGATTAGACTGAGTGTGAATTGTAAATGCTTGAACACATTGTAACTTATATACATACAACATCAGGGTGAATTAATGCAATCTTAAAATGTTATATTGCCCATTCATTTCAAAATGAAATGACATACTTGTCTCTTTCTGGAACACAATACTACTAGCACTAGGATAAACTGTTATAATACACATAGCAGCTCTTTTTGCATGACGATTGTCTGGTGGTTGAACTAAGATGCAAGTTTCAACTCAGTTTTGTATCCCAGGTAGATGAAGTATTCCAATGGAAACAACAGAATCTCGAAGTTATTATTGAAGACTATGGTTTCA
This sequence comes from Cryptomeria japonica, assembly GCF_030272615.1. Lineage (NCBI taxonomy): Eukaryota > Viridiplantae > Streptophyta > Pinopsida > Cupressales > Cupressaceae > Cryptomeria > Cryptomeria japonica. The sequence continues at coordinate 1,131,814 of NW_026728845.1, read as the reverse complement.
TAAGTAGAGAATGTAAATATGAGATGTCAAAGCATCCACCTATCAATTTTATAGCTGCAATTAACGCTGCCTATGCTATATAAACAACAATTATTCATACACTTGAATTACACATTTGATGACTTCTTATGCATTTGATGGAGCAGATTTTGATTAAATTTAAAATTATTTGAATATATTCTGTAACTTACCAAGTTTTAAAAAATAATTTATTTTAGTTATTTAGCTTATTAGTATTATCTAAAGGAATTTGGAAATACTAGATCTTCTAAACAATGTGCAAGGACAATTTTTGTATAATATAGTTCAAATTTATGAACATGCCACAGGCTTGTTCATACTGAAGGATTAGTTTTTTCTTCTTGAAAACTAAAACTAGGTAAAGAAAATTTAGACATTTGAATTGCAGCATCCAATTATATTTCAATTGGGAAGACAATCTTTAGAACATTGAATCGCAGATTAAATCCTTGAAAGAATTCCAAACCAAATTAATATCATGGGTGCAAATATTATATATTATATAAAGCAAGCTGCTACTAATCAATAAGAGAAATAATCGCAGATTGTTTGTTGCCTTCCATTGGTAAGATCTTTCTCTTTAGGCAGTTAAACCCTTTTCAAAGATTGAAGCTCTGATACCAATTGTTAGGCCCAATATGGAAAGCTAATGTACTGAGTGGGGAGGGGTGAATTAGTACTTTAAATCCTTTTATCAACAATATCTTTACTGTTATGCATAAACCAAAAACTGCTGTAACATAACATAAAGCTAAAACAAATAAGTAACAATCATACATGATTCACTCCATAACACATATATTTTGGTTACACATAAACTCTTGGTTAGAGAGAAAAACTATGGTGGGGATGGCACCCACAACTTCACTACTGCAATAATAAAAAGTGCTCGGTTAGAGCTACATATTTAGATATTTCTGATAGCTTACCCTGTTAGGAGTAACAAGATTTGTTAGATCTACCTTGCTAAAGGATTTTACAACACTTTATATAAATGCTGCACCTGATTAGAGGATTTACAATTTATAGACTTGATTAGAGTCTTTTACCCTGTTAAAGGTTTCTCTTACAATTTCAAAATATAATAAGACTTTACAAATATCTGCAACTTTACATTTGAAATGATGTAGCAGATTCTATGTGCTCAAAATAAGATTAGCTTGCCTATAGCATACCTCGGTAACTCATAATGTAACTTGGTAAACCCTTCTGTTGACTCTGTTCTTTGACTATTCTTTGATAACCTTCTCGGTGACCTCTGTGTCTCTATATCAGTCATAATACTCTGTGATTTCTCATGTATCACATAAGTCTTGCTTCATACACATATGCACACACAATTTTCTCATTCACACATATATCTCTAACCCTAAATTCATGCTGTATAAATATACTTCTTATGTCGGTGGTCTGATTCATTGCTTCGATCTTACAAACATGATTTCTCGAATAAATAACCATGCAAAATATTTAATTGGTTGACCTCAAAATTATACAAAATCTATATGTGCAATTTCCAATGTGATAACGGTTCCATGTTCCTCGATCTTGTAACACGTTTTCATATGTGTGTCCAGGTTCAATGAATCTGGTAACACATTTCACTTAGTGTATATCAACTCGGTGTATTATCTTTACTGCTCGGTAGACATAAAATAACACTCGATAGACAGCTCGGTGTATACTGCGTTCTATGACTGCTTTCTTCTGTAACTGACTAGACTGTTCATACCGACTTCTCTGTGTGTACCGACTGCATGATTCAGTAATGCTAACCGACTAGAATATATAGAATGACTTTGGATATAAAACTAATGGCAATTTGATAAGTAGTAACAATCTCCCCTTTTGACATTAGTTGAGATGTTTGACAAAACTACTTTCAAAGTCATTACTCAAAAATCTGTATACTTTACAAAATTTGACTAAACATACAATATATACATTAGTCAATGAAATAGTATAATCAAATATACTCCCCTTATCAATATGCTGTTCAAAACTTTGATTATGTGTGCTCGGTGATCAATACTCTGTAATCACTGTTCTTTCCTCTGTTTACTGCTTGGTTCATTGCTCTTGGATGCTCTGCTTATTCTGCTCGGTATACTCCCCCTGTATACGATACTCCGGCTGTTTGATAATTTGAATACTATACACTCCCCCTGTGTACTTTGATGCTATATATATTCTTGATGATATCCTCCCCCTTTTTGACAAACATCAAAATTTAGTTACCATTTGGAGGTGGCAACTGATCAAAAATGGATTTGTACTTTGTCTTGGCTTTGGTGAGAGCAATAGAAAGTGCATCCTTTACACTGTCCATTAAAGAATTGCGTGCATTAATATCAGCCAACAATGAAATTAAGCCATCTAAAGTGCTTCCCTTTTGTGTAGTAGAGAGGTAAGTGGCTCGGTTTAGCTGTTCTTGAGCGGATGAAAGATGAGGAAGGAATAATGTTTGAAGTGTCATTATGTCCATCCTGATCTTGTGTTCTTCATTCCTCAGTTCCAATTGTTGAGCCATTAGCTTTTGTAGCTTAGTATAAAATTTTTGAACTGAATTGGGCTCGAGGGTCAACTTATTTGAGAGATCGGTGATCTCTTTCTCAATTGCTTCTGTTTTATTCTTAATGTCCTTAAGGAATAAAGAAAATGTGCAGAGTTTCTGAAATAATGAAAGAATGTGCTTGAGTTGAGGGGACAACTCAGCAATAAATTTGACAAGTTTTACCTTGCCAACAACAATGGATTTCTGTACTTCCTCTATCATTTTAGCAGTTAGCTCCTTGTATTTTAGTTTGCTCAAGTATTTGGATGCATCTACTCCAAATGTCTTAATCTGATTTAGGAGTTCATCCAATTGAATATGGATGGCTGCATCGGTTGATACTGTAGCTGAAGGTAGCATATCTGATAGTAAGGTCTTTACCTTCTGAAGTAGTTTATTCTTCTTTTGTATGGCTAGTTGCTTCTCCTATTCAGCCTTTGCTTTGCACAGTTCACTGAATTCAATGAGTGCTTGCCCTTTCAATTTGGAGATGTCTACATTGGGCAACACTATCGGTTTTGATAAATCAATTTTGAAACTATGCTTTTTCAACTTCTTTTCTTTACCTTTCACCGGGTGAACCACTACAATAGCTTGAGAGGATTGAGGACCCTCGGTAGGTTTCTTGGTAGAGACAACACTTTGGTCGGTTTCTTTAGCCTCGGTAGTGTCCTTCGGTGTCTCGGTGCTTGGTGTCTCAGCTGTAACATTTTCCGTGCTAGAAGGTGCTTGAGAGGTTTGTTCTTGTGAAGTACCTTCTGCTGTAGACTTTTGACCTTCGGTGCCTTCACCTGTATCCTGAGGAGCTTCGGTTGTAGTAGGTTGATTGATCGGTGGGTAAGGCTGAACTTGTTCCAAAATAGATTCACTGGAGACAAGTTTTGCATAAGCATTGCCTTCTATCATTTCTTGTTCAGGTGCCTCTGCATCCATGATATCTTCATCTATTTGAATGGTGTCAGGAGGGTCTTGCTCGGTGACATTAGGCTCTTGGTCGGTGACATCGACTATTTCCACTGTAGATTGTTCACTAGCATTCTTTCTTCCAAAGATGTCCTTCCATTGCTCTTTTGTTTCCTTCTACACTTCTATATACATGCCATTCATCAATTTCAAGGCCTTTTGTTTTACTGTAAATTGTGTTTGGCTGTTTGTCAGATGTTCTTTTATTTCATCAACCGACATATCAGGAAAGAGATGCACCAGACTTCTTTCTCTGATTTGTTTCTCCGAGTCTAGGGCATATTACCATTTGGTTTCAATATGTGTATATAATTCTTTAGGAATAGAATTACATACTTCTAATGGGACCACTCAGAATTTTAGAAGTGTGCAAATGACAGCTTCTTCAATTTGCCTCTTTTCATCAGTAGATCTGGATTCATATTTGACAAATTTGAACCCACCAAATCCACCATATTCCTTCAGATTTTTACAAAAAATTTCTACACTATGTACATCTACCTTCTTGCTTTTCGCAATCTAAATTTAATTTGCATCTTTAGATTCAGTATCACTTGACTCTTTTGGCAAAATGAGTCTCCAAGTAGATTTCTTGTAAGTTCTAGTTACCTTAGCAATGACAACAATTTTTTGTCTCTTACTCGGTGATGCAGCAGATGCCCTTGTGTTAGGTCTCTTTGTTGGAGGGGTCAGTAGGGCCATTGAAGTGTTCTGTTTCTTTCTCTTCAACACTTTTCCCTTAGGCAATTCGGTGCTAAGTGTTATGGCTGCTTCTTGGGCTTTTATCTCCTCTTTGGTGATGGCTAGAACGTCTTTGACAGGTGTGGAGGAAGACTCTTCTCCAAATTTCTCAGATAATGCATTAATCATCTTTGTAGCTTTTCTTGTAGCCTTCGGTACTACAATGCTCATTTTTACTTTTTCCTTCACCTCTTCATAGGTTCCATACCTCAGCTCGGTAGTATGCCTTGGCAATGATAGATAGGCATCAATTTGCTGTTGTGTGATATCAAAATCAATCTCATAACCCATTGGTGGCAAAGATTGAGTCCTTGGTTCAACAACATTCATATAACAATAATCGGTGTCGACCTCAAAAAATATATCATCCTTATATTTTTCTACCAGCTGTGGTGGAATCCAGTACCTGTTATGCATTTTCTCTTGGAACTTGCTGAAGTAATCATCCATTATATCATTAAAGTTATCACCTAACTTCTTGATGAAGTTATTGATCTGATGGGTGATTGGTCGGTGTAGTTCCCAAACAACTTTACCGACTGTTGGAAAAAACTTCTCAAAGTAGAAAAACATACATACAAGTAGTGATCCAAATTTTAGAGTATTTGCCAAGTTGTTCTTCTTCGGCTTCTTGATTGTGTTCAGATTTTCAAACAAGTTCTTCAACAATACTTCACACAAGTCAATTTTCATGCCTTTCTTAACAATTTTTTATGCTAAGTCCACTGCTGCATAGGGTACACTATTTTCCATTGCCGATTGGAAGAAACAGTAACCAATTACTCTAATGGAAAATTTGAGTTGAGGATTAGTGACATTGTTCAACTTCAGACCTCTGTAATCAGATTCTACTCCAGTCAAATTGATCAATTCCTTCTGTGATATCATTTTCTATGCTTGGGCATGATCATAGATAGGATAACTGGTGATCAGATGAATGATTTCTTTAGTGATCTTAAACGGTTGCTCTTGTAGCCACATGAAATCATCATGCACTCGGCTTAGTACAAGCTTGACCCACTGGGGTTTGAACACACGGGGATAGGTTAGGGCTTCAGTCAATCCCTTGATTTTGATATGCTCATACTTGCTATCCATTTTACTATCTGTGCACAATTCATCATATGCATCTTTGATCTCAACATGACCGAGTTCTTCAACATGACATTTTGTGAAGAATCTCACATCCTCGAGTAACAAGACTTGATCCGGGATGAGTGAAAAGGAAGTTTTGTCATTCGGTTTAGATGCAATTTTGGGAGTCAAAGAGTATTTTGGTGAGGGCTTCTCTACATTCTTAACAACAATGGGGTCTTGGATCTTAGGTGCCATTTTGATTTCAGATAAAAATTGACACAGGAACCTTAGGGTTTGAGAACTTAACAAATTGCAGACGCTTCACACTCAGCAGATAATAACAACTTAATGAGTTTGGTAAACCAGCTTAGCAATGCGATAAGATTCGATGTAAATACCTTAGATTTCACTTTGAAGATGGTTTGATCGCCTTCATTCACTCTACTCTGCTTCTTGAAAACTTGGTGAATGAAAATGACCGCGAAAATACCTTTAAGTACTCAAAAATACCTTATCGGGCTCCGTGCAAGTTAGGTCAAAACATTAAATGCACTCGGTTCTACTTAACTTTCTTTCCCTTTCTGCGCTTTAACCGAGTAACCAAATTTCCTTCATATACCGACTTGACAGGCTTCCTGAATTCACCGACTTGACAAATTTCCTGTAAAGTACTCCAAAAGACTTTGATAGAATTTCAAACTTACTAATACATCTTAATATGCAGATTTTGAATTCAGTACATACTAAAATAAGAACTGTTTAAGATTTAACCTTGTGAGAATGTAGTCCCTTCATACCTTTACCAATTAATTTGGAGTGGAGCACCTAACTCGATAGGTAAGGTGTTTTCTTTATTTGACACAGTTTCCTTCTTTCCAAGAGACAGGCAAGCGAAAAATGGGGATTTTGGAGGAGAGATGAAGGAATGGGAAAATTTGTCCAAGAGGGACAAAGAAGCAAAAGTTGGAGATGGATAATATGAGAAAAATTTGGAGGTGATTGGATAAAAGGGGAAGGAGTTATGACAATCTTAAAAATAGAGAAATATGAGATTTTGGGCTTCAAAAAGTGGATTTTTGGGATGAGGCCTCCAAGGGAGGAAATGTGGAAAATGGCAATGCGGAGAATCCGGTGAAGTTTGGAGGAAAATGGAGTCGAGATAAAGAAGATATGGCGAAAAAACATAAAATTTTTTTACTTATTTTTTTTAAACCTTAGATTTAACAGAGCAGACAGAAACCCTAGAATTAACAGGGCAGAAACCCTAAATTTAACAGAATAAAAAAAAAAATGTCAAAGGTTTGGATTTCTGATTGTCTAGATATACAAGAGCATAATCTCCTACTTTCACACTTTCCTGCGGTCAGACAGATTATCTTTAAACAGAGCAGATAATAGGAAATGAAAAAAAATAAAAAATGCAGACTACAGTTAGCGCCAAAAAATTTCAGACAGATTAACAGAGCAGACAGTAGCACTAAACAGATAGAAAAGTGTCAAAGGTCCGGATTTCTGATTGTCTAGATAGACAAGAACATACTCTCCTATTTTCACACTTTCCTGCAGTTAGAGCATACAGTCGCACTAAACAGAATAGAAAAGTGAAAGGTCTGGATTTCTAATTGTCTATATAGACAAGAGCATACTCTCCTACTTTCACACAAATTATAATTAAACAGAGCAAATAATAGAGCAAATAATAGATCGGATAACAAGAATTCAAATTCCACACAAAAATGCTCACTCTAATCGCAGAGCTATCGTGCTGAAACAGAAACAAAAACAAAAATGCAGCAGAAACAGAAAAGAAGCTATTGCATTGAAATACAAAGCCGCTATTCTGGAACCTGCAAAAAAGATTTTTTTTTTTTTTTTTTCTGCAGTCGGGCTATTCTAGAACCTGCGTCTCACAACTCACAAAAACTTAAAAAAAACATTAGTTCTTAGGGACGTGGGTCCCACCGAGTGTGCCAAAATGAAGAGGGGAAAACAGATTTGAAGGTCAAATGATCAAAACATAACAAAATAAACATGTAGAATGCTAAAATATCATTAAAAGACCATTTCACCTTGCTATTTTACCTTCTCCTTTGGATTGAGCTTGATGAAGTGAAGGCGCCCCTTGATAATGCTCCACTTGATGTGCTCCTTTGATTGCTGGATGTGGATGGCTCTCCAATGTTGTGCACAAATGGAATGGATTTGAAAAATGATAAGAATGAGATGATCAAGTTGCCAAGATGATTTCCTGGGCTCAGAAGAGCAGCATAAACTTACTGGATTTCAAGATGTTTTGAATGAAGGGATGGAGCCCTATTTTATAGGAAGAGGAGAGGAAAACGAATGGCTAGGATGAATTTGAGATGAAGGGCTAAGATTTACTTGTGAGCTCACACAAGGTCCAAGAGAGGGTGTGGAGACCAAGAAATATGCCTTAAAGGCATTTCGTATCTCCACTCTCCACAAGATGCATTGGAGGAATAAAAAATTCTCCAAAAAAGGATATCATGGGGATTGGAGGAATAAAAAGGAATTAAAAATTCCTTGGGAGAGGGGATACCTAGAGGAATGTGTGATTTCGAAAATTTTACATTCACCTAGGAAAAGAGCATTTAAAGCTAGTGGCTAGATGAAAAAGACAGAGTTGACTTTGTGGCTAATCATGATGATTAACCATTAATGACTCATTAGGAGAGGGATTAGAGGAAATATTAGGTGAGATTAATATTTGTACAAGAATTTGATTAGGAGAGAGAATGAGTGGAGGGAATAAAAAATTAGAAGAATAATGTTAAGTGAGTTTAGGGAGTTTCTAGAAGAATGAATTAAGAAGATGATTTGTAGGAATCATGTAGGTTAACTAATTAATTGAAATTAATTAGCTAAGAGGAAGATTTGTGAGGATTTGATTTTTTTAGAAGAATAAAGAAAGGGATTGATTTATTAAATAAATAAATCATATGCTATAGTGACAATATTAATTATATTTAATTAATATTGAGAGGAATTTGAATTAACATAATTAATTATGCGAGGAATTAAAAATAATTTAAATAATTATTTTTAAGTGTCTACATAGGCTAGAGAATATTTCATTTGGCTGCTGTGTAGCGGAAGGGATATCAAAATCTTAGAAGGTAGTCAAAGGGACATCGAAAGGTGGTTTCAAATGGAAAACGCCTTTCATGGGCTACCTATATTCACCCCTTCATCATCAAACAACTAGGAGGAAGAATGAAGGGGAAGGAGAACAATGAAGGCAGGGGGTGGATGGTTCAGATGCAGAGCATCTGAAATTAATCTTGAGTATGGAAGATGTGCAGTATGCAGTTCTTATAATATTGCTCGATAAGATTCTCCTTCCATTTTTCCATTACCTCCCTTTTCTATGTATTTTCATCCTCTAGTTGTGAGGAAATATCTTTTATAAGGTTGCAAGGCTCTCCTTCTAGTCTAATGAGTGTCTCTACCAACGTGTATTATGTAGGTCTTCCACTAGCATGATGGTGGCATGACTCAAAGCACAAAGACATCAACAAAATATTATTCTCCATTGAGGCATCTTCTTGTATGGGTGGCCCATTTTTGTCTTATATTGAATGGGCGATGGGTTTTCTTTTATTTGCATATGGCCTGAAACATGTCAAAAGAGGAAAAGCCAAGTGTAAGCAGGTTGAAGATTTTGGGAATTCCTGATTATTATAATAGGAATACTACAACTGTAAGAAAATATTCAGAAATGTTGTATTCTAGGTGGGTAGAAGCAGCCATTTGTTAATCTATGGTTTCATGCAGGTTCACAGAGAAGAAGGATTATCTTTCCATATTGTAAATTTCAATTAGTACTGTATGCAATTTTTCATTGGTTGCATATACTATGTCCATTTGTATTTTCTGAATTTATATGAATTCAAATATGAAGGATATGTTGGTTTGTGTAGTACCCCTCCTCGATCAGCCTCTTTTGTATGTTTTGAGTTACTTCAGTGATTGTTATGTGGAACATTATTGTATTTTGATTCGGATATTATGCGATGTTATTTCGTGCTTTATCTAGATTCATGGTGTATGATTTATGTAGTATTTCAGTGCTTATGATTAATGTTATTTTATGGATCATTATCATGGACTGACACTTTTCCCTTCTATTGCGATGCGTTATTTATATGTTGCGTGTTTGCAAGTGTACTATTGGGATGTGAGGGGATGATTTTCATTCACTCACTCCGGTGAGATAGGGAACGTCATGATTCTTGTTCATCGTTGTGTTTACCATGTTTGTATATATATATTGGTCTATATGCACGTGTGGTTCTTTGGTTGTTGTACCCTAGCTTGACCGCAGTTACACTCATGTGAGTGTTGTCAGTCGGTTGTGTTTCCCCCATTTGGCTGTTATGCATGTCATGGTGCCTTGGTTTGGTCATTTGAGAGTCATCATTTGATCTGTCTTGGTTTTGCATGTTTCTATTTATTTAAATGGTTATTTAATTTAGATGGATGATGCTATCTTGTGTTTGCGTAATCATTTAATTAATATGCTTTGTGATTATTGATTTATTTAAATTGATGAATTGCTAGATTAAATGGCTTAATTTATTCTGTAAGTTGCATTAATATTTTTGTGAAATAAATAAATTGCCTAGCCATTTAAAAAGGTTAAATGCTTATGTTGAAGGAAGTATTTATGAAAAAAGAAATAAATGAAAGTTTTCCTTTTTATTTTTCCATTTGGCCTTTTTAATTTAATCATTGGAAAGAATTATTATTTTTGGGAAAGAAATAAATTTGATTGCCTTTTTAGTTTTAAAATATTTAAATTTGATTGGATGAAAACTTTAACCTAGAAGCTTGGGTTAAAAGATATTTTGGGCATCAATTCTGGGCATTCACGACAGGAGAAGAAGAGGATTTTTGGAGAGAAAATTCTGGAAAAACTTCCTGAAGGATCTAGAAATTTGACTTGGCTACAAGACTAGAGTTTCTTCATCCCTTTTGCTTGCTAATTGCTTCAAGGTTGGAGGTTTCCTTGTCTTGAATTTGTTTTTTGAAAATTTCAGTTTGCTTCCTGTGTATGGAAATTTATGTATTCTGCCTGTAGATTCTTTTTGGAATGTTGAAATGGAAGAAAGATTGCCTGATATAGTTGATTGTGTGATGCTATAAGCATATGGTTGCATTCAGGAAAGGAATTTGTTCATTTCTTCTCTGCTGTGTGTTATTTGTTAATAACAAGCAATTTCTTGATTTACCTCTTCATTGGAAAGAAAGAATTTTAGATTGGGCTTGCTGGGTGCATCCTTGTTTCTATTCTGTCATGATTTGGCTAGCTATTCTTTCCAGTGTGTCTATTTCACCATTTACCTTGCTGGTAAACTCTTCCTTGAAATTTTGGAAATTTGCACTGTATGTGTGTGCCTGTGAATTAATTCTGGAAATGGAATGTTCGAAGTGGTAAGTATTACCAGTTGGAAGTGGTAAATGTTACCGGTTGGAAGTGGTAAGTGTTACCGGTTGGTAGCAACATTGTTACCAGTGGTAGAAAGACTACCGGTAAGTGGTGTTTGTTGTCCTGGCAGCAGCACAACTGTGGGTTGGTTTGACCCTTGCTTAGCTTTGAGCCCTCACCGATCTCCAAACCGGTTTGTGTTAAGAACTTAAATTTTATAAATGGAATGTTTAAAGTGGTATTGCATGATGTAATGTGATTTTCAAGTAATTTTTATTATGTGGTTAATAAATTTATCAATGAAAATTAAGGCATGAATTAGAGATTCAAATGGGTAGATTTGGAATATTAATTTGGAAATTGATTAGATGTGACTGCTGGAAAGGAGTGTTTTATTTAATTTTCAATTAAAGATGTTGTAAGTGTTTATGATGCTGATATTTTCAAAGATTTTCTGAGTGCGGATTTGATGTATTTAGCTGTCCTTGCAAGTTTTTATTGTGACATTTTGGTTTGTGGTTCAGTCATCCTGTGGTGGTGTAATTGGTACCTTTGACCAAGTGATATATGTTGGCTCCGTTGTCTTAACCATGTAGTGTCTTTGCCTTATGGTCAGTCAAGAGTTAGTATGTCCTTGTTTGACCACTTGTTTTCGATAGTGGTGTTATGGCTGTTTGCTTCGCCATAGGGTCCTCGGGGAGTGACCATGCTTGTGTAGTGTCCTTTGAGAGAGTGGCTTTCGCTTGGGGGTTGCACCCAAAGTGGTAGTATTATGACCCAGCGAAATTCAAATAATATATGGTAATCTAATGCATTGATTAGGTGGGTAGTTTCATAACATTAATAAGATAATGTACCTCGCACATAGGTGGGTGCTTGTATTGAGGCTCATAATGTAGTGAGAAGGCCTGGAATGGCAAATCGACCACCTTGTCTTCACGAAAGGCTAGAAGGGTCCGTATGAGACTTAGTTGGAGCCAAAGGTTTGGGAGAGGTTACCAGGATAGAGATTCGAGACCTATGAGAGCCTACCAAGGTAACCATCAAGCTATGCGATGATACTCTCTCTTTAGGTTCACTTATGTGTGTGATGTCGAGTCACTAGTGTTTTTGTGATGTTGAGTCACCTAGATTATTGTGGAGTCTCTTGTGCTGTCATGGAGTCGTGTTGTTTTATTGACCATGTCATGCTTTTTCTTGTTTGAGGGTCCTCAGCTATCTCCTAGCATGGTGGGGTGATTCCATTTGGGAATTACATGGTCAGGTGGTAGTGCCACTTCCCATCGGATGTTCAGATTTGTGCCTTCATGCAAGGATTGGCTTCGTAGGTGTTCCTGTGGTTCGTGACCCATGCTTCATCTCATGTTTTGAAGATTATTTGTATTTTTAGACCTATGTGGTCATTGTATCATTGTAATATTGATCTTATGTAACCTTGTGATTGGATGAGATCTATCCTTTATGTTTATTGAGAAGCTATGTATTGGAAGAGCAATGTAATCCTATGTTTGGATGTTTTTATCAGTTTCCTTGATGATGTTAGTAAATGCTTACTGAAGTGGAAATTACGTTGTATCCTTTCAATCTTTCTATGATGAATCTTTATTTGCTTATGGCTTCTTGTGATCATTGAGTTAATGATGCATATGTGGATTTACGATTTTGTGGAATTCATTCTTGAAGTTAATTCTTCGTTGGTAACCCTTAAGAAATTCTGGTGTAAGTCTTTCACTTGTGTTATCGTGCATGATGTGTAAATGCACTTATGATGTTTGTGCTTTAAAAAAAATAAAATTGTTTCACCCTTGTTGTGGATTTTCCTTCGGGGTTCCTGGCGGGGCATTACAGTTTGTTCTAGTATTTTCTTATCAATGTGTGATTGTGCTTATGGGTCTCCTTCAAGGAAGGAGTTAAATTCTATTTGCAATTTGCAGTAAATTTGGGAAACATTGAATGGATTAACATGAATGGTTGATGCAATTAGTTGATGGAATTGTGTCAATTTTAGGCATTCCACTTTGAAAATTCCCTAATTTGAGTTATTTTGCAATGCGGGTTTGTCCTTTTAATTTGTGGGCGTGACTCTGTTTCATTGGATATGCACTTGATTGTAGAAGCTATTTGTGAATTTGTTTCGGTAGCATCCCTTATTAATCGTATCTCTCCTATCTTCTTTTCTTCAAGCATTTCTTAAAGGGCAGGTTTCATTATGCATGCTTTGTATTCCCTTGTACACTTGGAGTAGCGCATGTATTATTTTTTTGGTCGAATTGCAGATTGTGAAGGATTAGGGGTGTATAGAGGGTAACTGTAGATAATCCCCTTATAGTTGAGAAACATCTACCAATCATGAACCTGTACGATTGTGATGAATTTGAAAGCATATTGGGCATGAAGGTCCTAAGTAGGAAAAATACATTCCCGAGTTAGGTAGAGCTCAAAGTGAAGAAGGCTCGCTAAGGCCTTGTTGTGTTTTGTTTTCTTGTCTTCAATCTGTTGATAGTTCAAATTAAATGATGTGAAGGAGATTCAGATTTGAGAAGATTTTGATTTTGATCCATGGGTTATTGTTAGCATCCAATAAAATTTAGGCCTACAAATATCATTATTTGCGACAATCCGCAAACAATTTTCACTCAAAATCCATCAATTTCTCTTTATTTATTACTACTTATGTTGTGATTATATCTGTCTAATATGATTTGATCGGTTTTATTCCAAAAAATTATTAATTAATCTAAATTAATCAAATCCTAAAACTGATTTTAACCACAAACTAATTTAATAAATATAACATACAATGCACAAAATGTTTAGAATTGTTTTGTTTTTTTAATGAGGAACATGGCCATCCAAAATTATTCTAACTCATAAATCTATAATTATTTACAAACATTTGGAGAACATAAGAAGCAAAATGTGAAATTATTATAAAATGCTTGGATAATATAATATAAGATGCATTAGATTTGCCCTAATTTATACATATTATGTTATTTGCAAATCATTAGAAAGACCAGGATAGCATAATAATATTCTTAGAAGACAAGATTTTGATAGATTTGAGACAAAGAATTTTAGGGTAACATGTTTTATTCGCCGGCTTTTCAAAGACATTGAAGTTGGACAAGGATTTTAGGGTGAGTATATCTCAAATGATTTTATGAATTTTTGCAAAGCAGATGGCATTCATAAACAATTCATAGCCCGCTACACACCTCAGCAAAATGGTGTGACAGAGAGAAAGAATCGAACTATAATGGAGATGGCACGTAGCATGCTAGCAACAAAACATTTACCTAATGAATATTGAGTTGAGGCAGTAGCAACTGCTGTCCATATTTTGAATAGATGTCTGACTAAGAGTGTAAAGAAAAAAGTACCACAAGAGGCTTGGATAGGTATGAAACATAGTGTTTCTCATTTAAAATATTTTGGTTGTGTTTCATATGCCCATGTCCCTGATAAGTTAAGAAAGAAGATAGATTTTAAAGGAGAGAAATGCGTATTTATTGGTTATTCCGAGGATACAAAAGCATACAAGTTGTTTAATCCCATAACTAGAAAAGTTATAAGCAGTCGAGATGTTCAATTTGTGGAAGACGAAGCATGGTATGGGACTATAGAGAGGAAAGTGAACATCACACCTATTGTTCCTCATGATGAAGTGTTTCCAATATCAAATGCACCTCAACTAGCACCTTCTTCTACTCCCGAGACAACATCACATGTAGTAGCACAAGCTGCACCTTCATCTATATAAAGAATATCTTCAAGGTTGCAATCTATACCACAACAAACTCCAACTACAGCTCCAACTACACCAGCTAGTAGTAGTCCAAGCAATTCAACGTCTTCAGATCACACCCTAGTAACATTGATACCAAGAAAGACAAGAAGGTTGAGTGATTTGTATAATGTTGATATAACAATTTCGTTTGCTGTTTTTGCTTTATTCTCTCAAGTTGATGATGCTTTAACATTTGAAGAAGCTGTGAATGATGATAAATGGGCACATGCCATGGATGAAGAGATTGAATCTATTAAGAAAAATAAAACATGGGAGTTGGTAGATCTGCCTGAAGGAAAAGATGCTATAAGTGTCAAATGGATTTACAAGACAAAACATGATGTCGATGGAAAAGTGCAAAACCATAAGGCAAGGCTTGATGCAAGAGGTTTCACACAATAGCCCGGAATCGACTTCAATGAAATATTTTCTCTAGTTGCACGGATGTATACAATCAGAACAGTATTGGCAATTGCTGCTCATAATAAGTGGGTGGTATACCAAATGGACGCGAAGTCAGCCTTTTTGAATGGATATCGACAAGAAGAAGTGTATGTTCACCACCCTGAAGGGTATGAGATTTCAAGATAGGAAGACAAAGTATATAGGCTGGAAAAGGCATTGTATGGATTAAAGCAAGCTCCAAGAGCTTGATACAGCCGGATAGACTCTTACTTGATTCAAGATAGATTTCAAAGGAGTAGTTGTGAGCCGACTCTATACATAAAAATAAATGAGAATGGCAAAGTTTTAATTGTATGCTTGTATGTAGATGATTTGATCTTGACTAGTGATCTGAACATTGATGCTTTCAAAACAACAATGAAAAGTGAGTTTGAAATGACTGATTGAGGGCTTATGAGATATTTTTTGGGTATTGAAGTCCATCATTCTATTGTTGGAATATTTATTTGTCAATCTAAGTATGCTAATGAGATTTTGAAGAGGTTCAACATGTTGAAATCCAAAGCAACACCTACACCTGTCACAACTGGATTGAAACTAAGCATGGAAGATGGAGGACTATCTGTAGATCCCACATTATATAAAAGAATGGTTGGGAGTTTAATGTATTTAACAACCATGAGGCCAGATATAATGTATGGTGTCAGTTTGATCTCCAGGATTATGTAATTACCAAAGGAATCTGATTGGCAGGCTGGGAAAAGAATTTAAATAAATTTCTCTTCACTTCTCTCGCTTTAGGTTTTCAAAAACTATTTGTTGGTAGAAAATGATTTACTGTCAACCTCAAATGTTGTGTCTCTTGAGATGGTGTTTGGGCCCATCAATTATTCCGATATTTTAAACTATTTATAATAGGGAGTAGAATGCTATTTTTCACATAGCTAGACACTATAACTATAACAATTTTCAATATAACCACATATAAGCGTGAGATGTATTTGATGAGTACAGTTTATCGATTTTAAGAAATATATGTTTTGGGAGTTTGTATAGCGAAATTAAAAAAATACTTAGTAGTTAAGTTTATGGATACAAAGCTAGTTTGCATGTGAACTACATCTAAAACAAAAAACCTTGAGCTAACATAGAGCAGACGACATTGTGATTTTGATCCACGATGATTGCTTGCATCCATTAATTGCATATAGATATCCTAATATGCATCAATAGATCTATTAGAATTCATTTTAGTGGAGACAACAAGAGATGAAATGAATATTCCGGAGCATCATCTAAAACAATCATCCGTATTTATACTCATCTTAGCATGTGTTTTAGATTTAATGTGCATGTATTGAACTAGTTAAGTTTAAGGAAACAAAGCGAGTTTGCACATTAACTAGATCTAGAACAAACAATGTTGAGCTAATATAGAGAATAGAATATTGTAATCTTGATCCACACATTATTGTTTGTATCCATAAAGTACATATAAATATCATCATATGCATTAATCTACAAACAATTGTTACTAATAGAATTAATTAATTTTATTTAATTATTCATGGTGTGATTATACTCATCTTATATTACTTGACTCATTGTATTCCAAAAAAATATTAGTTAATCTAAATTAATTGAACCCTAAAACTTAAACCACCAACTAATATAAGAAATATAAAATACAACACATAAAACATTTGTGATCAAGCCAAAATAACCTCATTATATTTATCTAGTTTCTATTATTGTATTTCCTCACCAATATACTAAAAGTATGACTTGTTTTTTCTTAAAAATGGAGGATTTAAACTGGGGAAAATTGGATTAAAAAATAAAGCCAAAAATGCAAAAAAGGGATAAAAACTTATTTTTGAAATTTCGGCATTGTATAATGCATACTTTATACTAAATGTAACTATTTATTTGTAGTAGGCAACATCAATAATAATCCTAGTCATATGGTAAGGATAAAAATATATGATAATTATAATTTTAAAAATTAATGTAATGCCTTTGCCTACATCTATCATTGTTTTTAACAATTGTGATTGACAGCATAATATTAAAAGCTTAGGACTACTTACTGCCTTCATTGTAATTTGAAGTAGTTTTTAGACCAAGCTGAAAGTAATGTTAAAAGAAATCTTATGATGTAAGATAGTCTTAAAACATTACATTACCCATTTGTTTCAAAATGAAATGGCACACTTTTATGCACACATTTGTATCTTTGATTAGTTTTATCACTAAGATAAATTATTACAACAAAAATTATTTTAGCACTGCAGTTATTCAACTAATCATGTATTCAATAATTACATATACGCTTTAAAGTCTTTTCTTATAATGTACTCAATAATTACATTTGAAAAGCCTGAAAAGTAAATTGTAAAATAAGTAAGAAAGGCCAGGATAATATAATCTATAATTGTAAAGAGTTCGATTTACCCTATTTCATACATATTGTGTTGTTTGCAAATCATTAAGAATAACGTGATACTATTATTTGAATGAATAAATTTAAATAAGACAGGATATCGATAGTATTGAGATGATGGATAGCCCATTTTATTTGCCGGCTTTTAAAAGACATTGAGGTTGGACAAGGATTTTAGGGATTTTACTGTGCTTCTGGGTTGAATGAGACATATTTTGATTTCCTTGTATACATTCGCGTTAATTTTGATTTTCTTGTATAAATTGCAGACCGAGTTGGCGATGAAAATAAGAGAATGCCCATGCTATTTAATGATCTTAACTGAGTTGAGCTGAGCATCTGCATCTGTGTGATTGAGGCGAGCTTTGGGAAACGGAAGAGGAAAAGGAAGGAAAAATGGCGATGAAAATGGGCAGCGTTGCAGTTTTGGTTTTGGTGTTAATGGCAATAATAGTAATGGCCAATATTAGCGTGGCTTCGGCGCAAGCAGGGCCATGCTTTAAATTCCTGTGCGTTAACGATGGCGGCTGTACAGGATACGCAGACAGCCCTAATTGCTGCAACATCGGCGACTGCGGGAGTGGGATTGGATATTGTGCCGCCACATGCTAGCAACCGCCTTCTATTACCTTTGCCTCATCAAAATAAATTGAGTTGAATGGTTTGCTGTTTGTGTGTTTGAGCAGGATACTTACAATCCTTGTTCATTTGTTTCAACCTTTATTTTCGGTGTGTGGCCGCTAGCCAACAAGTTAAGATTGTTGTTCCAAAATATTTGACTATATATATCTTATCTTATCTTGTTCATGTTTCAATCTTTTATTGAAATAGGTTCGTTATCGAATTATATCTGCACCTCCATATATTTATAATGTGGAGTAGAATTCTGTTTTTCACATAGTGAAGTCGGTGACATTTTCAAACACTTATACAGGGGACAAGTGAATTAGTGAGGTTTGGAGATAACTATATTGATCAATATGTTTTCTATAAGATTGGATCTTTTTTACAAAACGATCCAAACATTCTAGTTGTCTTATTTTTGTGAAGAGAATTATAACTCTATATTCTTAAAATAGAAAATGGTCGAATAGATCAAAGAGCTTATATCCATAGACATATTTATGTGGTTAGTGTTGGACACATTGGTTTGTGAACGAATGATTGCACTATCCCCCTTTTTTGAGGACTAGATTTTATTTTGCTTCAGTCCAAGGCATTGCCTTTATCAAATGCCTATTTACACCACTAGCTATGTACTTGTACTCATGTTATGGCTTGACAAGGTAAATAGGTTGTTCTCATCTCATGGCTAGAAATACCTTCCCTATAACTAAATGTATTAATAATGTTTATAGGCACTATTAAAACACTATTTACATGTCCACAAAATTTTCTTCTTACATAGTACCCTTTTGTAGAAAAAATGTCACTTGTTATTTTGGAAACATCGAGGGCCCAAATATTCTCGTTACACCCTTTGAAATCTAAGTACAAGATCTATGGCCTTCATTGAATTCTCTCATATCTACTCATATAATTGATTGCTAATGGATTGATGGATGCATTAGATAAAGTTATGATATTCATATTTTCTTGTTGTTTCAAATAGAAAATGGATGTTTAAAGAAGATTGGCTCATTTCGTTTTTTGAAGCCACGAGGGGAACTACAACCACACTCTGTTAGCTAAATTCAACAATTCTTGGAGAAAGGGCGAAGTTAAAAGTTCTTCTCCCACTTTACACCAAGGTCTCACCTTTGCCTTGTATAGGTATGTATCTAATCTAACTCCTCAAAGAAATAGGCTTTTAACCTGAAGTGAGAACCCTAGAAAGCCTAGCATCTTTTTAAAATTGAGCTCATTGAGAGAAAACTCCATACAATGGAAAAACCAATACCTCTGTTAAGAAGAAAGGTAAAGAAAATAAAAATCCTAGTGAGTACATTGATACCGATAGTATTGAGATGCCTTTGCTTATTTTTTTGAAGGCAACGATGCCTTAGTCTTTACTTGTTTAGTGATTTTTTGGATTATGCTCCGCAGTACTAAGTTTAAAACTTTATTAAGGCCTGTCTACTAGACTATTATGATGATAAGTAGCTTAATGGTTAGTCTTAGTTGTAATTTTTATTTTACTATTTTAATTTAGACTTCTCTAGTTAAGGTTTTTTATTATGTAAAAGTGGGTTGTGGTGTGCTATTCTTTGGGTTCTAGCTAATTTATGCTAGTTGCTTCTTTCTAGGTTAATGTGTTAATCTCTTGTATTGTTTTGGGATCAGGGCCCTCTCATTGATTACTTAATATGAAACAATAAGAACCTTTTGATAACAAAAAGTGTATCATCTAGAACAAATAATACCTATTTTCAGCCCTCAATGACTAGCTTATCGTGCGTCGGAGTTTGAAAATGTCACCTACGTGGACAATAGCATTCTATGTTAATTATAAGTTTGTCTAGTCAGATAGTTATGGCGTTTTGGTTGTGCTATTATGTTTTTGGTTACTGATTGAGAGTTATATTCTAGTGTTTTGTCTAGGCACTTGGCTGTGTGATGCCAGAAGCTATACCGTGGCTAATCTATTTTGTTGTTTTCTGTCTGCTAGAATAATTTATAGTAATATTTGTGAGAGAAATTATCTAAATACAACATACTTTAACTGTGAATAGCTACCCCTTAATTGCAATTTGAGATAAGGAATTTCTATGCAAACAACACTAGGTTTAGAGCTTGCACAACATAGAACACCATGTGTATGATCAACCACTAAAAATCACTTTTCTCCAAATCCATTACATTAGGAAATTAAGATGTTTAAATAACTCCCCTTTGTAAATCAGGATGATGGCAGATGATTAGACTGAATGTGAATTGTAAATGCTTGAACACATTGTAACTTATATACATACAACATCAACGTGAATTAATGCAATCTTAAAATGTTATATTGCCCTTTCATTTCAAAATGAAATGACATACTTGTCTCTTTCTGGAACACAATACTACTAGCACTAGGATAAACTGTTATAATACACATAGCAGCTCTTTTTGCATGACGATTGTCTAGTGGTTGAACTAAGATGCAAGTTTCAACTCAGTTTTGTATCCCAGGTAGATGAAGTATTGCAATGGAAACAACAAAATCTCGAAGTTATTATTGAAGACTATGGTTTCATAAGTAGAGAATGTAAATATGAGATGTCAAAGCATCCACCTATCAATTTTATAGCTGCAATTAACGCTGCCTATGCTATATAAACAACAATTATTCATACACTTGAATTACACATTTGATGACTTCTTATGCATTTGATGGAGCATGTTTTGATTAAATTTAAAATTATTTGAATATATTTTGTAACTTACCAAGTTTTAAAAAATAATTTATTTTAGTTATTTAGCTTATTAGTATTATCTAAAGGAATTTGGAAATACTAGATCTTCTAAACAATGTGCAAGGAAATTTTTTGTATAATATAGTTCAAATTTATGAACATGCCACAGGCTTTTTCATACTGAAGGATTAGTTGTTTCTTCTTGAAAACTAAAACTAGGTAAAGAAAATTTAGACATTTGAATTGCAGCATCCAATTATATTTCAATTGGGAAGACAATCTTTAGAACATTGAATCGCAGATTAAATCCTTGAAAGAATTCCAAACCAAATTAATATCATGGGTGCAAATATTATATATTATATAAAGCAAGCTGCTACTAATCAATAAGAGAAATAATCAAAAGTTTATTATGATAATGGTAAAAAAATTATCCCAATGTATTATCCATCTAGTTTTATATTTAGTTTGGGGTAATGCCTTAATGCATTTATATAGTTCTGTACTCAGTTTGACATCACCAATCTTGTTGGACATTTATTCAACTTGGTTGATTGATCCATATGATGTTTGTGTATGAGGTCATCCTAGTAGACTTGATCTTGATCATTTTAATTGTATAAAATAAATAAAATATTCAGAGACATCCGATTTTCACATTCCATCAATCTTTATTTTTTTATTTTTTTTTCGGCATTCTACAATGATGAATCATAGAGTATGATCCGAAATGTTGATGAAAAAAATGTGTATGCAATGAAACCCAAAGGATTTCATAATTTTTTATTGGAGACTTTGGAGTGACCTTGGCTTTGTTATTTTTGGTGTTATATTCATGTATAAAAAGATAACAATTAGCATTCACTTTAGAGGAGACAACTAAAAATGGATTGAATATTCGAGATAACTGTCTATAACAATCTTTCATATTTGTCTTATTTGATAAAAAACGCATCTTAGCACATGTGTGAATGTATTAGCATTTATTTTAGATTTAATGTGCATGCATTAAGCTTGTTTATTGTCAAGATACTTTAAAATACTATCAATATCATAGAAAAATTATGAGTGACATAAATTATCTATGTCTTTTATTATATTAGCAACGAGAAGGACCTGACATGAATTATCTATGTTAAGAATATGGATACAAAGCAAGTCCACATCTGAACTAAACCTAGAACAAACTATGTTGAACTAACATAGATATCATTATTTGCATCAATCCACAAACGATTTTCACTCAAAGTCAATCAATTTGTCTTTATTTATTACTATTTATGTCGTGGTTATATCTGTCTAATATTACTTGATCCACTTTATTCCAAAACATTATTAATTAATCTAAATCAATTGAATTCCAAAACTTATTTTAATGGTCAACTAATATAAAAAATATAACATACAATGCACAGTTTTATAACTGTTTTATTTTTTGGCTTAATAATGAGAGACCTCACCATCCAAAGTGATTTTAACTCATAAATCTATAACTATTTATGAGATGATGGATAACCCATTTAATTATATGGCTTTGAAAAGACATTGAAGTTGGACGGGGATTTTAGGGTTTCTACTGTGCTTCTTGGTTGTATGAGACATATTATAAAATCCTTGTATACTTTAAATGTTGACTCGCGTCCTTATCTCTGTGTTGTTTTTGATGTAAGAAAAGGATAAATTGCAGGCCGAGTTGGTGATGCAAATAAGGGAATGCCCATTCTTTTTTAATGATGTTTACCTGAGTTGATTTGAGCATCTACATCTACATCTGTGTGATTGAGGTGAGCTTTGAGAAAAGGAAGAGGAAGAGGAAGGAAAAATGGCAAGGACAATGAAAATGGACAGTGTTAGGGTTAGGAATGTTGCAGCTTTGGTGTTGGTGTTAATGGCAATAATAGTAATGGTTCTAATAATAGTTAACTTGCCAGATTAGTAATGCAATTGTAGTGCAAGATGGAGTCCAAATAGGTCTAAAATGATCTAAATAACCACACTAAACTAGGTGCCCAAAATGATTGTGAAATTGTAAAAGGATACAATTGAGTACATTGCACTCTTGCACCTTCCTTGCCCTTCTTGGCATGCTATTTTAATTCTCCATCAAACCTTTTGTCCCAACACAAGCCTAAAAATTTAATTTACAATTCCACACTTCATTTTTCTTATTGTTTTCCCCTTGTACTAGTATCTCAAACCATAATTTTATTCCCTTTGTGCTTGAAATACCAACGAATGTTGTTAGCCTTGGCTCTAGTACAGTAGAAGAAGGAGAAATCTAGGAAAATAACTTAAATCAATAGAAGAAGAAAGAGATGGACACAACTAGTGAGGATAAACCCAATGAGATGAAACCTCAAGAACCATATAAGGAAGAACAAGCGAAAGGAAATATTGTCGTAGTTGTTGAGGATAATATCGAAGAGATAACCTCCAAGAACCAAACAAGGAAAGAAATAACCACCAAGTTTCTATAAATTCAAGACTTTAAGAATCTACTTTGGCTAATACAACAAATAATAAATGTAATCCCTAGTTAAGGACCTTAACCTTAACTTTAACCTGGTGGATTATCAAAGTCTTCCAAATTCAAACAAGTGAGTCTAGAAGTTCTGATTAATTTCTTTAGATCAGAAAATGTATGTACACATAAAGAAACTCATCAAAGTAGCTAAGGATTGCTTGATTGAATTGGAGTGTACTGTTTATTGCTTCTTGGTTCTAGATTAGGCCACTTTTGAGTTTAGGCCAACATAAAACAATCAAGTACCAAAATTGGGACTAGATTCCAAATTATGAATGATAACACTAACAATGCAATATAGTTTGAATTGGAGTGTACTGTTTATTGCTTCTTGGTTATTTTGTTATCAAGCCAAAATAACCTCATTATATTATAGTTTCTATTATTGTATTTCCTCGCCAATATATTTATCTAGTTTCTATTATTGTATTTCCTCGCCAATTAATCAAATCCTAAAACTGATTTTAACCACAAACTAATTTAATAAATATAACATACAATGCACAAAATGTTTAGAATTGTTTTGTTTTTTTGATGAGGAACATGGCCATCCAAAATTATTCTAACTCATAAATCTATAATTATTTACAAACATTTGGAGAACATAAGAAGCAAAATGTGAAATTATTATAAAATGCTTGGATAATATAATATAAGATGCATTAGATTTGCCCTAATTTATACATATTATGTTATTTGCAAATCATTAGAAAGACCAGGATAGCATAATAATATTCTTAGAAGACAAGATTTTGATAGATTTGAGACAAAGAATTTTAGGGTAACATGTTTTATTCGCCGGCTTTTCAAAGACATTGAAGTTGGACAAGGATTTTAGGGTGAGTATATCTCAAATGATTTTATGAATTTTTGCAAAGCAGATGGCATTCATAAACAATTCATAGCCCGCTACACACCTCAGCAAAATGGTGTGACAGAGAGAAAGAATCGAACTATAATGGAGATGGCACGTAGCATGCTAGCAACAAAACATTTACCTAATGAATATTGAGTTGAGGCAGTAGCAACTGCTGTCCATATTTTGAATAGATGTCTGACTAAGAGTGTAAAGAAAAAAGTACCACAAGAGGCTTGGATAGGTATGAAACATAGTGTTTCTCATTTAAAATATTTTGGTTGTGTTTCATATGCCCATGTCCCTGATAAGTTAAGAAAGAAGATAGATTTTAAAGGAGAGAAATGCGTATTTATTGGTTATTCCGAGGATACAAAAGCATACAAGTTGTTTAATCCCATAACTAGAAAAGTTATAAGCAGTCGAGATGTTCAATTTGTGGAAGACGAAGCATGGTATGGGACTATAGAGAGGAAAGTGAACATCACACCTATTGTTCCTCATGATGAAGTGTTTCCAATATCAAATGCACCTCAACTAGCACCTTCTTCTACTCCCGAGACAACATCACATGTAGTAGCACAAGCTGCACCTTCATCTATATAAAGAATATCTTCAAGGTTGCAATCTATACCACAACAAACTCCAACTACAGCTCCAACTACACCAGCTAGTAGTAGTCCAAGCAATTCAACGTCTTCAGATCACACCCTAGTAACATTGATACCAAGAAAGACAAGAAGGTTGAGTGATTTGTACAATGTTGATATAACAATTTCGTTTGCTGTTTTTGCTTTATTCTCTCAAGTTGATGATGCTTTAACATTTGAAGAAGCTGTGAATGATGATAAATGGGCACATGCCATGGATGAAGAGATTGAATCTATTAAGAAAAATAAAACATGGGAGTTGGTAGATCTGCCTGAAGGAAAAGATGCTATAAGTGTCAAATGGATTTACAAGACAAAACATGATGTCGATGGAAAAGTGCAAAACCATAAGGCAAGGCTTGATGCAAGAGGTTTCACACAATAGCCCGGAATCGACTTCAATGAAATATTTTCTCTAGTTGCACGGATGTATACAATCAGAACAGTATTGGCAATTGCTGCTCATAATAAGTGGGTGGTATACCAAATGGACGCGAAGTCAGCCTTTTTGAATGGATATCGACAAGAAGAAGTGTATGTTCACCACCCTGAAGGGTATGAGATTTCAAGACAGGAAGACAAAGTATATAGGCTGGAAAAGGCATTGTATGGATTAAAGCAAGCTCCAAGAGCTTGATACAGCCGGATAGACTCTTACTTGATTCAAGATAGATTTCAAAGGAGTAGTTGTGAGCCGACTCTGTAAATAAAAATAAATGAGAATGGCAAAGTTTTAATTGTATGCTTGTATGTAGATGATTTGATCTTGACTAGTGATCTGAACATTGATGCTTTCAAAACAACAATGAAAAGTGAGTTTGAAATGACTGATTGAGGGCTTATGAGATATTTTTTGGGTATTGAAGTCCATCATTCTATTGTTGGAATATTTATTTGTCAATCTAAGTATGCTAATGAGATTTTGAAGAGGTTCAACATGTTGAAATCCAAAGCAACACCTACACCTGTCACAACTGGATTGAAACTAAGCATGGAAGATGGAGGACTATCTGTAGATCCCACATTATATAAAAGAATGGTTGGGAGTTTAATGTATTTAACAACCATGAGGCCAGATATAATGTATGGTGTCAGTTTGATCTCCAGGATTATGTAATTACCAAAGGAATCTGATTGGCAGGCTGGGAAAAGAATTTAAATAAATTTCTCTTCACTTCTCTCGCTTTAGGTTTTCAAAAACTATTTGTTGGTAGAAATTGATTTACTGTCAACCTCAAATGTTGTGTCTCTTGAGATGGTGTTTGGGCCCGTCAATTATTCCGATATTTTAAACTATTTATAATAGGGAGTAGAGTGCTATTTTTCACATAGCCAGACACTATAACTATAATAATTTTCAATATAAGCACATATAAGCATGAGATGTATTTGATGAGTACAGTTTATCGATTTTAAGAAATGTATGTTTTGAGAGTTTGTATAGCGAAATTAAAAAAATACTTAGTAGTTAAGTTTATGGATACAAAGCTAGTTTGCATGTGAACTACATCTAAAACAAAAAACCTTGAGCTAACATAGAGCAGACGACATTGTGATTTTGATCCACGATGATTGCTTTCATCCATTAATTGCATATAGATATCCTAATATGCATCAATAGATCTATTAGAATTCATTTTAGTGGAGACAACAAGAGATGAAATGAATATTCTAGAGCATCATCTAAAACAATCATCCATATTTATACTCATCTTAGCATGTGTTTTAGATTTAATGTGCATGTATTGAACTAGTTAAGTTTAAGGAACCAAAGCGAGTTTACACATTAACTAGATCTAGAACAAACAATGTTGAGCTAATATAGAGAATAGAATATTGTAATCTTGATTCACACATTATTGTTTGTATCCATAAAGTGCATATAAATATCATCATATGCATTAATCTACAAACAATTGTTACTAATAGAATTAATTAATTTTATTTAATTATTCATGGTGTGATTATACTCATCTTATATTACTTGACTCATTGTATTCCAAAAAAATATTAGTTAATCTAAATTAATTGAACCCTAAAACTTAAACCACCAACTAATATAAGAAATATAAAATACAACACATAAAACATTTGTGATCAAGCCAAAATAACCTCATTATATTTATCTAGTTTCTATTATTGTATTTCCTTGCCAATATACTAAAAGTATGACTTGTTTTTTGTTAAAAATGGAGGATTTAAACTGGGGAAAATTGGATTAAAAAATAAAGCCAAAAATGCAAAAAAGGGATAAAAACTTATTTTTGAAATTTCGGCATTGTATAATGCATACTTTATACTAAATGTAACTATTTATTTGTAGTAGGCAACATCAATAATAATCCTAGTCATATGGTAAGGATAAAAATATATGATAATTATAATTTTAAAAATTAATGTAATGCCTTTGCCTACATCTATCATTGTTTTTAACAATTGTGATTGACAGCATAATAATAAAAGCTTAGGACTACTTACTGCCTTCATTGTAATTTGAAGTAGTTTTTAGACCAAGCTGAAAGTAATGTTAAAAGAAATCTTATGATGTAAGATAGTCTTAAAACATTACATTACCCATTTGTTTCAAAATGAAATGGCACACTTTTATGCACACATTTGTATCTTTGATTAGTTTTATCACTAAGATAAATTATTACAACAAAAATTATTTTAGCACTGCAGTTATTCAACTAATCATGTATTCAATAATTACATATACGCTTTAAAGTCTTTTCTTATAATGTACTCAATAATTACATTTGAAAAGCCTGAAAAGTAAATTGTAAAATAAGTAAGAAAGGCCAGGATAATATAATCTATAATTGTAAAGAGTTCGATTTACCCTATTTCATAGATATTGTGTTGTTTGCAAATCATTAAGAATAACGTGATACTATTATTTGAATGAATAAATTTAAATAAGACAGGATATCGATAGTATTGAGATGATGGATAGCCCATTTTATTTGCCGGCTTTTAAAAGACATTGAGGTTGGACAAGGATTTTAGGGATTTTACTGTGCTTCTGGGTTGAATGAGACATATTTTGATTTCCTTGTATACATTCGCGTTAATTTTGATTTTCTTGTATAAATTGCAGACCGAGTTGGCGATGAAAATAAGAGAATGCCCATGCTATTTAATGATCTTAACTGAGTTGAGCTGAGCATCTGCATCTGTGTGATTGAGGCGAGCTTTGGGAAACGGAAGAGGAAAAGGAAGGAAAAATGGCGATGAAAATGGGCAGCGTTGCAGTTTTGGTTTTGCTGTTAATGGCAATAATAGTAATGGCCAATATTAGCGTGGCTTCGGCGCAAGCAGGGCCATGCTTTAAATTCCTGTGCGTTAACGATGGCGGCTGTACAGGATACGCAGACAGCCCTAATTGCTGCAACATCGGCGACTGCGGGAGTGGGATTGGATATTGTGCCGCCACATGCTAGCAACCGCCTTTTATTACCTTTGCCTCATCAAAATAAATTGAGTTGAATGGTTTGCTGTTTGTGTGTTTGAGCAGGATACTTACAATCCTTGTTCATTTGTTTCAACCTTTATTTTCGGTGTGTGGCCGCTATCCAACAAGTTAAGATTGTTGTTTCAAAATATTTGACTATATATATCTTATCTTATCTTGTTCATGTTTCCATCTTTTATTGAAATAGGTTCGTTATCGAATTATATCTGCACCTCCATATATTTATAATGTGGAGTAGAATTCTGTTTTTCACATAGTGAAGTCGGTGACATTTTCAAACACTTATACAGGGGACAAGTGAATTAGTGAGGTTTGGAGATAACTATATTGATCAATATGTTTTCTATAAGATTGGATCTTTTTTACAAAAAGATCCAAACATTCTAGTTGTCTTATTTTTGTGAA
Organism: Cryptomeria japonica; assembly: GCF_030272615.1. Lineage (NCBI taxonomy): Eukaryota > Viridiplantae > Streptophyta > Pinopsida > Cupressales > Cupressaceae > Cryptomeria > Cryptomeria japonica. Next base: position 1,103,123 of record NW_026728845.1, on the reverse strand, counting down.
GAGAATTATAACTCTATATTCTTAAAATAGAAAATGGTCGAATAGATCAAAGAGCTTATATCCATAGACATATTTATGTGGTTAGTGTTGGACACATTGGTTTGTGAACGAATGATTGCACTATCCCCCTATTTTGAGGACTAGATTTTATTTTGCTTCAGTCCAAGGCATTGCCTTTATCAAATGCCTATTTACACCACTAGCTATGTACTTGTACTCATGTTATGGCTTGACAAGGTAAATACGTTGTTCTCATCTCACGGCTTGACAATGTTTCTCTCATGGCTAGAAATACCTTCCCTATAACTAAATGTATTAATAATGTTTATAGGCACTATTAAAACACTATTTACATGTCCACACAATTTTCTTCTTACATAGTACCCTTTTGTAGAAAAAATGTCACTTGTTATTTTGGAAACATCGAGGGCCCAAATATTCTTGTTACACCCTTTGAAATCTAAGTGCAAGATCTATGGCCTTCATTGAATTCTCTCATATCTACTCATATAATTGATTGCTAATGGATTGATGGATGCATTAGATAAAGTTATGATATTCATATTTTCTTGTTGTTTCAAATAGAAAATGGATGTTTAAAGAAGATTGGCTCATTTCGTTTTTTGAAGCCACGAGGGGAACTACAACCACACTCTGTTAGCTAAATTCAACAATTCTTGGAGAAAGGGCGAAATTAAAAGTTCTTCTCCCACTTTACACCAAGGTCTCACCTTTGCCTTGTATAGGTATGTAACTAATCTAACTCCTCAAAGAAATAGGCTTTTAACCTGAAGTGAGAACCCTAGAAAGCCTAGCATCTTTTTAAAATTGAGCTCATTGAGAGAAAACTCCATACAATGGAAAAACCAATACCTCTGTTAAGAAGAAAGGTAAAGAAAATAAAAATCCTAGTGAGTACATTGATACCGATAGTATTGAGATGCCTTTGCTTATTTTTTTGAAGGCAACGATGCCTTAGTCTTTACTTGTTTAGTGATTTTTTGGATTATGCTCCGCAGTACTAAGTTTAAAACTTTATTAAGGCCTGTCTACTAGACTATTATGATGATAAGTAGCTTAATGGTTAGTCTTAGTTGTAATTTTTATTTTACTATTTTAATTTAGACTTCTCTAGTTAAGGTTTTTTATTATGTAAAAGTGGGTTGTGGTGTGCTATTCTTTGGGTTCTAGCTAATTTATGCTAGTTGCTTCTTTCTAGGTTAATGTGTTAATCTCTTGTATTGTTTTGGGATCAGGTCCCTCTCATTGATTACTTAATATGAAACAATAAGAACCTTTTGATAACAAAAAGTGTATCATATAGAACAAATAATACCTATTTTCAGCCCTCAATGACTAGCTTATCGTGCGTCGGTGTTTGAAAATGTCACCTATGTGGACAATAGCATTCTATGTTAATTATAAGTTTGTCTAGTCAGATAGTTATGGCGTTTTGGTTGTGCTATTATGTTTTTGGTTACTTATTGAGAGTTATATTCTAGTGTTTTGTCTAGGCACTTGGCTGTGTGATGCCAGAAGCTATACCGTGGCTAATCTATTTTGTTGTTTTCTGTCTGCTAGAATAATTTATAGTAATATTTGTGAGAGAAATTCTCTAAATACAACATACTTTAACTGTGAATAGCTACCCCTTAATTGCAATTTGAGATAAGGAATTTCTATGCGAACAACACTAGGTTTAGAGCTTGCACAACATAGAACAACATGTGTATGTTCAACCACTAAAAATCACTTTTCTCCAAATCCATTACATTAGGAAATTAAGATGTTTAAATAACTCCCCTTTGTAAATCAGGATGATGGCAGATGATTAGACTGAATGTGAATTGTAAATGCTTGAACACATTGTAACTTATATACATACAACATCAACGTGAATTAATGCAATCTTAAAATGTTATATTGCCCTTTCATTTCAAAATGAAATGACATACTTGTCTCTTTCTGGAACACAATACTACTAGCACTAGGATAAACTGTTATAATACACATAGCAGCTCTTTTTGCATGACGATTGTCTGGTGGTTGAACTAAGATGCAAGTTTCAACTCAGTTTTGTATCCCAGGTAGATGAAGTATTCCAATGGAAACAACAAAATCTTGAAGTTATTATTGAAGACTATGGTTTCATAAGTAGAGAATGTAAATATGAGATGTCAAAGCATCCACCTATCAATTTTATAGCTGCAATTAACGCTGCCTATGCTATATAAACAACAATTATTCATACACTTGAATTACACATTTGATGACTTCTTATGCATTTGATGGAGCAGATTTTGATTAAATTTAAAATTATTTGAATATATTTTGTAACTTACCAAGTTTTAAAAAATAATTTATTTTAGTTATTTAGCTTATTAGTATTATCTAAAGGAATTTGGAAATACTAGATCTTCTAAACAATGTGCAAGGAAATTTTTTGTATAATATAGTTCAAATTTATGAACATGCCACAGACTTTTTCATACTGAAGGATTAGTTATTTCTTCTTGAAAACTAAAACTAGGTAAAGAAAATTTAGACATTTGAATTGCAGCATCCAATTATATTTCAATTGGGAAGACAATCTTTAGAACATTGAATCGCAGATTAAATCCTTGAAAGAATTCCAAACCAAATTAATATCATGGGTGCAAATATTATATATTATATAAAGCAAGCTGCTACTAATCAATAAGAGAAATAATCAAAAGTTTATTATGATAATGGTAAAAAAATTATCCCAATGTATTATCCATCTAGTTTTATATTTAGTTTGGGGTAATGCCTTAATGCATTTATATAGTTCTGTACTCAGTTTGACATCACCAATCTTGTTGGACATTTATTCAACTTGGTTGATTGATCCATATGATGTTTGTGTATGAGGTCATCCTAGTAGACTTGATCTTGATCATTTTAATTGTATAAAATAAATAAAATATTCAGAGACATCCGATTTTCACATTCCATCAATCTTTATTTTTTTATTTTTTTTTCGGCATTCTACAATGATGAATCATAGAGTATGATCCGAAATGTTGATGAAAAATATGTGTATGCAATGAAACCCAAATGATTTCATAATTTTTTATTGGAGACTTTGGAGTGACCTTGGCTTTGTTATTTTTGGTGTTATATTCATGTATAAAAAGATAACAATTAGCATTCACTTTAGAGGAGACAACTAAAAATGGATTGAATATTCGAGATAACTGTCTATAACAATCTTTCATATTTGTCTTATTTGATAAAAAACGCATCTTAGCACATGTGTGAATGTATTAGCATTTATTTTAGATTTAATGTGCATGCATTAAGCTTGTTTATTGTCAAGATACTTTAAAATACTATCAATATCATAGAAAAATTATGAGTGACATAAATTATCTATGTCTTTTATTATATTAGCAACGAGAAGGACCTGACATGAATTATCTATGTTAAGAATATGGATACAAAGCAAGTCCACATCTGAACTAAACCTAGAACAAACTATGTTGAACTAACATAGATATCATTATTTGCATCAATCCACAAACGATTTTCACTCAAAGTCAATCAATTTGTCTTTATTTATTACTATTTATGTCGTGGTTATATCTGTCTAATATTACTTGATCCACTTTATTCCAAAACATTATTAATTAATCTAAATCAATTGAATTCCAAAACTTATTTTAATGGTCAACTAATATAAAAAAATATAACATACAATGCACAGTTTTATAACAGTTTTATTTTTTGACTTAATAATGAGAGACCTCACCATCCAAAGTGATTTTAACTCATAAATCTATAACTATTTATGAGATGATGGATAACCCATTTAATTATATGGCTTTGAAAAGACATTGAAGTTGGACGGGGATTTTAGGGTTTCTATTGTGCTTCTTGGTTGTATGAGACATATTATAAAATCCTTGTATACTTTAAATGTTGACTCGCGTCCTTATCTCTGTGTTGTTTTTGATGTAAGAAAAGGATAAATTGCAGGCCGAGTTGGTGATGCAAATAAGGGAATGCCCATTCTTTTTTAATGATGTTTACCTGAGTTGATTTGAGCATCTACATCTACATCTGTGTGATTGAGGTGAGCTTTGAGAAAAGGAAGAGGAAGAGGAAGGAAAAATGGCAAGGACAATGAAAATGGACAGTGCTAGGGTTAGGAATGTTGCAGCTTTGGTGTTGGTGTTAATGGCAATAATAGTAATGGTTCTAATAATAGTTAACTTGCCAGATTAGTAATGCAATTGTAGTGCAAGATGGAGTCCAAATAGGTCTAAAATGATCTAAATAACCACACTAAACTAGGTGCCCAAAATGATTGTGAAATTGTAAAAGGATACAATTGAGTACATTGCACTCTTGCACCTTCCTTGCCCTTCTTGGCATGCTATTTTAATTCTCCATCAAACCTTTTTTCCCAACACAAGCCTAAAAATTTAATTTACAATTCCACACTTCATTTTTCTTATTGTTTTCCCCTTGTACTAGTATCTCAAACCATAATTTTATTCCCTTTGTGATTGAAATACCAACGAATGTTGTTAGCCTTGGCTCTAGTACAGTAGAAGAAGGAGAAATCTAAGAAAATAACTTAAATCAATAGAAGAAGAAAGAGATGGACACAACTAGTGAGGATAAACCCAATGAGATGAAACCTCAAGAACCATATAAGGAAGAACAAGCGAAAGGAAATATTGTCGTAGTTGTTGAGGATAATATCGAAGAGATAACCTCCAAGAACCAAACAAGGAAAGAAATAACCACCAAGTTTCTATAAATTCAAGACTTTAAGAATCTACTTTGGCTAATACAACAAATAATAAATGTAATCCCTAGTTAAGGACCTTAACCTTAACTTTAACCTGGTGGATTATCAAAGTCTTCCAAATTCAAACAAGTGAGTCTAGAAGTTCTGATTAATTTCTTTAGATCAGAAAATGTATGTACACATAAAGAAACTCATCAAAGTAGCTAAGGATTGCTTGATTGAATTGGAGTATACTGTTTATTGCTTCTTGGTTCTAGATTAGGCCACTTTTGAGTTTAGGCCAACATAAAACAATCAAGTACCAAAATTGGGACTAGATTCCAAATTATGAATGATAACACTAACAATGCCTGCAATCTTGGAGGAATTTTTGCAAGACATGGTTGTTGACAGCTTGGTTCAACCGAAATAGGCCCTTTGAAAGAAAGCCAAAAATCTCATGGTATTTGATGTTAGATCATGTCCTAATTTAATTATTTCATGACAGATAAATTGCTAGATTAGTAATGAAATTGTAGGGTAGGATAGTGCGCAAATAGGCCTAAAATGATCTATAAAAAGCACACTAAAGTTGGGGTTGAAATACAATGTGAAATTGTAAGGGGTTAAAATTTACTACACTACACTCTTGCACCTTTCTTCTCCTCCTTGATTTGCAATCACATTCTCAGAAGTTTCTTGATAGGAAGATAGAAAGGTCTGCAAATAACACTTTCTGGTTTGCTGATGAATTTCTCCATGGTGATGTTTCTCACCATCATAACACTCAAAATGGATCATATGAAGCTAACACAGAGGATGATAGTGGTTTGCAATGTTATGGTGTAACCCCCCTCACGTGGTAAATTTTGATGATTGCCAAGTGGCTATATCCAATTATTTAATTGAGGTGGAAATGGAATCATTTATATTAACCGAGGATGATATTGGCATAGAAATATTTAATAGTTCCTATTAACTAAGGGTTGATATGAGTATGTACACTGGCAATGTTGATCAAGAATCAATTACAATCTTTGTGAAGAACTGTAGTGATTCTGAAGGGTTCTCAGATGATGGAACCATAGATATGGATGAATCAAATGTTGTAGGGTATGACTGTTTTTTAATTTATTCAGGTGGTTTCTTAAGCATGAAGATTCTAGAAGGAAATAAATCGAGAGATACTGATGCAATGAACAATAAGGGTTCTGAGCCTTATGTTGATATGAATATGACAATCAGTAATCATGAAGAGGATCATAACAGTACTCACAATTTAGAAAATTCCCCTATAGCTTTATTTTTGCTCGTCTTTGAGGTTATTTATGTGGATTTTGATTGTGCCTGTAAATTTGTCTCAGGATATGTTTTTGAGTTTGAATTAGAAGTGTTCACATGGGGTGTAAATGATGATGATCATGACATGTCTCATTTAGCCGATATGGGAACAAGCAATGAAACATTTAGATTTTGAAGTTTAGATTGAAATTCTTGTACATATGATCAGATGCAGATACAGAGTGAGCCAACATGAGAATGGTTTTCTTTTGATACATCTAAGGATTGTTTACTTAACATGCAAAATGATTCCAATGAAAGTTTTGTGCTTAAAATACATGATGATCGTCGTTGGATATGAATGTTTCTACTTTCCATACCATATGAAGGGGTTTCTTGAAAAGAATACCGAGGCCTGTGATGATGGAAAATATGTCATAAGATGGAGGTACGATTCAGAGGACTAGTATGGTATGATGCTGCCCTGCAAGCAAACGTTTTATGAATTTGTTTAGAGGGATCACTATGATAATGATGGTATTGGTTGTGATATAACTTTGAGTATAATGAGGGGGATCATTGGTAAAATTCATGGTCTAGTCTTCCTCAACTATGTCAGAAGCGAGATCAAATTGTTACATGATGAGAATCAGGTTTTTGATAAAGGCAAGAACTTGTTTTTATTTTTTGGGGGCCTTGGGCCACCAATGGAAGGATGGATCTGAATTTTGTAAAATTTTGAATAAACTACCCAAGCCAATTGGCATTTGGTTAGCTTCGAGCAGAGATCTGGAATCTTGTTATGCCTGCAGGGAGCATGCGTCCCCAACTAGAGCTGATGTTACGACTGATGAGTTTAGTATTCCACTGTGTTGCCTCTCTAGTCTTAATTCTTTAGTGAAAAGCCTTTGAGCAAATTCGGCTAAGTTTTATAGCACCAAAGGTTAAGGCCATTATTTCCATTGTTGACTCATTTGGCTGGTAATATCTCTATAAGAGATCTACTTAATGGGTTTTTATTCATACGTTGATAGGCTCCTTTGGGTGTTCCCTAGAATGCTACTATTGATTGGCCAGGTAAATTCTCTACCTTCGTGTATTTTATCACCCCGTGAAGCGGCTAAGTAATTCCAAAGTCACCATGCGGGTGTGTGGGGTAGTGCGACAAATACAAAGGGAGCCTCACATTACCTCTGTAATAATAAGTGTCATTGCATCACCATGCGAGTTTGCAAAAATAGGTGAGACCCTTAGGGTATGCTCCCATAATCCCACAATGCGAAATTTTACCGCTTGTTAATGTATGCGGGTTCACAATGAAGACTGGAAGAAAAGGTATAGGATTAGCCAAGAACCCCACAATACCATTAGGGAAAAGTTTTCCAGGATAATCTAGTGTGGATGGAATGGTCTAGGAAGAGTGCTATATGATGGGAACTGATGCTGACATGGAACGTGTGTGCCAATCAAAGGGGTTAGATATAAAATTGCATGCAAGGGGTTAATGAGGTGTTTGTTGCTCTGTAGTTCTGTGCTAGACAAAAGGGGGGATGATCAGGACAATCAAAGTTTGTGAGTTTGCCAAGGAAGATGAATATTAATGGATAAGGCATACAAGGACAAGCATTTAAAAGGTTTCGGTAACGCAGGAGGTGATATTTTGAAGTAAAAGCCAATCCTGGCGAATCACCTACATGAGATCAACTCTAGAAAGGATGTTCATATAATTTCATATGTGAAAAGCCAGAGGGACTAAGCACAATGATATGAAAAGTACATGAATATGGTTGTTGGAGTGTTATTCAAGAAATCCAAGCTGGGAGTTGTGGTTGATAAGAACGAGTCTTAATCTCTTGATAAGAACAAAAGCTGAAAATATTGCTTGCATGCATAAAGATAGGCTATTTTAGGAGGCTCTAAGTCCCACAAATCGAGGATGACAACCATCTATTGATTAAGCACTGTGTTGGGGCTGGTATAAGCACTGGTTCAAATAAAGTCTAGGAGATGGAGCGTTCATATACAGAGAACTGCAAATTTATGAGGTGCACCTTCTATGATATAGGTTGGAGAATATTTCAGTGGGCCACTTTGTAGCGGAAGGGATATCAAGATTTTAGAAGATAGTCGAAGGGACATCGAAAGGTAATTTAAAATGGAAAATGCCTTTCATGGGCTATCTATCTTCATCCCTTCATAATCAAATGACTAGGAGGAAGAAGGAAGGGGAAAGAGAACAATGAAGGCATGGGGTGGATGGTTTAGATGTAGAGAATCTCAAATTCATCTTGAGTATGGAAGATGTGCCCCTTGCTCTTCTTATCATATTGCTGGATAAGATTCTCCTTCCATTTTTCCATTACCTCCCTTTTCTATTTATTTTCATCCTCTAGTTGTGACGAAATTTCTTTTATAAGGTTGCAAGGCTCCCCTTCTAGTCTAATGAGTGTCTCTGCCAGTGTATGTAGGTCTTCCACAAGCATGATGGTGGCACAAATCAAAGCACCAAGACTTGAACAGAATATTATTCTCCACCGAGGCATCTTCTTGTATGCATGGCCCATTTTTGTCTTATATTTAATGGGCGATGGGTTTTCTTTTATCTGCATATGGCCTGAAATGTGTCAAAAGAGGAAAAAATCCAAGTGTAAGCATGTTGAAGATTTTGATAATTCCTTATTGTTATAAAAGGAATACTACGACTGTAAGAAAATACTATGAAATGTGGTATTCCAGGTGGGTAGAAGCAGCCATTTGTTAATCTAGGGTTTCATGCTGGCTCACAGAGAAGAGGGATTATCTTTCCATATTGTAAATTGCAATTAGTACTGAATGCAATTTTTCAATGGTTGCATATACTGTGTCCATTTGTATTTTATGAATTTATATGAATCAAAATATGAAGGATATGTGGGTTTGTTCTGGTATTTTCTTATCAATGTGTGATTGTGCTTATGGGTCTCCTTCAAGGAAGGAGTTAAATTCTATTTGCAATTTGCAGTAAATTTGGGAAACATTGAATGGATTAACATGAATGGTTGATGCAATTAGTTGATGGAATTGTGTCAATTTTAGGCATTCCACTTTGAAAATTCCCTAATTTGAGTTATTTTGCAATGCGGGTTTGTCCTTTTAATTTGTGGGCGTGACTCTGTTTCATTGGATATGCACTTGATTGTAGAAGCTATTTGTGAATTTGTTTCGGAAGCGTCCCTTATTAATCGTATCTCTCCTATCTTGTTTTCTTCAAGTATTTCTTAAAGGGCAGGTTTCATTATGCATGCTTTGTATTCCCTTGTACACTTGGAGTAGTGCATGTATTATTTTTTTGGTTGAATTGCAGATTGTGAAGGATTAGGGGTGTATAGAGGGTAACTGTAGATAATCGCCCTTATAGTTGAGAAACATCTACCAATCGTGAACCTGTACGATTGTGACGAATTTGAAAGCATATTGGGCATGAAGGTCCTAAGTAGGAAAAATACATTCCCGAGTTAGGTAGAGCTCAAAGTGAAGAAGGCTTGCTAAGGCCTTGTTGTGTTGTGTTTTCTTGTCTTCAATCTATTGATAGTTCAAATTAAATGTTGTGAAGGAGATTCAGATTTGAGAAGATTTTGATTTTGATCCATGGGTTATTCTTAGCATCCAATAAAATTTAGGCATACAAATATCATTATTTGCGACAATCCGCAAACAATTTTCACTCAAAAGCCGTCAATTTCTCTTTATTTATTACTACTTATGTTGTGATTATATCTGTCTAATATGATTTGATCGGTTTTATTCCAAAAAATTATTAATTAATCTAAATTGATCAAATCCTAAAACTGATTTTAACCACAAACTAATTTAATAAATATAACATACAATGCACAAAATGTTTAGAATTGTTTTTCTTTTTTGATGAGGAACATGGCCATCCAAAATTATTCTAACTCATAAATCTATAATTATTTACAAACATTTGGAGAACATAAGAAGCAAAATGTGAAATTATTATAAAATGCCTGGATAATATAATATAAGATGCATTAGATTTTCCCTAACTTATACATATTATGTTATTTGGAAATTATTAGAAAGACCAGGATAGCATAATAATATTCTTAGAAGACATGATTTGGATAGATTTGAGACGAATAATTTTAGGGTAACATGTTTTATTCGCCGGCTTTTCAAAGACATTGAAGTTGGACAAGGATTTTAGGGTTTTTACTGTGCTTCGCGGTTGTGTGAGATATATTTTGATTTATTGATTAGCATCCTCGTATGGGCGTTACTTTTGGTTTGCATTTTCATCTCAAAGTTGTGGAAGAGGAAGCCACAAGTTTATTCCTAGAGGTAGAGGTGGACATAATAGCGGTTATGCAAATATTGGTGGTAGGAATCAAAACCGAAATTTCAGCCACCCAAGTGTCCAAAAGTTTGATTAGTCACATATTCAGTGCCATGATTGTAAGAAGTTTGGGAATTATGCCAGTAAATGTAAAAAGAAACAGTATGACCAGCAGAAGCAAAGTCAGAACCAGTCAAATAACACATCTAAGACCACTCTGTTTATTGCATGCACTAAGATGGCCGAGTCAATTACTACAAATTCTTCTGTTGAGTGCAATATCCTCGAAGAAAGCCCAAGTGACATATGGTATTTGGATTCTGGTTGTAGTAATAACATGACACACAACGTTGAGTTATTTCCTAGTTTGGATGAGTCAGTTCAAACTGATGTCAGTCTTGGTAACATCAATAAGGTCACTGTTTTGAGTAAAGGGACAGTTGATATTCTAACCCTTAAGGGGGAGCAGTGTGTTATGCCAGATGTGTATTATGTTGCTGGCCTAAAACTTAATTTAATGAGTATTGGCTAGTTGGTATAAACAGGATATAGAGTTTATATGGAGAACAATGAGTGTGTAATTATGGATAAGTTCCCTAGTAACATAATGTCTCCTTTGAGGATAAGACCTGATGTGAGTGGAAAATTAGAAAGAGTTGCCTTTAAGGAATAAAATACAAAATCAGAAGTTAAAAAAAATTCCGAAAATGATGAAGCATGTCAATCTAGTGCTGAAAAAATAAAAGATAATGACAAAGAAATTCAAACAGTGTTTCAATCAGTTGTAAAGGATGAATCATGGTTGTGGCATCTCAGATTTTGGCATTTGAATTTTGGAGCATTGAAATCGTTGCTCATAAAGAACATGCTTAAAGGTTTTCCATTAATTGAGAAACCAGAAAGAGTATGTGAAGGGTATATTCTAGGTAAACAACATAGATAATCATTTCCAGCAAGAAAACCAGTAAGGGCAAGAGTGCCACTAGAAATTGTACATTCAGACATTTGTGGGCAGATGCAAACACTGTATATAGGAGGCTATACTTATTTTCTTATATTTATTGATGATTTCACAAGAAAAACATGGGCTTAGTTTTTGAAAGATAAATCAAAAGTGTTGTCTTACTTTCAGCAGTTCAAGGCACTTGTAGAGAAGCAAAGTGGTCAATACATCAAACTGTTAAGAGCTGACAGAGGTGGTGAGTATTTCTCAAAAGATTTTATGAATTTTTGCAAAGCAGATTTCATTCATAAACAGTTCACAACCCCCTACACACCTCAGCAAAATGGTGTGCCAGAGAGAAAGAATCTAACTATAATGGAGATGGCACAGAGGTGGTGGTGAGTATAGCTCAAATGATTTTATGAATTTTTGCAAAGCAGATGGCATTCATAAACAATTCACAGCCCGCTACACACCTCAACAAAATGGTGTGACTGAGAAAAGAATCAAACTATAATGGAGATGGCACGTAGCATGCTAGCAACAAAACACTTACCTAATGAATATTGAGTTGAGGCAGCAGCAACTGCTGTCCATATTTTGAATAGATGTCTGACTAAGAGTGTAAAGAAAAAAGTACCACAAGAGGCTTGGACAGGTATGAAACATAGAGTTTCTCATTTAAAAGTTTTTGGTTGTGTTTCATATGCCCATGTCCATGATGAGTTAAGAAAGAAGATACATTTTAATGGAGAGAAATGCATATTTATTGGTTATTCTGAGGATACAAAAGAATACAAGTTGTTTAATCCCATAACTAGAAAAGTTATAAGCAGTCGAGATGTTCAATTTGTGGAAGATGAAGCATGGTATGGGACTATAGAGAGGAAAATGAACATCACACCTATTGTTCGTCATGATGAACTGCTTCCAATATCAAATGCACCTCAACCAGCACCTTCTTGTACTCCTGGGACAACATCACATGTAGTAGCACAAGTTGCACCTTCATCTATATAAAGAATATCTTCAAGGTTGCAATCTATACCACAACAAACTCCAACTACAGCTCCAACTAACACCAGCTAGTAGTAGTCCAAGCAGTTCAACGTCTTCAGATCACACCCTAGTAAGATTGATACCAAGAAAGACAAGAAGGTTGAGTGATTTGTACAATGTTGATATAACAATTTCGTTTGCTGTTTTTGCTTTATTCTCTCAAGTTGATGATGCTTTAACATTTGAAGAAGCTGTGAATGATGATAAATGGGCACATGCCATGGATGAAGAGATTCAATCTATTAAGAAAAATAAAACATGGGAGTTGGTAGATCTGCCTGAAGGAAAAGATGCTATAAGTGTCAAATGGATTTACAAGACAAAACATGATGTCGATGGAAAAGTGCAAAACCATAAGGCAAGGCTTGATGCAAGAGGTTTCACACAATAGCCCGGATTTGACTTCAATGAAATATTTTCTCTAGTTGCACGGATGTATACAATCAGAACAGTATTGGCAATTGTTGCTCATAATAAGTGGGTGGTATACCAAATGGATGCGAAGTCAGCCTTTTTGAATGGATATCTACAAGAAGAAGTGTATGTTGACCAGCCTGAAGGGTATGAGATTTCAAGACAGGAAGACAAAGTATATAGGCTGGAAAAGGCATTGTATGGATTAAAGCAAGCTCCAAGAGCTTGATACAGCCGGATAGACTCTTACTTGATTCAAGATAGATTTCAAAGGAGTAGTTGTGAGCCGACTCTGTACATAAAAATAAATGAGAATGGCAAAGTTTTAATTGTATGCTTGTATGTAGATGATTTGATCTTGACTGGTGATCTGAACATTGATGCTTTCAAAACAACAATGAAAAGTGAGTTTGAAATGACTGATTTAGGGCTTATGAGATATTTTTTGGGTATTGAAGTCCATCATTCTAGTGCTGGAATATTTATTTGTCAATCTAAGTATGCTAATGAGATTTTGAAGAGGTTCAACATGTTGATATCCAAACCAACACCTACACCTGTCACAACTGGATTGAAACTAAGCATGGAAGATGGAGGACTATATGTATCTTTGATTAGTTTTATCACTAAGATAAATTATTACAACAAAAAATATTTTAGCACTGCAGTTATTCAACTAATCATGTATTCAATAATTACATATACGCCTTAAAGTCTTTTCTTATAATGTACTCAATAATTACATTTGAAAAGCCTGAAAAGTAAACTGTAAAATAAGTAAGAAAGGCCAGGATAATATAATCTATAATTGTAAAGAGTTCGATTTACCCTATTTCATACATATTGTGTTGTTTGCAAATCATTAAGAATAACGTGATACTATTATTCGAAAGAATAAATTTAAATAAGACAGGATATCGATAGTATTGAGATGATGGATAGCCCATTTTATTTGCCGGCTTTTAAAAGACATTGAGGTTGGACAAGGATTTTAGGGATTTTACTGTGCTTCTGGGTTGTATGAGACATATTTTGATTTCCTTGTATACATTCGCGTTAATTTTGATTTTCTTGTATAAATTGCAGACCGAGTTGGCGATGAAAATAAGAGAATGCCCATGCTATTTAATGATCTTACCTGAGTTGAGCTGAGCATCTGCATCTGTGTGATTGAGGCGAGATTTGGGAAACGGAAGAGGAAGAGGAAGGAAAAATGGCAATGAAAATGGGCAGCGTTGCAGTTTTGGTTTTGGTGTTAACGGCAATAATAGTAATGGCCAATATTAGCGTGGCTTCGGCGCAAGCAGGGCCATGCTTTAAATTCCTGTGCGTTAACGATGGCGGTTGTACAGGATACGCAGACAGCCCTAAGTGCTGCAACATCGGCGACTGCGGGAGTGGGATTGGATATTGTGCCGCCACATGCTAGCAACCGCCTTCTATTACCTTTGCCTCATCAAAATAAATTGAGTTGAATTGTTTGCTGTTTGTGTGTTTGAGCAGGATACTTACAATCCTTGTTCATTTGTTTCAACCTTTATTTTCGCTGCGTGGCCGCTATCCAACAAGTTAAGATTGTTGTTCCAAAATATTTGACTATATATATCTTATCTTATCTTGTTCATGTTTCAATCTTTTATTGAAATAGGTTCGTTATCGAATTATATCTGCACCTCCATATATTTATAATGTGGAGTAGAATTCTGTTTTTCACATGGTGAAGTCGGTGACATTTTCAAACACTGATACAGGGGACAAGTGAATTAGTGAGGTTTGGAGATAACTATATTGATCAATATGTTTTCTATAAGATAGGATCTTTTTTACAAAAGGATCCAAACATTCTAGTTGTCTTATTTTTGTGAAGAGAATTATAACTCTATATTCTTAAAATAGAAAATGGTCGAATAGATCAAAGAGCTTATATCCGTAGACATATTTATGTGGTTAGTGTTGGACACATTGGTTTGTGAACGAATGATTGCACTATCCCCCTTTTTTGAGGACTAGATTTTATTTTGCTTCAGTCCAAGGCATTGCCTTTATCAAATGCCTATTTACACCACTAGCTATGTACTTGTACTCATGTTATGGCTTGACAAGGTAAATACTTTGTTCTCATCTCATGGCTTGACAATGTTTCTCTCATGGCTAGAAATACCTTCCCCATAACTAAATGTATTAATAATGTTTATAGGCACTATTAAAACACTATTTACATGTCCACACAACTTTCTTCTTACATAGTACCCTTTTGTAGAAAAAATGTCACTTGTTATTTTGGAAACATCGAGGGCCCAAATATTCTCGTTACACCCTTTGAAATCTAAGTGCAAGATCTATGGCCTTCATTGAATTCTCTCATATCTACTCATATAATTGATTGCTAATGGATTGATGGATGCATTAGATAAAGTTATGATATTCATATTTTCTTGTTGTTTCAAATAGAAAATGGATGTTTAAAGAAGATTGGCTCATTTCGTTTTTTGAAGCCACGAGGGGAACTACAACCACACTCTGTTAGCTAAATTCAACAATTCTTGGAGAAAGGGTGAAGTTAATGTTGGGAGCACCAAATTCAAGATTACCCTAAACTAATTGCAGAGGCAGTGTGTCTCAAATGTGAAGGCTTAAGGGTTGTGGAGAAGAGTTACAATGACCACAAGCTGTTTATCAAGAAATTCTTGGAGAAGGGTGAAAGGCATGTTCATCCGCAAAATGGGTATGATAGGTTGGTTCTTCCTCCCCCCTTTTCCTGAGATAGCTATTATGTGATAAAGTACTTTACTCTTGAAGGTAGTTACACCACTATTCACAATTATCATTTTCTTTTTCTCAATCACATTAGGCATAAGGAGAACACAAACATTTCGTTTTACCTTTAATCATTTCTATGTATCAATATTGAAGTTAAAAGTTCTTCTCCCACTTTACACCAAGGTCTCACCTTTGCGTTGTATAGGTATGTATCTAATCTAACTCCTCAAAGAAATAGGCTTTTAACTCGAAGTGAGAACCCTAGAAAGCCTAGCATCTCTTGAAAATTGAGCTCATTGAGAGAAAACTCCATACAATGGAAAAACCAATACCTTTGTTAAGAAGAAAGGTAAAGAAAATAAAAATCCTAGTGAGTACATTGATACCGATAGTATTGAGATGCCTTTGCTTATTTTTTTGAAGGCAACGATGCCTTAGTCTTTACTTGTTTAGTGATTTTTTGGATTATGCTCCGCAGTACTAAGTTTAAAACTTTATTAAGGCCTGTCTACCAGACTATTATGATGATAAGTAGCTTAATGGTTAGTCTTAGTTGTAATTTTTATTTTACTATTTTAATTTAGACTTCTCTAGTTAAGGTTTTTTTGTTATGTAAGGTTGGGTTGTGGTGTGCTATTCTTTGGGTTCTAGCTAATTTGTGCTAGTTGCTTCTTTCTAGGTTAATGTGTTAATCTCTTGTATTGTTTTGGGATCAGGGCCCTCTCATTGATTACTTAATACGAAACAATAACAACCTTTTGATAACAAAAAGTGTGTCATATAGAACAAATAATACCTATTTTCAGCCCTCAATGACTAGCTTCTCGTGCGTCGGTGTTTGAAAATGTCACCTACGTGGACAATAGCATTCTATGTTAATTATAAGTATGTCTAGTCAGATAGTTATGGCGTTTTGGTTGTGCTATTATGTTTTTGGTTACTTATTGAGAGTTATATTCTAGTGTTTTGTCTGGGCACTTGGCTGTGTGATGCCAGAAGCTATACCATGGCTAATCTATTTTGTTGTTTTCTGTCTGCTAGAATAGTTTATAGTAATATTTGTGAGAGAAATTCTTTAAATACAACATACTTTAACTGTGAATAGCTAC
The DNA here is from genome assembly GCF_030272615.1 of Cryptomeria japonica. NCBI lineage: Eukaryota > Viridiplantae > Streptophyta > Pinopsida > Cupressales > Cupressaceae > Cryptomeria > Cryptomeria japonica. Next base: position 1,086,462 of record NW_026728845.1, on the reverse strand, counting down.
CCCTTAATTGCAATTTGAGATAAGGAATTTCCATGCGAACAACACTAGGTTTAGAGCTTGCACAACATAGAACACCATGTGTATGGTGAACCACTAAAAATCACTTTTCTCCAAATCCATTACATTAGGAAATCAACATAGAACACCATGTGTATGTTCAACCACTAAAAATCACTTTTCTCCAAATCCATTACATTAGGAAATTAAGATGTTTAAATAACTCCCCTTTGTAAATCAGGATGATGGCAGATGATTAGACTGAGTGTGAATTGTAAATGCTTGAACACATTGTAACTTATATACATACAACATCAAGGTGAATTAATGCAATCTTAAAATGTTATATTGCCCATTCATTTCAAAATGAAATGACATACTTGTCTCTTTCTGGAACACAATACTACTAGCACTAGGATAAACTGTTATAATACACATAGCAGCTCTTTTTGCATGACGATTGTCTGGTGGTTGAACTAAGATGCAAGTTTCAACTCAGTTTTGTATCCCAGGTAGATGAAGTATTCCAATGGAAACAACAGAATCTCGAAGTTATTATTGAAGACTATGGTTTCATAAGTAGAGAATGTAAATATGAGATGTCAAAGCATCCACCTATCAATTTTATAGCTGCAATTAACGCTGCCTATGCTATATAAACAACAATTATTCATACACTTGAATTACACATTTGATGACTTCTTATGCATTTGATGGAGCAGATTTTGATTAAATTTAAAATTATTTGAATATATTCTGTAACTTACCAAGTTTTAAAAAATAATTTATTTTAGTTATTTAGCTTATTAGTATTATCTAAAGGAATTTGGAAATACTAGATCTTCTAAACAATGTGCAAGGACAATTTTTGTATAATATAGTTCAAATTTATGAACATGCCACAGGCTTGTTCATACTGAAGGATTAGTTGTTTCTTCTTGAAAACTAAAACTAGGTAAAGAAAATTTAGACATTTGAATTGCAGCATCCAATTATATTTCAATTGGGAAGACAATCTTTAGAACATTGAATCGCAGATTAAATCCTTGAAAGAATTCCAAACCAAATTAATATCATGGGTGCAAATATTATATATTATATAAAGCAAGCTGCTACTAATCAATAAGAGAAATAATCAAAAGTTTATTATGATAATGGTAAAAAAATTATCCCAATGTATTATCCATCTAGTTTTATATTTAGTTTGGGGTAATGCCTTAATGCATTTATATAGTTCTGTACTCAGTTTGACATCACCAATCTTGTTGGACATTTATTCAACTTGGTTGATTGATCCATATGATGTTTGTGTATGAGGTCATCCTAGTAGACTTGATCTTGATCATTTTAATTGTATAAAATAAATAAAATATTTAGAGACATTCGATTTTCACATTCCATCAATCTTTATTTTTTTATTTATTTTTCGGCATTCTACAATGATGAATCATAGAGTATGATCCGAAATGTTGATGAAAAATATGTGTATGCAATGAAACCCAAAGGATTTCATAATTTTTTATTGGAGACTTTGGAGTGACCTTGGCTTTGTTATTTTTGGTGTTATATTCATGTATAAAAAGATAACAATTAGCATTCACTTTAGAGGAGACAACTAAAAATGGATTGAATATTCGAGATAACTGTCTATAACAATCTTTCATATTTGTCTTATTTGATAAAAAACGCATCTTAGCACATGTGTGAATGTATTAGCATTTATTTTAGATTTAATGTGCATGCACTAAGCTTGTTTATTGTCAAGATACTTTAAAATACTATCAATATCATAGAAAAATTATGAGTGACATAAATTATCTATGTCTTTTATTATATTAGCAACGAGAAGGACCTGACATGAATTATCTATGTTAAGAATATGGATACAAAGCAAGTCCACATCTGAACTAAACCTAGAACAAACTATGTTGAACTAACATAGATATCATTATTTGCATCAATCCACAAACGATTTTCACTCAAAGTCAATCAATTTGTCTTTATTTATTACTATTTATGTCGTGGTTATATCTGTCTAATATTACTTGATCCACTTTATTCCAAAACATTATTAATTAATCTAAATCAATTGAATTCCAAAACTTATTTTAATGGTCAACTAATATAAAAAATATAACATACAATGCACAGTTTTATAACTGTTTTATTTTTTGACTTAATAATGAGAGACCTCACCATCCAAAGTGATTTTAACTCATAAATCTATAACTATTTATGAGATGATGGATAACCCATTTAATTATATGGCTTTGAAAAGACATTGAAGTTGGACGGGGATTTTAGGGTTTCTACTGTGCTTCTTGGTTGTATGAGACATATTATAAAATCCTTGTATACTTTAAATGTTGACTCGCGTTCTTATCTCTGTGTTGTTTTTGATGTAAGAAAAGGATAAATTGCAGGCCGAGTTGGCGATGCAAATAAGCGAATGCCCATTCTTTTTTAATGATGTTTACCTGAGTTGATTTGAGCATCTACATCTACATCTGTGTGATTGAGGTGAGCTTTGAGAAAAGGAAGAGGAAGAGGAAGGAAAAATGGCAAGGACAATGAAAATGGACAGTGTTAGGGTTAGGAATGTTGCAGCTTTGGTGTTGGTGTTAATGGCAATAATAGTAATGGTTCTAATAATAGTTAACTTGCCAGATTAGTAATGCAAATCTAGTGCAAGATGGAGTCCAAATAGGTCTAAAATGATCTAAATAACCACACTAAACTAGGTGCCCAAAACGATTGTGAAATTGTAAAAGGATACAATTTAGTACATTGCACTCTTGCACCTTCCTTGCCCTTCTTGGCATGCTATTTTAATTCCCCATCAAACCTTTTGTCCCAACACAAGCCTAAAAATTTAATTTACAATTCCACACTTCATTTTTCTTATTGTTTTCCCCTTGTACTAGTATCTCAAACCATAATTTTATTCCCTTTGTGCTTGAAATACCAATGAATGTTGTTAGCCTTGGCTCTAGTACAGTAGAAGAAGGAGAAATCTAGGAAAATAACTTAAATCAATAGAAGAAGAAAGAGATGGACACAACTAGTGAGGATAAACCCAATGAGATGAAACCTCAAGAACCATATAAGGAAGAACAAGCGAAAGGAAATATTGTCGTAGTTGTTGAGGATAATATCGAAGAGATAACCTCCAAGAACCAAACAAGGAAAGAAATAACCACCAAGTTTCTATAAATTCAAGACTTTAAGAATCTACTTTGGCTAATACAACAAATAATAAATGTAATCCCTAGTTAAGGACCTTAACCTTAACTTTAACCTGGTGGATTATCAAAGTCTTCCAAATTCAAACAAGTGAGTCTAGAAGTTCTGATTAATTTCTTTAGATCAGAAAATGTATGTACACATAAAGAAACTCATCAAAGTAGCTAAGGATTGCTTGATTGAATTGGAGTATACTGTTTATTTCTTCTTGGTTCTAGATTAGGCCACTTTTGAGTTTAGGCCAACATAAAACAATCAAGTACCAAAATTGGGACTAGATTCCAAATTATGAATGATAACACTAACAATGCCTGCAATCTTGGAGGAATTTTTGCAAGACATGGTTGTTGACAGCTTGGTTCAACCGAAATAGGCCCTTTGAAAGGGAGCCACAAATCTCATGGTATTTGATGTTAGATCATGTCCTAATTTAATTATTTCATGACAGATAAATTGCTAGATTAGTAATGAAATTGTAGGGTAGGATAGTTCCCGAATAGGCCTAAAATGATCTATAAAAAGCACACTAAAGTTGGGGTTGAAATACAATGTGAAATTGTAAGGGGTTAAAATTTACTACACTGCACTCTTGCACCTTTCTTCTCCTCCTTGATTTGCAATCGCATTCTCAGAAGTTGCTTGATAGGAAGATAGAAAGGTCCGCAAATAACACTTTCTGGTTTGCTGATGAATTTCTCCATGGTGATGTTTTTCACCATCATAACACTCAAAATGGATCATATGAAGCTAACACAGAGGATGATATTGGTTTGCAATGTTATGGTGTAACCCCCCTCACGTGGTAAATTTTGATGATTGCCAAGTGGCTATATCCAATTATTTAATTGAGGTGGAAATGGAATCATTTATATTAACCGAGGATGATATTGGCATAGAAATATTTAACAGTTCCTATTAACTAAGGGTTGATATGAGTATGTACACTGGCAATGTTGATCAAGAATCAATTACAATCTCTGTGAAGAACTGTAGTGATTCTGAAGGGTTCTCAGATGATGGAACCATAGATATGGATGAATCAAATGTTGTAGGGTATGACTGTTTTTTAATTTATTCAGGTAGTTTCTTAAGCATGAAGATGCCAGAAGGAAATAAATCGGGAGATACTGATGCAATGAACAATAAGGGTTCTGAGCCTTATGTTGATATGAATATGACAATCAGTAATCATGAAGAGGATCATAACAGTACTCACAGTTTATAAAATTCCCCTATAGCTTTATTTTTGCTCGTCTTTGAGGTTATTTATGTGGATTTTGATTGTGCCTCTAAATTTGTTTCAAGATATGTTTCTGAGTTTGGATTAGAAGTGTTCACATGGGGTGTAAATGATGATGATCATGACATGTCTCATTTAGCCGATATGGGAACAAGCAATGAAACATTTAGATTTTGAAGTTTAGATTGAAATTCTTCTACATATGATCAGATGCAGATACAGAGTGAGCCAACATGAGAAGGGTTTTCTTTTGATACATCTAAGGATTGTTTACTTAACATGCAAAATGATTCCAATGAAAGTTTTGTGCTTAAAATACATGATGATAGTGAAATTAAAAGTTCCATTGGATATGAATGTTTTTGCTTTCCATACCATATGAAGGGGTTTCTTGAAAAGAATACCGAGGCCTGTGATGATGGAAAATATGTCATAAGATGGAGGTACGATTAAGAGGACTAGTATGGTATGATGCTGCCTTGCAAGCAAACATTTTATGAATTTGTTTACAGGGATCACTATGATAATGATGATATTGGTTGTGATATAACATTGAGTATAATGAGGGGGATCATTGGTAAAATTCATGGTCTAGTCTTCCTCAACTATGTCACAAGCAAGATCGAATTGTTACATGATGAGAATCAGGTTTTTGATAAAGGCAAGAACTTTTTTTTATTTTTTGGGGGCCTTGGGCCACCAATGGAAGGATGGATCTGAATTTTGTAAAATTTTGAATAAACTACCCAAGCCAATTGGCATTCAGTCAGCTTCGAGCAGAGATGTGGAATCTTGTTATGCCTGCAGGGAGCATGCATCCCCAACTAGAGCTGATGTTATGACTGATGAGTTTAGTATTCCACTGTGTTGCCTCTCCAGTCTTAATTCTTCAGTGACAAGCCTTGAAGCAAATTCGGCTAAGTTTTCTAGCACCAAAGGTTAAGGCCATTATTTCCATTGTTGACTCATTTGGCTGGTAATATCTCTATAAGAGATCTACTTAATGGGTTTTTATTCATACGGTGATAGGCTCCTTTGGGTGTTCCTTAGAATGCTACTATCGATTGGCCAGGTAAATTCTCTACCTTCATGTATTTTATCACCCCGTGAAGCAGCTAAGTAATTCCAAAGTCACCATGCGGGTGTGTGGGGTAGTGCGACAAATACAAAGCGAGCCTCACATTACCTCTATAATAATAATTGTCATTGCATCGCCATGCGAGTTTGCAAAAATAGGCGAGACCCTTAGGGTATGCTCCCATAATCCCACAATGCGAAATTTTACCGATTGTTAATGTTTGCGGGTTTCCAGTGAAGACTGGAAGAAGAGGTATAGGATTAGCCAAGAACCCCACAATACCATTAGGGATATATTTTCTAGGATAATCTAGTGTGGAGGGAATGGTCTAGGAAGAGTGCTATATGATGGGAACTGATGCTGACATGGAACGTGTGTGGCAATCAAAGGGGTTAGATATAAAATTGCATGCAAGGGGTTAATGAGGTGTTTGTTGCTCTGTAGTTCTATGCTAGACAAAAGGGGCGATGATCAGGATAATCAAAGTTTGTGAGTTCGCCAAGGAAGATGAATATTAATGGATAAGGCATACAAGGACAAGCATGTAAAAGGTTCCGGTAACGCAGGAGGTGATATTTTGAAGTAAAAGTCAATCCTGGCGAATCACCTACATGAGATCAACTCCAGAAAGGATGTTCATATAATTTCATATGTGAAAAGCCAGAGGGACTGAGCACAATGATATGAAAAGTACATGAATATGGTTGTTGGAGTGTTATTCAAGAAATCCAAGCTGGGAGTTGTGGTTGATAAGAACGAGTCTTAATCTCTTGATAAGAACAAAAGCTGAAAATATTGCTTGCAAGCATAAGGATAGGCTATTTTAGGAGGCTCTAAGTCCCACAAATCGAGGACGACAACCATCTATTGATTAAGCACTGTGTTGGGCCTCGTATTAGCAATTTTTCAAATAAAGTGTAAGAGATGGAGCGTTCATATACAGAGAACTGGGAGTTTGTGAGGTGCACCTTCTATGATATAGGTTGGAGAATATTTCAGTGGGCCACTTTGTAGAGGAAGGGATATCAAGATTTTAGAAGGTAGTCGAAGGGACATCGAAAGGTGGTTTCAAATGGAAAATGCCTTTCATGGGCTATCTATCTTCATCCCTTCATAATCAAACGACTAGGAGGAAGAAGGAAGGGGAAAGAGAACAATGAAGGAATGGGGTGGATGGTTTAGATGTAGAGAATCTCAAATTCATCTTGAGTATGGAAGATGTGCCCCTTTCTCTTCTTATCATATTGCTCGATAAGATTCTCCTTCCATTTTTCCATTACCTCCCTTTTCTATTTATTTTCATCCTCTAGTTGTGAGGAAATTTCTTTTATAAGGTTGCAAGGCTCCCCTTCTAGTCTAATGAGTGTCTCTGCCAGCGTATGTAGGTCTTCCACAAGCATGATGGTGGCATGAATCAAAGCACCAAGACTTGAACGAAATATTATTCTCCACCGAGGCATCTTCTTGTATGCATGGCCCATTTTTGTCTTATATTTAATGGGTGATGGGTTTTCTTTTATCTGCATATGGCCTGAAATGTGTCAAAAGAGGAAAAAAACCAAGTGTAAGCATGTTGAAGATTTTGATAATTCCTTATTGTTATAAAAGGAATACTACGACTGTAAGAAAATACTATGAAATGTTGTATTCCAGGTGGGTAGAAGCAGCCATTTGTTAATCTAGGGTTTCATGCTGGCTCACAGAGAAGAGGGATTATCTTTCCATATTGTAAATTGCAATTAGTACTGAATGCAATTTTTCAATGGTTGCATATACCGTGTCCATTTGTATTTTATGAATTTATATGAATCAAAATATGAAGGATAGGTTGGTTTGTTCTGGTATTTTCTTATCAATGTGTGATTGTGCTTATGGGTCTCCTTCAAGGAAGGAGTTAAATTCTATTTGCAATTTGCAGTAAATTTGGGAAACATTGAATGGATTAACATGAATGGTTGATGCAATTAGTTGATGGAATTGTGTCAATTTTATTCATTCCACTTTGAAAATTCCCTAATTTCAGTTATTTTGCAATGCGGGTTTGTCCTTTTAATTTGTGGGCGTGACTCTGTTTCATTGGATATGCACTTGATTGTAGAAGCTATTTGTGAATTTGTTTCGGTAGCATCCCTTATTAATCGTATCTCTCCTATCTTCTTTTCTTCAAGCATTTCTTAAAGGGCAGGTTTCATAATGCATGCTTTGTATTCCCTTGTACACTTGGAGTAGCGCATGTATTATTTTTTTGGTCGAATTGTAGATTGTGAAGGATTAGGGGTGTATAGAGGGTAACTGTAGATAATCCCCTTATAGTTGAGAAACATCTACCAATCATGAACCTGTACGATTGTGACGAATTTGAAAGCATATTGGGCATGAAGGTCCTAAGTAGGAAAAATACATTCCCGAGTTAGGTAGAGCTCAAAGTGAAGAAGGCTCGCTAAGGCCTTGTTGTGTTTTTATTTCTTGTCTTCAATCTATTGCTAGTTCAAATTAAATGCTGTAAAGGAGATTCAGATTTGAGAAGATTTTGATTTTGATCCATGGGTTATTCTTAGCATCCAATAAAATTTAGGCCTACAAATATCATTATTTGCGACAATCCGCAAACAATTTTCACTCAAAATCCATCAATTTCTCTTTATTTATTACTACTTATGTTGTGATTATATCTGTCTAATATGATTTGATCAGTTTTATTCCAAAAAATTATTAATTAATCTAAATTAATCAAATCCTAAAACTGATTTTAACCACAAACTAATTTAATAAATATAACATACAATGCACAAAATGTTTAGAATTGTTTTGTTTTTTTGATGAGGAACATGGCCATCCAAAATTATTCTAACTCATAAATCTATAATTATTTACAAACATTTGGAGAACATAAGAAGCAAAATGTGAAATTATTATAAAATGCCTGGATAATATAATATAAGATGCATTAGATTTGCCCTAACTTATACATATTATGTTATTTGGAAATCATTAGAAAGACCAGGATAGCATAATAATATTCTTAGAAGACATGATTTGGATAGATTTGAGACAAAGAATTTTAGGGTAACATGTTTTATTCGCCGGCTTTTCAAAGACATTGAAGTTGGACAAGGAGTTTAGGGTTTTTACTGTGCTTCTCGGTTGTGTGAGATATATTTTGATTTATTGATTAGCATCCTCATATGGGCGTTACTTTTGGTTTGCATTTTCATCTCAAAGTCGTGGAAGAGGAAGCCACAAGTTTATTCCTAGAGGTAGAGGTGGACATAATAGCGGTTATGCAAATATTGGTGGTAGGAATCAAAACCAAAATTTCAGCCACCCAAGTGTCCAAAAGTTTGATTAGTCACATATTCAGTGCCATGATTGTAAGAAGTTTGGGAATTATGCCAGTAAATGTAAAAAGAAACAGTATGACCAGCAGAAGCAAAGTCAGAACCAGTCAAATAACACATCTAAGACCACTCTGTTTATTGCATGCACTAAGATGGCTGAGTCAATTACTACAAATTCTTTTGTTGAGTGCAATATCCTCGAAGAAAGCCCAAGTGACATATGGTATTTGGATTCTGGTTGTAGTAATAACATGACATACAACGTTGAGTTATTTTTTAGTTCTGATGAGTCAGTTCAAACTGATGTCAGTCTTGGTAACATCAATAAGGTCACTATTTTGAGTAAAGGGACAGTTGATATTCTAACCCTTAAGGGGGAGCAGTGTGTTATGCCAGATGTGTATTATGTTGCTAGCCTAAAACTTAATTTAATGAGTATTGGCCAGTTGGTATAAACAGGATATAGAGTTTATATGGAGAACAATGAGTGTGTAATTATGGATAAGTTCCCTAGTAACATAATTTCTCCTTTGAGGATAAGATCTGATGTGAGTGGAAAATCAGAACGAGTTGCCTTTAAGGAATAAAATACAAAATCAGAAGTTAAAAAAAATTCCGAAAATGATGAAGCATGTCAATCTAGTGCTAAAAAAATAAAAGATAATGACAAAGAAATTCAAAAAGTGTTTCAATCAGTTGTAAAGGATGAATCATGGTTGTGGCATCTCAGATTTGGGCATTTGAATTTTGGAGCATTGAAATCGTTGCACATAAAGAACATTCTTAAAGGTTTTCCATTAATTGAGAAACCAGAAAGAGTATGTGAAGGGTATATTCTAGGTAAACAACATAGATAATCATTTCCAGCAAGAAAACCAGTAAGGGCGAGAGTGCCACTAGAAATTGTACATTCAGACATTTGTGGGCAGATGCAAACACTGTCTATAGGAGGCTATACTTATTTTCTTATATTTATTGATGATTTCACAAGAAAAACCAGGGCTTACTTTTTGAAAGATAAATCAAAAGTGTTGTCTTACTTTCAGCAGTTCAAGGCACTTGTAGAGAAGCAAAGTGGTCAATACATCAAACTGTTAAGAACTGACAGAGGTGGTGAGTATATCTCAAAAGATTTTATGAATTTTTGCAAAGCAGATGGCATTCATAAACAGTTCACAACCCGCTACACACCTTAGCAAAATGGTGTGCTAGAGAGAAAGAATCTAACTATAATGGAGATGGCACAGAGGTGGTGGTGAGTATATCTCAAATGATTTTATGAATTTTTGCAAAGCAGATGGCATTCATAAACAATTCATAGCCTGCTACACACCTCAACAAAATGGTGTGACTGAGAAAAATAATCGAACTATAATGGAGATGGCGCGTAGCATGCTAGCAACAAAACACTTACCTAATGAATATTGAGTTGAGGCAGCAACAACTGCTGTCCATAGTTTGAATAGACGTCTGACTAAGAGTGTAAAGAGAAAAGTACCACAAGAGGCTTGGACAGCTATGAAACATAGTGTTTCTCATTTAAAAGTTTTTGGTTGGGTTTCATATGCCCATGTCCCTGATGAGTTAAGAAAGAAGATAGATTTTAAAGGAGAGAAATGCATATTTTTTGGTCATTTCGAGGATACAAAAGCATACAAGTTGTTTAATCCCATAACTAGAAAAGTTATAAGCAGTCGAGATGTTCTATTTGTGGAAGATGAAGCATGGTATGGGACTATAGAGAGGAAAGTGAACATCACACCTATTGTTCCTCATGATGAAGTGTTTCCAATATCAAATGCACCTCAACCAGCACCTTCTTCTACTCCTGGGACAACATCACATGTAGTAGCACAAGCTGCACCTTCATCTATATAAAGAAGATCTTCAAGGTTGCAATCTATACCACAACAAGCTCGAACTACACCAGCTAGTAGTAGTCCAAGCAGTTCAACGTCTTCAGATCACACCCTAGTAAGATTGATACCAAGAAAGACAAGAAGGTTGAGTGATTTGTACAATGTTGATATAACAATTTCGTTTGCTGTTTTTGCTTTATTCTCTCAAGTTGATGATGCTTTAACATTTGAAGAAGCTGTGAATGATGATAAATGGGCACATGCCATGGATGAAGAGATTGAATCTATTAAGAAAAATAAAACATGGGAGTTGGTAGATCTGCCTGAAGGAAAAGATGCTATAAGTGTCAAATGGATTTACAAGACAAAACATGATGTCGATGGAAAAGTGCAAAACCATAAGGCAAGGCTTGATGCAAGAGGTTTCACACAATAGCCCGGAATCGACTTCAATGAAATATTTTCTCTAGTTGCACGGATGTATACAATCAGAACAGTATTGGCAATTGTTGCTCATAATAAGTGGGTGGTATACCAAATGGACGTGAAGTCAGCCTTTTTGAATGGATATCTACAAGAAGAAGTGTATGTTCACTAGCCTGAAGGGTATGAGATTTCAAGACAGGAAGACAAAGTATATAGGCTGGAAAAGGCATTGTATGGATTAAAGCAAGCTCCAAGAGCTTGATACAGCCGGATAGACTCTTACTTGATTCAAGATACATTTCAAAGGAGTAGTTGTGAGCTGACTCTGTACATAAAAATAAATGAGAATGGCAAAGTTTTAATTGTATGCTTGTATGTAGATGATTCGATCTTGACTGGTGATCTGAACATTGATGCTTTCAAAACAACGATGAAAAGTGAGTTTGAAATGACTGATTTAGGGCTTATGAGATATTTTTTGGGTATTGAAGTCCATCATTCTAGTGCTGGAATATTTATTTGTCAATCTAAGTATGCTAATGAGATTTTGAAGAGGTTCAACATGTTGAAATCCAAACCAACACCTACACCTGTCACAACTAGATTGAAACTAAGCATGGAAGATGGAGGACTATCTGTAGATCCCACATTATATAAAAGAATGGTTGGGAGTTTAATGTATTTAACAACCATGAGGCCAGATATAATGTATGGTGTCAGTTTGATCTCCAGGATTATGTAATTACCAAAGGAATCTGATTGGCAGGCTGGGAAAAGAATTTTGATAAATTTCTCTTCACTTCTCTCGCTTTAGGTTTTCAAAAACTATTTGTTGGTAGAAAATGATTTACTGTCAACCTCAAATGTTGTGTCTCTTGAGATGGTGTTTGGGCCCGTCAATTATTCCGATATTTTAAACTATTTATAATAGGGAGTAGAATGCTATTTTTCACATAGCCAGACACTATAACTATAACAATTTTCAATATAACCACATATAAGCGTGAGATGTATTTGATGAGTGACTTGTTTTTTCTTAAAAATGGAGGATTTAAACTAGGGAAAATTGGATTAAAAAATAAAGCCAAAAATGCAAAAAAGGGATAAAAACTTAGTTTTGAAATTTCGGCATTGTATAATGCATACTTTATACTAAATGTAACTATTTATTTGTAGTAGGCAACATCAGTAATAATCCTAGTCATATGGTAAGGATAAAAATATACGATAATTATAATTTTAAAAATTAATGTAATTCCTTTGCCTACATCTATCATTGTTTTTAACAATTGTGATTGAGAGCATAATATTAAAAGCTTAGGACTACTTACTGCCTTCATTGTAATTTGAAGTAGTTTTTAGACCAAGCTGAAAGTAATATTAAAAGAAATCTTATGATGTAAGATAGTCTTAAAACATTACATTACCCATTTGTTTCAAAATGAAATGGCACACTTTTATGCACACATTTGTATCTTTGATTAGTTTTATCACTAAGATAAATTATTACAACAAAAAATATTTTAGCACTGCAGTTATTCAACTAATCATGTATTCAATAATTACATATACGCCTTAAAGTCTTTTCTTATAATGTACTCAATAATTACATTTGAAAAGCCTGAAAAGTAAACTGTAAAATAAGTAAGAAAGGCCAGGATAATATAATCTATAATTGTAAAGAGTTCGATTTACCCTATTTCATACATATTGTGTTGTTTGCAAATCATTAAGAATAACGTGATACTATTATTCGAAAGAATAAATTTAAATAAGACAGGATATCGATAGTATTGAGATGATGGATAGCCCATTTTATTTGCCGGCTTTTAAAAGACATTGAGGTTGGACAAGGATTTTAGGGATTTTACTGTGCTTCTGGGTTGTATGAGACATATTTTGATTTCCTTGTATACATTCGCGTTAATTTTGATTTTCTTGTATAAATTGCAGACCGAGTTGGCGATGAAAATAAGAGAATGCCCATGCTATTTAATGATCTTACCTGAGTTGAGCTGAGCATCTGCATCTGTGTGATTGAGGCGAGATTTGGGAAACGGAAGAGGAAGAGGAAGGAAAAATGGCAATGAAAATGGGCAGCGTTGCAGTTTTGGTTTTGGTGTTAACGGCAATAATAGTAATGGCCAATATTAGCGTGGCTTCGGCGCAAGCAGGGCCATGCTTTAAATTCCTGTGCGTTAACGATGGCGGCTGTACAGGATACGCAGACAGCCCTAAGTGCTGCAACATCGGCGACTGCGGGAGTGGGATTGGATATTGTGCCGCCACATGCTAGCAACCGCCTTCTATTACCTTTGCCTCATCAAAATAAATTGAGTTGAATGGTTTGCTGTTTGTGTGTTTGAGCAGGATACTTACAATCCCTGTTCATTTGTTTCAACCTTTATTTTCGCTGCGTGGCCGCTATCCAACAAGTTAAGATTGTTGTTCCAAAATATTTGACTATATATATCTTATCTTATCTTGTTCATGTTTCAATCTTTTATTGAAATAGGTTCGTTATCGAATTATATCTGCACCTCCATATATTTATAATGTGGAGTAGAATTCTGTTTTTCACATGGTGAAGTCGGTGACATTTTCAAACTCTGATACAGGGGACAAGTGAATTAGTGAGGTTTGGAGATAACTATATTGATCAATATGTTTTCTATAAGATAGGATCTTTTTTACAAAAGGATCCAAACATTCTAGTTGTCTTATTTTTGTGAAGAGAATTATAACTCTATATTCTTAAAATAGAAAATGGTCGAATAGATCAAAGAGCTTATATCCATAGACATATTTATGTGGTTAGTGTTGGACACATTGGTTTGTGAACGAATGATTGCACTATCCCCCTTTTTTGAGGACTAGTTTTTTTTTTGCTTCAGTCCAAGGCATTGCCTTTATCAAATGCCTATTTACACCACTAGCTATGTACTTGTACTCATGTTATGGCTTGACAAGGTAAATACTTTGTTCTCATCTCATGGCTTGACAATGTTTCTCTCATGGCTAGAAATACCTTCCCCATAACTAAATGTATTAATAATGTTTATAGGCACTATTAAAACACTATTTACATGTCCACACAACTTTCTTCTTACATAGTACCCTTTTGTAGAAAAAATGTCACTTGTTATTTTGGAAACATCGAGGGCCCAAATATTCTCGTTACACCCTTTGAAATCTAAGTGCAAGATCTATGGCCTTCATTGAATTCTCTCATATCTACTCATATAATTGATTGCTAATGGATTGATGGATGCATTAGATAAAGTTATGATATTCATATTTTCTTGTTGTTTCAAATAGAAAATGGATGTTTAAAGAAGATTGGCTCATTTCGTTTTTTGAAGCCACGAGGGGAACTACAACCACACTCTGTTAGCTAAATTCAACAATTCTTGGAGAAAGGGTGAAGTTAATATTGGGAGCACCAAATTCAAGATTACCCTAAACTAATTGCAGAGGCAGTGTGTCTCAAATGTGAAGGCTTAAGGGTTGTGGAGAAGAGTTACAATGACCACAAGCTGTTTATCAAGAAATTCTTGGAGAAGGGTGAAAGGCATGTTCATCCGCAAAATGGGTATGATAGGTTGGTTCTTCCTCCCCCCTTTTCCTGAGATAGCTATTATGTGATAAAGTACTTTACTCTTGAAGGTAGTTACACCACTATTCACAATTATCATTTTCTTTTTCTCAATCACATTAGGCATAAGGAGAACATAAACATTTCGTTTTACCTTTAATCATTTCTATGTATCAATATTGAAGTTAAAAGTTCTTCTCCCACTTTACACCAAGGTCTCACCTTTGCCTTGTATAGGTATGTATCTAATCTAACTCCTCAAAGAAATAGGCTTTTAACTCGAAGTGAGAACCCTAGAAAGCCTAGCATCTCTTGAAAATTGAGCTCATTGAGAGAAAACTCCATACAATGGAAAAACCAATACCTTTGTTAAGAAGAAAGGTAAAGAAAATAAAAATCCTAGTGAGTACATTGATACCGATAGTATTGAGATGCCTTTGCTTATTTTTTTGAAGGCAACGATGCCTTAGTCTTTACTTGTTTAGTGATTTTTTGGATTATGCTCCGCAGTACTAAGTTTAAAACTTTATTAAGGCCTGTCTACCAGACTATTATGATGATAAGTAGCTTAATGGTTAGTCTTAGTTGTAATTTTTATTTTACTATTTTAATTTAGACTTCTCTAGTTAAGGTTTTTTATTATGTAAGGGTGGGTTGTGGTGTGCTATTCTTTGGGTTCTAGCTAATTTGTGCTAGTTGCTTCTTTCTAGGTTAATGTGTTAATCTCTTGTATTGTTTTGGGATCAGGGCCCTCTCATTGATTACTTAATATGAAACAATAACAACCTTTTGATAACAAAAAGTGTGTCATATAGAACAAATAATACCTATTTTCAGCCCTCAATGACTAGCTTCTCGTGCGTCGGTGTTTGAAAATGTCACCTACGTGGACAATAGCATTCTATGTTAATTATAAGTATGTCTAGTCAGATAGTTATGGCGTTTTGGTTGTGCTATTATGTTTTTGGTTACTTATTGAGAGTTATATTCTAGTGTTTTGTCTGGGCACTTGGCTGTGTGATGCCAGAAGCTATACCGTGGCTAATCTATTTTGTTGTTTTCTGTCTGCTAGAATAGTTTATAGTAATATTTGTGAGAGAAATTCTTTAAATACAACATACTTTAACTGTGAATAGCTACCCCTTAATTGCAATTTGAGATAAGGAATTTCCATGCGAACAACACTAGGTTTAGAGCTTGCACAGCATAGAACACCATGTGTATGGTCAACCACTAAAAATCACTTTTCTCCAAATCCATTACATTAGGAAATCAACATAGAACACCATGTGTATGTTCAACCACTAAAAATCACTTTTCTCCAAATCCATTACATTAGGAAATTAAGATGTTTAAATAACTCCCCTTTGTAAATCAGGATGATGGCAGATGATTAGACTGAGTGTTAATTGTAAATGCTTGAACACATTGTAACTTATATACATACAACATCAAGGTGAATTAATGCAATCTTAAAATGTTATATTGCCCATTCATTTCAAAATGAAATGACATACTTGTCTCTTTCTGGAACACAATACTACTAGCACTAGGATAAACTGTTATAATACACATAGCAGCTCTTTTTGCATGACGATTGTCTGGTGGTTGAACTAAGATGCAAGTTTCAACTCAGTTTTGTATCCCAGGTAGATGAAGTATTCCAATGGAAACAACAGAATCTCGAAGTTATTATTGAAGACTATGGTTTCATAAGTAGAGAATGTAAATATGAGATGTCAAAGCATCCACCTATCAATTTTATAGCTGCAATTAACGCTGCCTATGCTATATAAACAACAATTATTCATACACTTGAATTACACATTTGATGACTTCTTATGCATTTGATGGAGCAGATTTTGATTAAATTTAAAAGTATTTGAATATATTCTGTAACTTACAAAGTTTTAAAAAATAATTTATTTTAGTTATTTAGCTTATTAGTATTATCTAAAGGAATTTGGAAATACTAGATCTTCTAAACAATGTGCAAGGACAATTTTTGTATAATATAGTTCAAATTTATGAACATGCCACAGGCTTGTTCATACTGAAGGATTAGTTGTTTCTTCTTGAAAACTAAAACTAGGTAAAGAAAATTTAGACATTTGAATTGCAGCATCCAATTATATTTCAATTGGGAAGACAATCTTTAGAACATTGAATCGCAGATTAAATCCTTGAAAGAATTCCAAACCAAATTAATATCATGGGTGCAAATATTATATATTATATAAAGCAAGCTGCTACTAATCAATAAGAGAAATAATCAAAAGTTTATTATGATATTGGTAAAAAAATTATCCCAATGTATTATCCATCTAGTTTTATATTTAGTTTGGGGTAATGCCTTAATGCATTTATATAGTTCTGTACTCAGTTTGACATCACCAATCTTGTTGGACATTTATTCAACTTGGTTGATTGATCCATATGATGTTTGTGTATGAGGTCATCCTAGTAGACTTGATCTTGATCATTTTAATTGTATAAAATAAATAAAATATTTAGAGACATCCGATTTTCACATTCCATCAATCTTTATTTTTTTATTTTTTTTTCGGCATTCTACAATGATGAATCATAGAGTATGATCCGAAATGTTGATGAAAAATATGTGTATGCAATGAAACCCAAAGGATTTCATAATTTTTTATTGGAGACTTTGGAGTGACCTTGGCTTTGTTATTTTTGGTGTTATATTCATGTATAAAAAGATAACAATTAGCATTCACTTTAGAGGAGACAACTAAAAATGGATTGAATATTCGAGATAACTGTCTATAGCAATCTTTCATATTTTTCTTATTTGATAAAAAACGCATCTTAGCACATGTGTGAATGTATTAGCATTTATTTTAGATTTAATGTGCATGCACTAAGCTTGTTTATTGTCAAGATACTTTAAAATACTATCAATATCATAGAAAAATTATGAGTGACATAAATTATCTATGTCTTTTATTATATTAGCAACGAGAAGGACCTGACATGAATTATCTATGTTAAGAATATGGATACAAAGCAAGTCCACATCTGAACTAAACCTAGAACAAACTATGTTGAACTAACATAGATATCATTATTTGCATCAATCCACAAACGATTTTCACTCAAAGTCAATCAATTTGTCTTTATTTATTACTATTTATGTCGTGGTTATATCTGTCTAATATTACTTGATCCACTTTATTCCAAAACATTATTAATTAATCTAAATCAATTGAATTCCAAAACTTATTTTAATGGTCAACTAATATAAAAAATATAACATACAATGCACAGTTTTATAACTGTTTTATTTTTTGACTTAATAATGAGAGACCTCACCATCCAAAGTGATTTTAACTCATAAATCTATAACTATTTATGAGATGATGGATAACCCATTTAATTATATGGCTTTGAAAAGACATTGAAGTTGGACGGGGATTTTAGGGTTTCTACTGTGCTTCTTGGTTGTATGAGACATATTATAAAATCCTTGTATACTTTAAATGTTGACTCGCGTTCTTATCTCTGTGTTGTTTTTGATGTAAGAAAAGGATAAATTGCAGGCCGAGTTGGCGATGCAAATAAGCGAATGCCCATTCTTTTTTAATGATGTTTACCTGAGTTGATTTGAGCATCTACATCTACATCTGTGTGATTGAGGTGAGCTTTGAGAAAAGGAAGAGGAAGAGGAAGGAAAAATGGCAAGGACAATGAAAATGGACAGTGTTAGGGTTAGGAATGTTGCAGCTTTGGTGTTGGTGTTAATGGCAATAATAGTAATGGTTCTAATAATAGTTAACTTGCCAGATTAGTAATGCAAATCTAGTGCAAGATGGAGTCCAAATAGGTCTAAAATGATCTAAATAACCACACTAAACTAGGTGCCCAAAACGATTGTGAAATTGTAAAAGGATACAATTTAGTACATTGCACTCTTGCACCTTCCTTGCCCTTCTTGGCATGCTATTTTAATTCCCCATCAAACCTTTTGTCCCAACACAAGCCTA
This sequence comes from Cryptomeria japonica, assembly GCF_030272615.1. Taxonomy (NCBI): domain Eukaryota; kingdom Viridiplantae; phylum Streptophyta; class Pinopsida; order Cupressales; family Cupressaceae; genus Cryptomeria; species Cryptomeria japonica. The sequence goes on along the minus strand of NW_026728845.1, from coordinate 1,067,682 downwards.
AAAATTTAATTTACAATTCCACACTTCATTTTTCTTATTGTTTTCCCCTTGTACTAGTATCTCAAACCATAATTTTATTCCCTTTGTGCTTGAAATACCAATGAATGTTGTTAGCCTTGGCTCTAGTACAGTAGAAGAAGGAGAAATCTAGGAAAATAACTTAAATCAATAGAAGAAGAAAGAGATGGACACAACTAGTGAGGATAAACCCAATGAGATGAAACCTCAAGAACCATATAAGGAAGAACAAGCGAAAGGAAATATTGTCGTAGTTGTTGAGGATAATATCGAAGAGATAACCTCCAAGAACCAAACAAGGAAAGAAATAACCACCAAGTTTCTATAAATTCAAGACTTTAAGAATCTACTTTGGCTAATACAACAAATAATAAATGTAATCCCTAGTTAAGGACCTTAACCTTAACTTTAACCTGGTGGATTATCAAAGTCTTCCAAATTCAAACAAGTGAGTCTAGAAGTTCTGATTAATTTCTTTAGATCAGAAAATGTATGTACACATAAAGAAACTCATCAAAGTAGCTAAGGATTGCTTGATTGAATTGGAGTGTACTGTTTGTTGCTTCTTGGTTCTAGATTAGGCCACTTTTGAGTTTAGGCCAACATAAAACAATAAAGTACCAAAATTGGGACTAGATTCCAAATTATGAATGATAACACTAACAATGCCTGCAATCTTGGAGGAATTTTTGCAAGACATGGTTGTTGACAGCTTGGTTCAACCGAAATAGGCCCTTTCAAAGGGAGCCACAAATCTCATGGTATTTGATGTTAGATCATGTCCTAATTTAATTATTTCATGACAGATAAATTGCTAGATTAGTAATGAAATTGTAGGGTAGGATAGTGCCCGAATAGGCCTAAAATGATCTATAAAAAGCACACTAAAGTTGGGGTTGAGATACAATGTGAAATTGTAAGGGGTTAAAATTTACTACACTGCACTCTTGCACCTTTCTTCTCCTCCTTGATTTGCAATCGCATTCTCAGAAGTTGCTTGATAGGAAGATAGAAAGGTTCGCAAATAACACTTTCTGGTTTGCTGATGAATTTCTCCATGGTGATGTTTTTCACCATCATAACACTCAAAATGGATCATATGAAGCTAACACAGAGGATGATAGTGGTTTGCAATGTTATGGTGTAACCCCCCTCACGTGGTAAATTTTGATGATTGCCAAGTGGCTATATCCAATTATTTAATTGAGGTGGAAATGGAATCATTTATATTAACCGAGGATGATATTGGCATAGAAATATTTAACAGTTCCTATTAACTAAGGGTTGATATGAGTATGTACACTGGCAATGTTGATCAAGAATCAATTACAATCTCTGTGAAGAACTGTAGTGATTCTGAAGGGTTCTCAGATGATGGAACCATAGATATGGATGAATCAAATGTTGTAGGGTATGACTGTTTTTTAATTTATTCAGGTGGTTTCTTAAGCATGAAGATGCCAGAAGGAAATAAATCGGGAGATACTGATGCAATGAACAATAAGGGTTCCAAGCCTTATGTTGTTATGAATATGACAATCAGTAATCATGAAGAGGATCATAACAGTACTCACAGTTTATAAAATTCCCCTATAGCTTTATCTTTGGTCGTCTTTGAGGTTATTTATGTGGATTTTGATTGTGCCTCTAAATTTGTTTCAAGATATGTTTCTGAGTTTGGATTAGAAGTGTTCACATGGGGTGTAAATGATGATGATCATGACATGTCTCATTTAGCCGATATGGGAACAAGCAATGAAACATTTAGATTTTGAAGTTTAGATTGAAATTCTTCTACATATGATCAGATGCAGATACAGAGTGAGCCAACATGAGAAGGGTTTTCTTTTGATACATCTAAGGATTGTTTACTTAACATGCAAAATGATTCCAATGAAAGTTTTGTGCTTAAAATACATGATGATAGTGAAATTAAAAGTTCCGTTGGATATGAATGTTTTTGCTTTCCATACCATATGAAGGGGTTTCTTGAAAAGAATACCGAGGCCTGTGATGATGGAAAATATGTCATAAGATGGAGGTACGATTAAGAGGACTAGTATGGTATGATGCTGCCTTGCAAGCAAACGTTTTATGAATTTGTTTACAGGGATCACTATGATAATGATGATATTGGTTGTGATATAACATTGAGTATAATGAGGGGGATCATTGGTAAAATTCATGGTCTAGTCTTCCTCAACTATGTCACAAGCAAGATCAAATTGTTACATGATGAGAATCAGGTTTTTGATAAAGGCAAGAACTTGTTTTTATTTTTTGGGGGCCTTGGGCCACCAATGGAAGGATGGATCTGAATTTTGTAAAATTTTGAATAAACTACCCAAGCCAATTGGCATTCAGTCAGCTTCGAGCAGAGATGTGGAATCTTGTTATACCTGCAGGGAGCATGCATCCCCAACTAGAGCTGATGTTAAGACTGATGAGTTTAGTATTCCACTGTGTTGCCTCTCCAGTCTTAATTCTTCAGTGACAAGCCTTGAAGCAAATTCGGCTAAGTTTTCTAGCACCAAAGGTTAAGGCCATTATTTCCATTGTTGACTCATTTGGCTGGTAATATCTCTATAAGAGATCTACTTAATGGGTTTTTATTCATACGGTGACAGGCTCCTTTGGGTGTTCCTTAGAATCCTACTATCGATTGGCCAGGTAAATTCTCTACCTTCATGTATTTTATCACCCCGTGAAGCAGCTAAGTAATTCCAAAGTCACCATGCGGGTGTGTGGGGTAGTGCGACAAATACAAAGCGAGCCTCACATTACCTCTATAATAATAATTGTCATTGCATCGCCATGCGAGTTTGCAAAAATAGGCGAGACCCTTAGGGTATGCTCCCATAATCCCACAATGCGAAATTTTACCGATTGTTAATGTATGCGGGGTTTCCAGTGAAGACTGGAAGAAGAGGTATAGGATTAGCCAAGAACCCCACAATACCATTAGGGATATATTTTCTAGGATAATCTAGTGTGGAGGGAATGGTCTAGGAAGAGTGCTATATGATGGGAACTGATGCTGACATGGAACGTGTGTGGCAATCAAAGGGGTTAGATATAAAATTGCATGCAAGGGGTTAATGAGGTGTTTGTTGCTCTGTAGTTCTATGCTAGACAAAAGGGGCGATGATCAGGATAATCAAATTTTGTGAGTTCACCAAGGAAGATGAATATTAATGGATAAGGCATACAAGGACAAGCATGTAAAAGGTTCCGGTAACGCACGAGGTGATATTTTGAAGTAAAAGTCAATCCTGGCGAATCACCTACATGAGATCAACTCCAGAAAGGATGTTCATATAATTTCATATGTGAAAAGCCAGAGGGACTGAGCACAATGATATGAAAAGTACATGAATATGGTTGTTGGAGTGTTATTCAAGAAATCCAAGCTAGGAGTTGTGGTTGATAAGAACGAGTCTTAATCTCTTGATAAGAACAAAAGCTGAAAATATTGCTTGCATGCATAAAGATAGGCTATTTTAGGAGGCTCTAAGTCCCACAAATCGAGGACGACAACCATCTATTGATTAAGCACTGTGTTGGGCCTCGTATTAGCACTGTTTCAAATAAAGTGTAAGAGATGGAGCGTTCATATACAGAGAACTGCGAGTTTGTGAGGTGCACCTTCTATGATATAGGTTGGAGAATATTTCAGTGGGCCACTTTGTAGAGGAAGGGATATCAAGATTTTAGAAGGTAGTCGAAGGGACATCGAAAGGTGGTTTCAAATGGAAAATGCCTTTCATGGGCTATCTATCTTCATCCCTTCATAATCAAACGACTAGGAGGAAGAAGGAAGGGGAAAGAGAACAATGAAGGAATGGGGTGGATGGTTTAGATGTAGAGAATCTCAAATTCATCTTGAGTATGGAAGATGTGCCCCTTTCTCTTCTTATCATATTGCTCGATAAGATTCTCCTTCCATTTTTCCATTACCTCCCTTTTCTATTTATTTTCATCCTCTAGTTGTGAGGAAATTTCCTTTATAAGGTTGCAAGGCTCCCCTTCTAGTCTAATGAGTGTCTCTGCCAGCGTATGTAGGTCTTCCACAAGCATGATGGTGGCATGAATCAAAGCACCAAGACTTGAACGGAATATTATTCTCCACCGAGGCATCTTCTTGTATGCATGGCCCATTTTTGTCTTATATTTAATGGGCGATGGGTTTTCTTTTATCTGCATATGGCCTGAAATGTGTCAAAAGAGGAAAAAAACCAAGTGTAAGCATGTTGAAGATTTTGATAATTCCTTATTGTTATAAAAGGAATACTACGACTGTAAGAAAATACTATGAAATGTTGTATTCCAGGTGGGTAGAAGCAGCCATTTGTTAATCTAGGGTTTCATGCTGGCTCACAGAGAAGAGGGATTATCTTTCCATATTGTAAATTGCAATTAGTACTGAATGCAATTTTTCAATGGTTGCATATACCGTGTCCATTTGTATTTTATGAATTTATATGAATCAAAATATGAAGGATATGTTGGTTTGTTCTGGTATTTTCTTATCAATGTGTGATTGTGCTTATGGGTCTCCTTCAAGGAAGGAGTTAAATTCTATTTGCAATTTGCAGTAAATTTGGGAAACATTGAATGGATTAACATGAATGGTTGATGCAATTAGTTGATGGAATTGTGTCAATTTTAGGCATTCCACTTTGAAAATTCCCTAATTTGAGTTATTTTGCAATGCGGGTTTGTCCTTTTAATTTGTGGGCGTGACTCTGTTTCATTGGATATGCACTTGATTGTAGAAGCTATTTGTGAATTTTTTTCGGTAGCATCCCTTATTATTCGTATCTCTCCTATCTTCTTTTCTTCAAGCATTTCTTAAAGGGCAGGTTTCATAATGCATGCTTTGTATTCCCTTGTACACTTGGAGTAGCGCATGTATTATTTTTTTGGTCGAATTGCAGATTGTGAAGGATTAGGGGTGTATAGAGGGTAACTGTAGATAATCCCCTTATAGTTGAGAAACATCTACCAATCATGAACCTGTACGATTGTGACGAATTTGAAAGCATATTGGGCATGAAGGTCCTAAGTAGGAAAAATACATTCCCGAGTTAGGTAGAGCTCAAAGTGAAGAAGGCTCGCTAAGGCCTTGTTGTGTTTTGTTTTCTTGTCTTCAGTCTATTGCTACTTCAAATTAAATGCTGTAAAGGAGATTCAGATTTGAGAAGATTTTGATTTTGATCCATGGGTTATTCTTAGCATCCAATAAAATTTAGGCCTACAAATATCATTATCTGCGCCAATCCGCAAACAATTTTCACTCAAAATCCATCAATTTCTCTTTATTTATTACTACTTATGTTGTGATTATATCTGTCTAATATGATTTGATCGGTTTTATTCCAAAAAATTATTAATTAATCTAAATTAATCAAATCCTAAAACTGATTTTAACCACAAACTAATTTAATAAATATAACATACAATGCACAAAATGTTTAGAATTGTTTTGTTTTTTTGATGAGGAACATGGCCATCCAAAATTATTCTAACTCATAAATCTATAATTATTTACAAACATTTGGAGAACATAAGAAGCAAAATGTGAAATTATTATAAAATGCCTGGATAATATAATATAAGATGCATTAGATTTGCCCTAACTTATACATATTATGTTATTTGGAAATCATTAGAAAGACCAGGATAGCATAATAATATTCTTAGAAGACATGATTTGGATAGATTTGAGACAAAGAATTTTAGGGTAACATGTTTTATTCGCCGGCTTTTCAAAGACATTGAAGTTGGACAAGGAGTTTAGGGTTTTTACTGTGCTTCTCGGTTGCTTGAGATATATTTTGATTTATTGATTAGCATCCTCATATGGGCGTTACTTTTGGTTTGCATTTTCATCTCAAAGTCGTGGAAGAGGAAGCCACAAGTTTATTCCTAGAGGTAGAGGTGGACATAATAGCGGTTATGCAAATATTGGTGGTAGGAATCAAAACCAAAATTTCAGCCACCCAAGTGTCCAAAAGTTTGATTAGTCACATATTCAGTGCCATGATTGTAAGAAGTTTGGGAAATATGCCAGTAAATGTAAAAAGAAGCAGTATGACCAGCAGAAGCAAAGTCAGAGCCAGTCAAATAACACATCTAAGACCACTCTGTTTATTGCATGCACTAAGATGGCCGAGTCAATTACTACAAATTCTTTTGTTGAGTGCAATATCCTCGAAGAAAGCCCAAGTGACATATGGTATTTGGATTCTGGTTGTAGTAATAACATGACATACAACGTTGAGTTATTTTTTAGTTCTGATGAGTCAGTTCAAACTGATGTCAGTCTTGGTAACATCAATAAGGTCACTATTTTGAGTAAAGGGACAGTTGATATTCTAACCCTTAAGGGGGAGCAGTGTGTTATGCCAGATGTGTATTATGTTGCTGGCCTAAAACTTAATTTAATGAGTATTGGCCAGTTGGTATAAACAGGATATAGAGTTTATATGGAGAACAATGAGTGTGTAATTATGGATAAGTTCCCTAGTAACATAATTTCTCCTTTGAGGATAAGACCTGATGTGAGTGGAAAATCAGAAAGAGTTGCCTTTAAGGAATAAAATACAAAATCAGAAGTTAAAAAAAATTCCGAAAATGATGAAGCATGTCAATCTAGTGCTAAAAAAATAAAAGATAATGACAAAGAAATTCAAAAAGTGTTTCAATCAGTTGTAAAGGATGAATCATGGTTGTGGCATCTCAGATTTGGGCATTTGAATTTTGGAGCATTGAAATCGTTGCACATAAAGAACATGCTTAAAGGTTTTCCATTAATTGAGAAACCAGAAAGAGTATGTGAAGGGTATATTCTAGGTAAACAACATAGATAATCATTTCCAGCAAGAAAACCAGTAAGGGCGAGAGTGCCACTAGAAATTGTACATTCAGACATTTGTGGGTAGATGCAAACACTGTCTATAGGAGGCTATACTTATTTTCTTATATTTATTGATGATTTCACCAGAAAAACCAGGGCTTACTTTCAGCAGTTCAAGGCACTTGTAGAGAAGCAAAGTGGTCAATACATCAAACTGTTAAGAACTGATAGAGGTGGTGAGTATATCTCAAAAGATTTTATGAATTTTTGCAAAGCAGATGGCATTCATAAAAAGTTCACAACCCGCTACACACCTTAGCAAAATGGTGTGCTAGAGAGAAAGAATCTAACTATAATGGAGATGGCACAGAGGTGGTGGTGAGTATATCTCAAATGATTTTATGAATTTTTGCAAAGCAGATGGCATTCATAAACAATTCACAGCCCGCTACACACCTCAACAAAATGGTGTGACTGAGAAAAAGAATCGAACTATAATGGAGATGGCACGTAGCATGCTAGCAACAAAACACTTACCTAATGAATATTGAGTTGAGGCAGCAGCAACTGCTGTCCATAGTTTGAATAGACGTCTGACTAAGAGTGTAAAGAGAAAAGTACCACAAGAGGCTTGGACAGGTATGAAACATAGTGTTTCTCATTTAGAAGTTTTTGGTTGGGTTTCATATGCCCATGTCCCTGATGAGTTAAGAAAGAAGATAGATTTTAAAGGAGAGAAATGCATATTTTTTGGTCATTTCGAGGATACAAAAGCATACAAGTTGTTTAATCCCATAACTAGAAAAGTTATAAGCAGTCGAGATGTTCTATTTGTGGAAGATGAAGCATGGTATGGGACTATAGAGAGGAAAGTGAACATCACACCTATTGTTCCTCATGATGAAGTGTTTCCAATATCAAATGCACCTCAACCAACACCTTCTTCTACTCCTAGGACAACATCACATGTAGTAGCACAAGCTGCACCTTCATCTATATAAAGAAGATCTTCAAGGTTGCAATCTATACAACAACAAGCTCGAACTACACCAGCTAGTAGTAGTCCAAGCAGTTCAACGTCTTCAGATCACACCCTAGTAAGATTGATACCAAGAAAGACAAGAAGGTTAAGTGATTTGTACAATGTTGATATAACAATTTCGTTTGCTGTTTTTGCTTTATTCTCTCAAGTTGATGATGCTTTAACATTTGAAGAAGCTGTGAATGATGATAAATGGGCACATGCCATGGATGAAGAGATTCAATCTATTAAGAAAAATAAAACATGGGAGTTGGTAGATCTGCCTGAAGGAAAAGATGCTATAAGTGTCAAATGGATTTACAAGACAAAACATGATGTCGATGGAAAAGTGCAAAACCATAAGGCAAGGCTTGATGCAAGAGGTTTCACACAATAGCCCGGAATCGACTTCAATGAAATATTTTCTCTAGTTGCACGGATGTATACAATCAGAACAGTATTGGCAATTGTTGCTCATAATAAGTGGGTGGTATACCAAATGGACGTGAAGTCAGCCTTTTTGAATGGATATCTACAAGAAGAAGTGTATGTTCACCAGCCTGAAGGGTATGAGATTTCAAGACAGGAAGACAAAGTATATAGGCTGGAAAAGGCATTGTATGGATTAAAGCAAGCTCCAAGAGCTTGATACAGCCGGATAGACTCTTACTTGATTCAAGATAGATTTCAAAGGAGTAGTTGTGAGCCGACTCTGTACATAAAAATAAATGAGAATGGCAAAGTTTTAATTGTATGCTTGTATGTAGATGATTTGATCTTGACTGGTGATCTGAACATTGATGCTTTCAAAACAACAATGAAAAGTGAGTTTGAAATGACTGATTTAGGGCTTATGAGATATTTTTTGGGTATTGAAGTCCATCATTCTAGTGCTGGAATATTTATTTGTCAATCTAAGTATGCTAATGAGATTTTGAAGAGGTTCAACATGTTGAAATCCAAACCAACACCTACACCTGTCACAACTGGATTAAAACTAAGCATGGAAGATGGAGGACTATCTGTAGATCCCACATTATATAAAAGAATGGTTGGGAGTTTAATGTATTTAACAACCATGAGGCCAGATATAATGTATGGTGTCAGTTTGATCTCCAGGATTATGTAATTACCAAAGGAATCTGATTGGCAGGCTGGGAAAAGAATTTTGATAAATTTCTCTTCACTTCTCTCGCTTTAGGTTTTCAAAAACTATTTGTTGGTAGAAAATGATTTACTGTCAACCTCAAATGTTGTGTCTCTGGAGATGGTGTTTGGGCCCGTCAATTATTCTGATATTTTAAACTATTTATAATAGGGAGTAGAATGCTATTTTTCACATAGCCAGACACTATAACTATAACAATTTTCAATATAACCACATATAAGCGTGAGATGTATTTGATGAGTACAGTTTATCGATTTTAAGAAATGTATGTTTTGAGAGTTTGTATGGCGAAATTAAAAAAATACTTAGTAGTTAAGTTTATGGATACAAAGATAGTTTGCATGTGAACTACATCTAAAACAAAAAACCTTGAGCTAACATAGAGCAGACGACATTGTGATTTTGATCCACGATGATTGCTTGCATCCATTAATTGCATATAGATATCCTAATATGCATCAATAGATCTATTAGAATTCATTTTAGTGGAGACAACAAGAGATGAAATGAATATTCCAGAGCATCATCTAAAACAATCATCCATATTTATACTCATCTTAGCATGTGTTTTAGATTTAATGTGCATGTATTGAACTAGTTAAGTTTAAGGAAACAAAGCGAGTTTGCACATTAACTAGATCTAGAACAAACAATGTTGAGCAAATATAGAGAATAGAATATTGTAATCTTGATCCACACATTATTGTTTGTATCCATAAAGTGCATATAAATATCATCATATGCATTAATCTACAAACAATTGTTACTAATAGAATTAATTAATTTTATTTAATTATTCATGGTGTGATTATACTCATCTTATATTACTTGACTCATTGTATTCCAAAAAAATATTAGTTAATCTAAATTAATTGAACCCTAAAACTTAAACCACCAACTAATATAAGAAATATAAAATACAACACATAAAACATTTGTGATCAAGCCAAAATAACCTCATTATATTTATCTAGTTTCTATTATTGTATTGCCTCGCCAATATACTTATCTATACCATAGCCCAAAAAATCTTTCGAGGAAAAAGATTGGCAAACTAAAAGTATGACTTGTTTTTTCTTAAAAATGGAGGATTTAAACTGGGGAAAATTGGATTAAAAAATAAAGCCAAAAATGCAAAAAAGGGATAAAAACTTAGTTTTGAAATTTCGGCATTGTATAATGCATACTTTATACTAAATGTAACTATTTATTTGTAGTAGGCAACATCAGTAATAATCCTAGTCATATGGTAAGGACAAAAATATACGATAATTATAATTTTAAAAATTAATGTAATGCCTTTGCCTACATGTATCATTGTTTTTAACAATTGTGATTGAGAGCATAATATTAAAAGCTTAGGACTACTTACTGCCTTCATTGTAATTTGAAGTAGTTTTTAGACCAAGCTGAAAGTAATGTTAAAAGAAATCTTATGATGTAAGATAGTCTTAAAACATTACATTACCCATTTGTTTCAAAATGAAATGGCACACTTTTATGCACACATTTGTATCTTTGATTAGTTTTATCACTAAGATAAATTATTACAACAAAAAATATTTTAGCACTGCAGTTATTCAACTAATCATGTATTCAATAATTACATATACGCTTTAAAGTCTTTTCTTATAATGTACTCAATAATTACATTTGAAAAGCCTGAAAAGTAAACTGTAAAATAAGTAAGAAAGGCCAGGATAATATAATCTATAATTGTAAAGAGTTCGATTTACCCTATTTCATACATATTGTGTTGTTTGCAAATCATTAAGAATAACGTGATACTATTATTCGAAAGAATAAATTTAAATAAGACAGGATATCGATAGTATTGAGATGATGGATAGCCCATTTTATTTGCCGGCTTTTAAAAGACATTGAGGTTGGACAAGGATTTTAGGGATTTTACTGTGCTTCTGGGTTGTATGAGACATATTTTGATTTCCTTGTATACATTCGCGTTAATTTTGATTTTCTTGTATAAATTGCAGACCGAGTTGGCGATGAAAATAAGAGAATGCCCATGCTATTTAATGATCTTACCTGAGTTGAGCTGAGCATCTGCATCTGTGTGATTGAGGCGAGATTTGGGAAACGGAAGAGGAAGAGGAAGGAAAAATGGCAATGAAAATGGGCAGCGTTGCAGTTTTGGTTTTGGTGTTAACGGCAATAATAGTAATGGCCAATATTAGCGTGGCTTCGGCGCAAGCAGGGCCATGCTTTAAATTCCTGTGCGTTAACGATGGCGGCTGTACAGGATACGCAGACAGCCCTAATTGCTGCAACATCGGCGACTGCGGGAGTGGGATTGGATATTGTGCCGCCACATGCTAGCAACCGCCTTCTATTACCTTTGCCTCATAAAAATAAATTGAGTTGAATGGTTTGCTGTTTGTGTGTTTGAGCAGGATACTTACAATCCCTGTTCATTTGTTTCAACCTTTATTTTCGCTGCGTGGCCGCTATCCAACAAGTTAAGATTGTTGTTCCAAAATATTTGACTATATATATCTTATCTTATCTTGTTCATGTTTCAATCTTTTATTGAAATAGGTTCGTTATCGAATTATATCTGCACCTCCATATATTTATAATGTGGAGTAGAATTCTGTTTTTCACATGGTGAAGTCGGTGACATTTTCAAACTCTGATACAGGGGACAAGTGAATTAGTGAGGTTTGGAGATAACTATATTGATCAATATGTTTTCTATAAGATAGGATCTTTTTTACAAAAGGATCCAAACATTCTAGTTGTCTTATTTTTGTGAAGAGAATTATAACTCTATATTCTTAAAATAGAAAATGGTCGAATAGATCAAAGAGCTTATATCCATAGACATATTTATGTGGTTAGTGTTGGACACATTGGTTTGTGAACGAATGATTGCACTATCCCCCTTTTTTGAGGACTAGATTTTATTTTGCTTCAGTCCAAGGCATTGCCTTTATCAAATGCCTATTTACACCACTAGCTATGTACTTGTACTCATGTTATGGCTTGACAAGGTAAATACTTTGTTCTCATCTCATGGCTTGACAATGTTTCTCTCATGGCTAGAAATACCTTCCCCATAACTAAATGTATTAATAATGTTTATAGGCACTATTAAAACACTATTTACATGTCCACACAACTTTCTTCTTACATAGTACCCTTTTGTAGAAAAAATGTCACTTGTTATTTTGGAAACATCGAGGGCCCAAATATTCTCGTTACACCCTTTGAAATCTAAGTGCAAGATCTATGGCCTTCATTGAATTCTCTCATATCTACTCATATAATTGATTGCTAATGGATTGATGGATGCATTAGATAAAGTTATGATATTCATATTTTCTTGTTGTTTCAAATAGAAAATGGATGTTTAAAGAAGATTGGCTCATTTCGTTTTTTGAAGCCACGAGGGGAACTACAACCACACTCTGTTAGCTAAATTCAACAATTCTTGGAGAAAGGGTGAAGTTAATATTGGGAGCACCAAATTCAAGATTACCCTAAACTAATTGCAGAGGCAGTGTGTCTCAAATGTGAAGGCTTAAGGGTTGTGGAGAAGAGTTACAATGACCACAAGCTGTTTATCAAGAAATTCTTGGAGAAGGGTGAAAGGCATGTTCATCCGCAAAATGGGTATGATAGGTTGGTTCTTCCTCCCCCCTTTTCCTGAGATAGCTATTATGTGATAAAGTACTTTACTCTTGAAGGTAGTTACACCACTATTCACAATTATCATTTTCTTTTTCTCAATCACATTAGGCATAAGGAGAACATAAACATTTCGTTTTACCTTTAATCATTTCTATGTATCAATATTGAAGTTAAAAGTTCTTCTCCCACTTTACACCAAGGTCTCACCTTTGCCTTGTATAGGTATGTATCTAATCTAACTCCTCAAAGAAATAGGCTTTTAACTCGAAGTGAGAACCCTAGAAAGCCTAGCATCTCTTGAAAATTGAGCTCATTGAGAGAAAACTCCATACAATGGAAAAACCAATACCTTTGTTAAGAAGAAAGGTAAAGAAAATAAAAATCCTAGTGAGTACATTGATACCGATAGTATTGAGATGCCTTTGCTTATTTTTTTGAAGGCAACGATGCCTTAGTCTTTACTTGTTTAGTGATTTTTTGGATTATGCTCCGCAGTACTAAGTTTAAAACTTTATTAAGGCCTGTCTACCAGACTATTATGATGATAAGTAGCTTAATGGTTAGTCTTAGTTGTAATTTTTATTTTACTATTTTAATTTAGACTTCTCTAGTTAAGGTTTTTTATTATGTAAGGGTGGGTTGTGGTGTGCTATTCTTTGGGTTCTAGCTAATTTGTGCTAGTTGCTTCTTTCTAGGTTAATGTGTTAATCTCTTGTATTGTTTTGGGATTAGGGCCCTCTCATTGATTACTTAATACAAAACAATAACAACCTTTTGATAACAAAAAGTGTGTCATATAGAACAAATAATACCTATTTTCAGCCCTCAATGACTAGCTTCTCGTGCGTCGGTGTTTGAAAATGTCACCTACGTGGACAATAGCATTCTAGGTTAATTATAAGTATGTCTAGTCAGATAGTTATGGCGTTTTGGTTGTGCTATTATGTTTTTGGTTACTTATTGAGAGTTATATTCTAGTGTTTTGTCTGGGCACTTGGCTGTGTGATGCCAGAAGCTATACCGTGGCTAATCTATTTTGTTGTTTTCTGTCTGCTAGAATAGTTTATAGTAATATTTGTGAGAGAAATTCTTTAAATACAACATACTTTAACTGTGAATAGCTACCCCTTAATTGCAATTTGAGATAAGGAATTTCCATGCGAACAACACTAGGTTTAGAGCTTGCACAACATAGAACACCATGTGTATGGTCAACCACTAAAAATCACTTTTCTCCAAATCCATTACATTAGGAAATCAACATAGAACACCATGTGTATGTTCAACCACTAAAAATCACTTTTCTCCAAATCCATTACATTAGGAAATTAAGATGTTTAAATAACTCCCCTTTGTAAATCAGGATGATGGCAGATGATTAGACTGAGTGTGAACTGTAAATGCTTGAACACATTGTAACTTATATACATACAACATCAAGGTGAATTAATGCAATCTTAAAATGTTATATTGCCCATTCATTTCAAAATGAAATGACATACTTGTCTCTTTCTGGAACACAATACTACTAGCACTAGGATAAACTGTTATAATACACATAGCAGCTCTTTTTGCATGACGATTGTCTGGTGGTTGAACTAAGATGCAAGTTTCAACTCAGTTTTGTATCCCAGGTAGATGAAGTATTCCAATGGAAACAATAGAATCTCGAAGTTATTATTGAAGACTATGGTTTCATAAGTAGAGAATGTAAATATGAGATGTCAAAGCATCCACCTATCAATTTTATAGCTGCAATTAACGCTGCCTATGCTATATAAACAACAATTATTCATACACTTGAATTACACATTTGATGACTTCTTATGCATTTGATGGAGCAGATTTTGATTAAATTTAAAAGTATTTGAATATATTCTGTAACTTACCAAGTTTTAAAAAATAATTTATTTTAGTTATTTAGCTTATTAGTATTATCTAAAGGAATTTGGAAATACTAGATCTTCTAAACAATGTGCAAGGACAATTTTTGTATAATATAGTTCAAATTTATGAACATGCCACAGGCTTGTTCATACTGAAGGATTAGTTGTTTCTTCTTGAAAACTAAAACTAGGTAAAGAAAATTTAGACATTTGAATTGCAGCATCCAATTATATTTCAATTGGGAAGACAATCTTTAGAACATTGAATCGCAGATTAAATCCTTGAAAGAATTCCAAACCAAATTAATATCATGGGTGCAAATATTATATATTATATAAAGCAAGCTGCTACTAATCAATAAGAGAAATAATCAAAAGTTTATTATGATAATGGTAAAAAAATTATCCCAATGTATTATCCATCTAGTTTTATATTTAGTTTGGGGTAATGCCTTAATGCATTTATATAGTTCTGTACTCAGTTTGACATCACCAATCTTGTTGGACATTTATTCAACTTGGTTGATTGATCCATATGATGTTTGTGTATGAGGTCATCCTAGTAGACTTGATCTTGATCATTTTAATTGTATAAAATAAATAAAATATTTAGAGACATCCGATTTTCACATTCCATCAATCTTTATTTTTTTATTTTTTTTTCGGCATTCTACAATGATGAATCATAGAGTATGATCCGAAATGTTGATGAAAAATATGTGTATGCAATGAAACCCAAAGGATTTCATAATTTTTTATTGGAGACTTTGGAGTGACCTTGGCTTTGTTATTTTTGGTGTTATATTCATGTATAAAAAGATAACAATTAGCATTCACTTTAGAGGAGACAACTAAAAATGGATTGAATATTCGAGATAACTGTCTATAACAATCTTTCATATTTTTCTTATTTGATAAAAAACGCATCTTAGCACATGTGTGAATGTATTAGCATTTATTTTAGATTTAATGTGCATGCACTAAGCTTGTTTATTGTCAAGATACTTTAAAATACTATCAATATCATAGAAAAATTATGAGTGACATAAATTATCTATGTCTTTTATTATATTAGCAACGAGAAGGACCTGACATGAATTATCTATGTTAAGAATATGGATACAAAGCAAGTCCACATCTGAACTAAACCTAGAACAAACTATGTTGAACTAACATAGATATCATTATTTGCATCAATCCACAAACGATTTTCACTCAAAGTCAATCAATTTGTCTTTATTTATTACTATTTATGTCGTGGTTATATCTGTCTAATATTACTTGATCCACTTTATTCCAAAACATTATTAATTAATCTAAATCAATTGAATTCCAAAACTTATTTTAATGGTCAACTAATATAAAAAATATAACATACAATGCACAGTTTTATAACTGTTTTATTTTTTGACTTAATAATGAGAGACCTCACCATCCAAAGTGATTTTAACTCATAAATCTATAACTATTTATGAGATGATGGATAACCCATTTAATTATATGGCTTTGAAAAGACATTGAAGTTGGACGGGGATTTTAGGGTTTCTACTGTGCTTCTTGGTTGTATGAGACATATTATAAAATCCTTGTATACTTTAAATGTTGACTTGCGTTCTTATCTCTGTGTTGTTTTTGATGTAAGAAAAGGATAAATTGCAGGCCGAGTTGGCGATGCAAATAAGCGAATGCCCATTCTTTTTTAATGATGTTTACCTGAGTTGATTTGAGCATCTACATCTACATCTGTGTGATTGAGGTGAGCTTTGAGAAAAGGAAGAGGAAGAGGAAGGAAAAATGGCAAGGACAATGAAAATGGACAGTGTTAGGGTTAGGAATGTTGCAGCTTTGGTGTTGGTGTTAATGGCAATAATAGTAATGGTTCTAATAATAGTTAACTTGCCAGATTAGTAATGCAAATCTAGTGCAAGATGGAGTCCAAATAGGTCTAAAATGATCTAAATAACCACACTAAACTAGGTGCCCAAAACGATTGTGAAATTGTAAAAGGATACAATTTAGTACATTGCACTCTTGCACCTTCCTTGCCCTTCTTGGCATGCTATTTTAATTCCCCATCAAACCTTTTGTCCCAACACAAGCCTAAAAATTTAATTTACAATTCCACACTTCATTTTTCTTATTGTTTTCCCCTTGTACTAGTATCTCAAACCATAATTTTATTCCCTTTGTGCTTGAAATACCAACGAATGTTGTTAGCCTTGGCTCTAGTACAGTAGAAGAAGGAGAAATCTAGGAAAATAACTTAAATCAATAGAAGAAGAAAGAGATGGACACAACTAGTGAGGATAAACCCAATGAGATGAAACCTCAAGAACCATATAAGGAAGAACAAGCGAAAGGAAATATTGTCGTAGTTGTTGAGGATAATATCGAAGAGATAACCTCCAAGAACCAAACAAGGAAAGAAATAACCACCAAGTTTCTATAAATTCAAGACTTTAAGAATCTACTTTGGCTAATACAACAAATAATAAATGTAATCCCTAGTTAAGGACCTTAACCTTAACTTTAACCTGGTGGATTATCAAAGTCTTCCAAATTCAAACAAGTGAGTCTAGAAGTTCTGATTAATTTCTTTAGATCAGAAAATGTATGTACACATAAAGAAACTCATCAAAGTAGCTAAGGATTGCTTGATTGAATTGGAGTATACTGTTTATTGCTTCTTGGTTCTAGATTAGGCCACTTTTGAGTTTAGGCCAACATAAAACAATCAAGTACCAAAATTGGGACTAGATTCCAAATTATGAATGATAACACTAACAATGCCTGCAATCTTGGAGGAATTTTTGCAAGACATGGTTGTTGACAGCTTGGTTCAACCGAAATAGGCCCTTTGAAAGGGAGCCACAAATCTCATGGTATTTGATGTTAGATCATGTCCTAATTTAATTATTTCATGACAGATAAATTGCTAGATTAGTAATGAAATTGTAGGGTAGGATAGTTCCCGAATAGGCCTAAAATGATCTATAAAAAGCACACTAAAGTTGGGGTTGAAATACAATGTGAAATTGTAAGGGGTTAAAATTTACTACACTGCACTCTTGCACCTTTCTTCTCCTCCTTGATTTGCAATCGCATTCTCAGAAGTTGCTTGATAGGAAGATAGAAAGGTCCGCAAATAACACTTTCTGGTTTGCTGATGAATTTCTCCATGGTGATGTTTTTCACCATCATAACACTCAAAATGGATCATATGAAGCTAACACAGAGGATGATATTGGTTTGCAATGTTATGGTGTAACCCCCCTCACGTGGTAAATTTTGATGATTGCCAAGTGGCTATATCCAATTATTTAATTGAGGTGGAAATGGAATCATTTATATTAACCGAGGATGATATTGGCATAGAAATATTTAACAGTTCCTATTAACTAAGGGTTGATATGAGTATGTACACTGGCAATGTTGATCAAGAATCAATTACAATCTCTGTGAAGAACTGTAGTGATTCTGAAGGGTTCTCAGATGATGGAACCATAGATATGGATGAATCAAATGTTGTAGGGTATGACTGTTTTTTAATTTATTCAGGTAGTTTCTTAAGCATGAAGATGCCAGAAGGAAATAAATCGGGAGATACTGATGCAATGAACAATAAGGGTTCTGAGCCTTATGTTGATATGAATATGACAATCAGTAATCATGAAGAGGATCATAACAGTACTCACAGTTTATAAAATTCCCCTATAGCTTTATTTTTGCTCGTCTTTGAGGTTATTTATGTGGATTTTGATTGTGCCTCTAAATTTGTTTCAAGATATGTTTCTGAGTTTGGATTAGAAGTGTTCACATGGGGTGTAAATGATGATGATCATGACATGTCTCATTTAGCCGATATGGGAACAAGCAATGAAACATTTAGATTTTGAAGTTTAGATTGAAATTCTTCTACATATGATCAGATGCAGATACAGAGTGAGCCAACATGAGAAGGGTTTTCTTTTGATACATCTAAGGATTGTTTACTTAACATGCAAAATGATTCCAATGAAAGTTTTGTGCTTAAAATACATGATGATAGTGAAATTAAAAGTTCCGTTGGATATGAATGTTTTTGCTTTCCATACCATATGAAGGGGTTTCTTGAAAAGAATACCGAGGCCTGTGATGATGGAAAATATGTCATAAGATGGAGGTACGATTAAGAGGACTAGTATGGTATGATGCTGCCTTGCAAGCAAACGTTTTATGAATTTGTTTACAGGGATCACTATGATAATGATGATATTGGTTGTGATATAACATTGAGTATAATGAGGGGGATCATTGGTAAAATTCATGGTCTAGTCTTCCTCAACTATGTCACAAGCAAGATCGAATTGTTACATGATGAGAATCAGGTTTTTGATAAAGGCAAGAACTTGTTTTTATTTTTTGGGGGCCTTGGGCCACCAATGGAAGGATGGATCTGAATTTTGTAAAATTTTGAATAAACTACCCAAGCCAATTGGCATTCAGTCAGCTTCGAGCAGAGATGTGGAATCTTGTTATGCCTGCAGGGAGCATGCATCCCCAACTAGAGCTGATGTTAAGACTGATGAGTTTAGTATTCCACTGTGTTGCCTCTCCAGTCTTAATTCTTCAGTGACAAGCCTTGAAGCAAATTCGGCTAAGTTTTCTAGCACCAAAGGTTAAGGCCATTATTTCCATTGTTGACTCATTTGGCTGGTAATATCTCTATAAGAGATCTACTTAATGGGTTTTTATTCATACGGTGACAGGCTCCTTTGGGTGTTCCTTAGAATGCTACTATCGATTGGCCAGGTAAATTCTCTACCTTCATGTATTTTATCACCCCGTGAAGCAGCTAAGTAATTCCAAAGTCACCATGCGGGTGTGTGGGGTAGTGCGACAAATACAAAGCGAGCCTCACATTACCTCTATAATAATAATTGTCATTGCATCGCCATGCGAGTTTGCAAAAATAGGCGAGACCCTTAGGGTATGCTCCCATAATCCCACAATGCGAAATTTTACCGATTGTTAATGTTTGCGGGTTTCCAGTGAAGACTGGAAGAAGAGGTATAGGATTAGCCAAGAACCCCACAATACCATTAGGGATATATTTTCTAGGATAATCTAGTGTGGAGGGAATGGTCTAGGAAGAGTGCTATATGATGGGAACTGATGCTGACATGGAACGTGTGTGGCAATCAAAGGGGTTAGATATAAAATTGCATGCAAGGGGTTAATGAGGTGTTTGTTGCTCTGTAGTTCTATGCTAGACAAAAGGGGCGATGATCAGGATAATCAAAGTTTGTGAGTTCGCCAAGGAAGATGAATATTAATGGATAAGGCATACAAGGACAAGAATGTAAAAGGTTCCGGTAACGCAGGAGGTGATATTTTGAAGTAAAAGTCAATCCTGGCGAATCACCTACATGAGATCAACTCCAGAAAGGATGTTCATATAATTTCATATGTGAAAAGCCAGAGGGACTGAGCACAATGATATGAAAAGTACATGAATATGGTTGTTGGAGTGTTATTCAAGAAATCCAAGCTGGGAGTTGTGGTTGATAAGAACGAGTCTTAATCTCTTGATAAGAACAAAAGCTGAAAATATTGCTTGCAAGCATAAGGATAGGCTATTTTAGGAGGCTCTAAGTCCCACAAATCGAGGACGACAACCATCTATTGATTAAGCACTGTGTTGGGCCTCGTATTAGCAATTTTTCAAATAAAGTGTAAGAGATGGAGCGTTCATATACAGAGAACTGCGAGTTTGTGAGGTGCACCTTCTATGATATAGGTTGGAGAATATTTCAGTGGGCCACTTTGTAGAGGAAGGGATATCAAGATTTTAGAAGGTAGTCGAAGGGACATCGAAAGGTGGTTTCAAATGGAAAATGCCTTTCATGGGCTATCTATCTTCATCCCTTCATAATCAAACGACTAGGAGGAAGAAGGAAGGGGAAAGAGAACAATGAAGGAATGGGGTGGATGGTTTAGATGTAGAGAATCTCAAATTCATCTTGAGTATGGAAGATGTGCCCCTTTCTCTTCTTATCATATTGCTCGATAAGATTCTCCTTCCATTTTTCCATTACCTCCCTTTTCTATTTATTTTCATCCTCTAGTTGTGAGGAAATTTCTTTTATAAGGTTGCAAGGCTCCCCGTATGTAGGTCTTCCACAAGCATGATGGTGGCATGAATCAAAGCACCAAGACTTGAACGAAATATTATTCTCCACCGAGGCATCTTGTTGTATGCATGGCCCATTTTTGTCTTATATTTAATGGGTGATGGGTTTTCTTTTATCTGCATATGGCTTGAAATGTGTCAAAAGAGGAAAAAAACCAAGTGTAAGCATGTTGAAGATTTTGATAATTCCTTATTGTTATAAAAGGAATACTACGACTGTAAGAAAATACTATGAAATGTTGTATTCCAGGTGGGTAGAAGCAGCCATTTGTTAATCTAGGGTTTCATGCTGGCTCACAGAGAAGAGGGATTATCTTTCCATATTGTAAATTGCAATTAGTACTGAATGCAATTTTTCAATGGTTGCATATACCGTGTCCATTTGTATTTTATGAATTTATATGAATCAAAATATGAAGGATATGTTGGTTTGTTCTGGTATTTTCTTATCAATGTGTGATTGTGCTTATGGGTCTCCTTCAAGGAAGGAGTTAAATTCTATTTGCAATTTGCAGTAAATTTGGGAAACATTGAATGGATTAACATGAATGGTTGATGCAATTAGTTGATGGAATTGTGTCAATTTTAGGCATTCCACTTTGAAAATTCCCTAATTTGAGTTATTTTGCAATGCGGTTTTGTCCTTTTAATTTGTGGGCGTGACTCTGTTTCATTGGATATGCACTTGATTGTAGAAGCTATTTGTGAATTTTTTTCGGTAGCATCCCTTATTAATCGTATCTCTCCTATCTTCTTTTCTTCAAGCATTTCTTAAAGGGCAGGTTTCATAATGCATGCTTTGTATTCCCTTGTACACTTGGAGTAGCGCATGTATTATTTTTTTGGTCGAATTGCAGATTGTGAAGGATTAGGGGTGTATAGAGGGTAACTGTAGATAATCCCCTTATAGTTGAGAAACATCTACCAATCATGAACCTGTACGATTGTGACGAATTTGAAAGCATATTGGGCATGAAGGTCCTAAGTAGGAAAAATACATTCCCGAGTTAGGTAGAGCTCAAAGTGAAGAAGGCTCGCTAAGGCCTTGTTGTGTTTTGTTTTCTTGTCTTCAGTCTATTGCTAGTTCAAATTAAATGCTGTAAAGGAGATTCAGATTTGAGAAGATTTTGATTTTGATCCATGGGTTATTCTTAGCATCCAATAAAATTTAGGCCTACAAATATCATTATTTGCGACAACCCGTAAACAATTTTCACTCAAAATCCATCAATTTCTCTTTATTTATTACTACTTATGTTGTGATTATATCTGTCTAATATGATTTGATCGGTTTTATTCCAAAAAATTATTAATTAATCTAAATTAATCAAATCCTAAAACTGATTTTAACCACAAACTAATTTAATAAATATAACATACAATGCACAAAATGTTTAGAATTGTTTTGTTTTTTTGATGAGGAACATGGCCATCCAAAATTATTCTAACTCATAAATCTATAATTATTTACAAACATTTGGAGAACATAAGAAGCAAAATGTGAAATTATTATAAAATGCCTGGATAATATAATATAAGATGCATTAGATTTGCCCTAACTTATACATATTATGTTATTTGGAAATCATTAGAAAGAACAGGATAGCATAATAATATTCTTAGAAGACATGATTTGGATAGATTTGAGACAAAGAATTTTAGGCTAACATGTTTTATTCGTCGGCTTTTCAAAGACATTGAAGTTGGACAAGGAGTTTAGGGTTTTTACTGTGCTTCTCGGTTGTGTGAGATATATTTTGATTTATTGATTAGCATCCTCATATGGGCGTTACTTTTGGTTTGCATTTTCATCTCAAAGTCGTGGAAGAGGAAGCCACAAGTTTATTCCTAGAGGTAGAGGTGGACATAATAGCGGTTATGCAAATATTGGTGGTAGGAATCAAAACCAAAATTTCAGCCACCCAAGTGTCCAAAAGTTTGATTAGTCACATATTCAGTGCCATGATTGTAAGAAGTTTGGGAATTATGCCAGTAAATGTAAAAAGAAACAGTATGACCAGCAGAAGAAAAGTCAGAACCAGTCAAATAACACATCTAAGACCACTCTGTTTATTGCATGCACTAAGATGGCCGAGTCAATTACTACAAATTCTTCTGTTGAGTGCAATATCCTCGAAGAAAGCCCAAGTGACATATGGTATTTGGATTCTGGTTGTAGCAATAACATGACATACAACGTTGAGTTATTTTTTAGTTCTGATGAGTCAGTTCAAACTGATGTCAGTCTTGGTAACATCAATAAGGTCACTATTTTGAGTAAAGGGACAGTTGATATTCTAACCCTTAAGGGGGAGCAGTGTGTTATGCCAGATGTGTATTATGTTGCTGGCCTAAAACTTAATTTAATGAGTATTGGCCAGTTGGTATAAACAGGATATAGAGTTTATATGGAGAACAATGAGTGTGTAATTATGGATAAGTTCCCTAGTAACATAATGTCTCCTTTGAGGATAAGACCTGATGTGAGTGGAAAATTAGAAAGAGTTGCCTTTAAGGAATAAAATACAAAATCAGAAGTTAAAAAAAATTCCGAAAATGATGAAGCATGTCAATCTAGTGCTAAAAAAAATAAAATATAATGACAAAGAAATTCAAAAAGTGTTTCAATCAGTTTTAAAGGATGAATCATGGTTGTGGCATCTCAGATTTGGGCATTTGAATTTTGGAGCATTGAAATCGTTGCACATAAAGAACATGCTTAAAGGTTTTCCATTAATTGAGAAACCAGAAAGAGTATGTGACGGGTATATTCTAGGTAAACAACATAGATAATCATTTCCAGCAAGAAAACCAGTAAGGGCGAGAGTGCCACTAGAAATTGTACATTCAGACATTTGTGGGCAGATGCAAACACTGTCTATAGGAGGCTATACTTATTTTCTTATATTTATTGATGATTTCACAAGAAAAACCAGGGCTTACTTTTTGAAAGATAAATCAAAAGTGTTGTCTTACTTTCAGCAGTTCAAGGCACTTGTAGAGAAGCAAAGTGGTCAATACATCAAACTGTTAAGAACTGACAGAGGTGGTGAGTATATCTCAAAAGATTTTATGAATTTTTGCAAAGCAGATGGCATTCATAAACAGTTCACAACCCGCTACACACGTTAGCAAAATGGTGTGCTAGAGAGAAAGAATCTAACTATAATGGAGATGGCACAGAGGTGGTGGTGAGTATATCTCAAATGATTTTATGAATTTTTGCAAAGCAGATGGCATTCATAAACAATTCACAGCCCGCTACACACCTCAACAAAATGGTGTGACTGAGAAAATGAATCGAACTATAATAGAGATGGCACGTAGCATGCTAGCAACAAAACACTTACCTAATGAATATTGAGTTGAGGCAGCAGCAACTGCTGTCCATAGTTTGAATAGACGTCTGACTAAGAGTGTAAAGAGAAAAGTACCACAAGAGGCTTGGACAGGTATGAAACATACTGTTTCTCATTTAAAAGTTTTTGGTTGGGTTTCATATGCCCATGTCCCTGATGAGTTAAGAAAGAAGATAGATTTTAAAGGAGAGAAATGCATATTTTATGGTCATTTTGAGGATACAAAAGCATACAAGTTGTTTAATCCCATAACTAGAAAAGTTATAAGCAGTCGAGATGTTCTATTTGTGGAAGATGAAGCATGGTATGGGACTATAGAGAGGAAAGTGAACATCACACCTATTGTTCCTCATGATGAAGTGTTTCCAATATCAAATGCACCTCAACCAGCACCTTCTTCTACTCCTGGGACAACATCACATGTAGTAGCACAAGCTGCACCTTCATCTATATAAAGAAGATCTTCAAGGTTGCAATCTATACCACAACAAGCTCGAACTACACCAGCTAGTAGTAGTCCAAGCAGTTCAACGTCTTCAGATCACACCCTAGTAAGATTGATACCAAGAAAGACAAGAAGGTTGAGTGATTTTTACAATGTTGATATAACAATTTCGTTTGCTGTTTTTGCTTTATTCTCTCAAGTTGATGATTCTTTAACATTTGAAGAAGCTGTGAATGATGATAAATGGGCACATGCCATGGATGAAGAGATTGAATCTATTAAGAAAAATAAAACATGGGAGTTGGTAGATCTGCCTGAAGGAAAAGATGCTATAAGTGTCAAATGGATTTACAAGACAAAACATGATGTCGATGGAAAAGTGCAAAACCATAAGGCAAGGCTTGATGCAATAGGTTTCACACAATAGCCCGGAATTGACTTCAATGAAATATTTTCTCTAGTTGCACGGATGTATACAATCAGAACAGTATTGGCAATTGCTGCTCATAATAAGTGGGTGGTATACCAAATGGACGCGAAGTCAGCCTTTTTGAATGGATATCGACAAGAAGAAGTGTATGTTCACCACCCTGAAGGGTATGAGATTTCAAGACAGGAAGACAAAGTATATAGGCTGGAAAAGGCATTGTATGGATTAAAGCAAGCTCCAAGAGCTTGATACAGCCGGATAGACTCTTACTTGATTCAAGATAGATTTCAAAGGAGTAGTTGTGAGCCGACTCTGTACATAAAAATAAATGAGAATGGCAAAGTTTTAATTGTATGCTTGTATGTAGATGATTTGATCTTGACTAGTGATCTGAACATTGATGCTTTCAAAACAACAATGAAAAGTGAGTTTGAAATGACTGATTGAGGGCTTATGAGATGTTTTTTGGGCATTGAAGTCCATCATTCTATTGCTGGAATATTTATTTGTCAATCTAAGTATGCTAATGAGATTTTGAAGAGTTTCAACATGTTGAAATCCAAAGCAACACCTACACCTGTCACAACTGGATTGAAACTAAGCATGGAAGATGGAGGACTATCTGTAGATCCCACATTATATAAAAGAATGGTTGGGAGTTTAATTTATTTAACAACCATGAGGCCAGATATAATGTATGGTGTCAGTTTGATCTCCAGGATTATGTAATTACCAAAGGAATCTGATTGGCAGGCTGGGAAAAGAATTTAAATAAATTTCTCTTCACTTCTCTCGCTTTAGGTTTTCAAAAACTATTTGTTGGTAGAAATTGATTTACTGTCAACCTCAAATGTTGTGTCTCTTGAGATGGTGTTTGGGCCCGTCAATTATTCCGATATTTTAAACTATTTATAATAGGGAGTAGAATGCTATTTTTCACATAGCCAGACACTATAACTATAATAATTTTCAATATAAGCACATATAAGGATGAGATGTATTTGATGAGTACAGTTTATCGATTTTAAGAAATGTATGTTTTGAGAGTTTGTATAGCGAAATTAAAAAAATACTTAGTAGTTAAGTTTATGGATACAAAGCTAGTTTGCACGTGAACTACATCTAAAACAAAAAACCTTGAGCTAACATAGAGCAGACGACATTGTGATTATGATCCACGATGATTGCTTTCATCCATTAATTGCATATAGATATCCTAATATGCATCAATAGATCTATTAGAATTCATTTTAGTGGAGACAACAAGAGATGAAATGAATATTCTAGAGCATCATCTAAAACAATCATCCATATTTATACTCATCTTAGCATGTGTTTTAGATTTAATGTGCATGTATTGAACTAGTTAAGTTTAAGGAAACAAAGCGAGTTTACACATTAACTAGATCTAGAACAAACAATGTTGAGCTAATATAGAGAATAGAATATTGTAATCTTGATTCACACATTATTGTTTGTATCCATGAAGTGCATATAAATATTATCATATGCATTAATCTACAAACAATTGTTACTAATAGAATTAATTAATTTTATTTAATTATTCATGGTGTGATTATACTCATCTTATATGACTTGACTCATTGTATTCCAAAAAAATATTAGTTAATCTAAATTAATTGAACCCTAAAACTTAAACCACCAACTAATATAAGAAATATAAAATACAACACATAAAACATTTGTGATCAAGCCAAAATAACCTCATTATATTTATCTAGTTTCTATTATTGTATTGCCTCGCCAATATAGTTATCTATACCATAGCCCAAAAAATCTTTCGAGGAAAAAGATTGGCAAACTAAAAGTATGACTTGTTTTTTCTTAAAAATGGAGGATTTAAACTGGGGAAAATTGGATTAAAAAATAAAGCCAAAAATGCAAAAAAGGGATAAAAACTTAGTTTTGAAATTTCGGCATTGTATAATGCATACTTTATACTAAATGTAACTATTTATTTGTAGTAGGCAACATCAGTAATAATCCTAGTCATATGGTAAGGACAAAAATATACGATAATTATAATTTTAAAAATTAATGTAATGCCTTTGCCTACATCTATCATTGTTTTTAACAATTGTGATTGAGAGCATAATATTAAAAGCTTAGGACTACTTACTGCCTTCATTGTAATTTGAAGTAGTTTTTAGACCAAGCTGAAAGTAATGTTAAAAGAAATATTATGATGTAAGATAGTCTTAAAACATTACATTACCCATTTGTTTCAAAATGAAATGGCACACTTTTATGCACACATTTGTATCTTTGATTAGTTTTATCACTAAGATAAATTATTACAACAAAAAATATTTTAGCACTGCAGTTCTTCAACTAATCATGTATTCAATAATTACATATACGCTTTAAAGTCTTTTCTTATAATGTACTCAATAATTACATTTGAAAAGCCTGAAAAGTAAATTGTGAAATAAGTAAGAAAGGCCAGGATAATGTAATCTATAATTGTAAAGAGTTCGATTTACCCTATTTCATACATATTGTGTTGTTTGCAAATCATTAAGAATAACGTGATACTATTATTTGAAAGAATAAATTTAAATAAGACAGGATATCGATAGTATTGAGATGATGGATAGCCCATTTTATTTGCCGGCTTTTAAAAGACATTGAGGTTGGACAAGGATTTTAGGGATTTTACTGTGCTTCTGGGTTGTATGAGACATATTTTGATTTCCTTGTATACATTCGCGTTAATTTTGATTTTCTTGTATAAATTGCAGACCGAGTTGGCGATGAAAATAAGAGAATGCCCATGCTATTTAATGATCTTACCTGAGTTGAGCTGAGCATCTGCATCTGTGTGATTGAGGCGAGCTTTGGGAAACGGAAGAGGAAGAGGAAGGAAAAATGGCAATGAAAATGGGTAGCGTTGCAGTTTTGGTTTTGGTGTTAACGGCAATAATAGTAATGGCCAATATTAGCGTGGCTTCGGCGCAAGCAGGGCCATGCTTTAAATTCCTGTGCGTTAACGATGGCGGTTGTACAGGATACGCAGACAGCCCTAAGTGCTGCAACATCGGCGACTGCGGGAGTGGGATTGGATATTGTGCCGCCACATGCTAGCAACCGCCTTCTATTACCTTTGCCTCATCAAAATAAATTGAGTTGAATGGTTTGCTGTTTGTGTGTTTGAGCAGGATACTTACAATCCTTGTTCATTTGTTTCAACCTTTATTTTCGCTGTGTGGCCGCTATCCAACAAGTTAAGATTGTTGTTCCAAAATATTTGACTATATATATCTTATCTTATCTTGTTCATGTTTCAATCTTTTATTGAAATAGGTTCGTTATCGAATTATATCTGCACCTCCATATATTTATAATGTGGAGTAGAATTCTGTTTTTCACATAGTGAAGTCGGTGACATTTTCAAACACTTATACAGGGGACAAGTGAATTAGTGAGGTTTGGAGATAACTATATTGATCAATATGTTTTCTATAAGATTGGATCTTTTTTACAAAAAGATCCAAACATTCTAGTTGTCTTATTTTTGTGAAGAGAATTATAACTCTATATTCTTAAAATAGAAAATGGTCGAATAGATCAAAGAGCTTATATCCATAGACATATTTATGTGGTTAGTGTTGGACACATTGGTTTGTGAACGAATGATTGCACTATCCCCCTTTTTTGAGGACTAGATTTTATTTTGCTTCAGTCCAAGGCATTGCCTTTATCAAATGCCTATTTACACCACTAGCTATGTACTTGTACTCATGTTATGGCTTGACAAGGTAAATACGTTGTTCTCATCTCATGGCTTGACAATGTTTCTCTCATGGCTAGAAATACCTTCCCAATAACTAAATGTATTAATAATGTTTATAGGCACTATTAAAACACTATTTACATGTCCACACAATTTTCTTCTTACATAGTACCCTTTTGTAGAAAAAATGTCACTTGTTATTTTGGAAACATCGAGGGCCCAAATATTCTCGTTACACCCTTTGAAATCTAAGTGCAAGATCTATGGCCTTCATTGAATTCTCTCATATCTACTCATATAATTGATTGCTAATGGATTGATGGATGCATTAGATAAAGTTATGATATTCATATTTTCTTGTTGTTTCAAATAGAAAATGGATGTTTAAAGAAGATTGGCTCATTTCGTTTTTTGAAGCCACGAGGGGAACTACAACCACACTCTGTTAGCTAAATTCAACAATTCTTGGAGAAAGGGCGAAGTTAAAAGTTCTTCTCCCACTTTACACCAAGGTCTCACCTTTGCCTTGTATAGGTATGTATCTAATCTAACTCCTCAAAGAAATAGGCTTTTAACCTGAAGTGAGAACCCTAGAAAGCCTAGCATCTTTTTAAAATTGAGCTCATTGAGAGAAAACTCCATACAATGGAAAAACCAATACCTCTGTTAAGAAGAAAGGTAAAGAAAATAAAAATCCTAGTGAGTACATTGATACCGATAGTATTGAGATGCCTTTGCTTATTTTTTTGAAGGCAACGATGCCTTAGTCTTTACTTGTTTAGTGATTTTTTGGATTATGCTCCGCAGTACTAAGTTTAAAACTTTATTAAGGCCTGTCTACTAGACTATTATGATGATAAGTAGCTTAATGGTTAGTCTTAGTTGTAATTTTTATTTTACTATTTTAATTTAGACTTCTCTAGTTAAGGTTTTTTATTATGTAAAAGTGGGTTGTGGTGTGCTATTCTTTGGGTTCTAGCTAATTTATGCTAGTTGCTTCTTTCTAGGTTAATGTGTTAATCTCTTGTATTGTTTTGGGATCAGGGCCCTCTCATTGATTACTTAATATGAAACAATAAGAACCTTTTGATAACAAAAAGTGTATCATATAGAACAAATAATACCTATTTTCAGCCCTCAATGACTAGCTTATCGTGCGTCGGTGTTTGAAAATGTCACCTACGTGGACAATAGCATTCTATGTTAATTATAAGTTTGTCTAGTCAGATAGTTATGGCGTTTTGGTTGTGCTATTATGTTTTTGGTTACTTATTGAGAGTTATATTCTAGTGTTTTGTCTAGGCACTTGGCTGTGTGATGCCAGAAGCTATACCGTGGCTAATCTATTTTGTTGTTTTCTATCTGCTAGAATAATTTATAGTAATATTTGTGAGAGAAATTCTCTAAATACAACATACTTTAACTGTGAATAGCTACCCCTTAATTGCAATTTGAGATAAGGAATTTCTATGCGAACAACACTAGGTTTAGAGCTTGCACAACATAGAACACCATGTGTATGTTCAACCACTAAAAATCACTTTTCTCCAAATCCATTACATTAGGAAATTAAGATGTTTAAATAACTCCCCTTTGTAAATCAGGATGATGGCAGATGATTAGAATGAATGTGAATTGTAAATGCTTGAACACATTGTAACTTATATACATACAACATCAACGTGAATTAATGCAATCTTAAAATGTTATATTGCCCTTTCATTTCAAAATGAAATGACATACTTGTCTCTTTCTGGAACACAATACTACTAGCACTAGGATAAACTGTTATAATACACATAGCAGCTCTTTTTGCATGACGATTGTCTGGTGGTTGAACTAAGATGCAAGTTTCAACTCAGTTTTGTATCCCAGGTAGATGAAGTATTCCAATGGAAACAACAAAATCTCGAAGTTATTATTGAAGACTATGGTTTCATAAGTAGAGAATGTAAATATGAGATGTCAAAGCATCCACCTATCAATTTTATAGCTGCAATTAACGCTGCCTATGCTATATAAACAACAATTATTCATACACTTGAATTACACATTTGATGACTTCCTATGCATTTGATGGAGCAGATTTTGATTAAATTTAAAATTATTTGAATATATTTTGTAACTTACCAAGTTTTAAAAAATAATTTATTTTAGTTATTTAGCTTATTAGTATTATCTAAAGGAATTTGGAAATACTAGATCTTCTAAACAATGTGCAAGGAAATTTTTTGTATAATATAGTTCAAATTTATGAACATGCCACAGGCTTTTTCATACTGAAGGATTAGTTGTTTCTTCTTGAAAACTAAAACTAGGTAAAGAAAATTTAGACATTTGAATTGCAGCATCCAATTATATTTCAATTGGGAAGACAATCTTTAGAACATTGAATCGCAGATTAAATCCTTGAAAGAATTCCAAACCAAATTAATATCATGGGTGCAAATATTATATATTATATAAAGCAAGCTGCTACTAATCAATAAGAGAAATAATCAAAAGTTTATTATGATAATGGTAAAAAAATTATCCCAATGTATTATCCATCTAGTTTTATATTTAGTTTGGGGTAATGCCTTAATGCATTTATATAGTTCTGTACTCAGTTTGACATCACCAATCTTGTTGGACATTTATTCAACTTGGTTGATTGATCCATATGATGTTTGTGTATGAGGTCATCCTAGTAGACTTGATCTTGATCATTTTAATTGTATAAAATAAATAAAATATTCAGAGACATCCGATTTTCACATTCCATCAATCTTTATTTTTTTATTTTTTTTTCGGCATTCTACAATGATGAATCATAGAGTATGATCGGAAATGTTGATGAAAAATATGTGTATGCAATGAAACCCAAAGGATTTCATAATTTTTTATTGGAGACTTTGGAGTGACCTTGGCTTTGTTATTTTTGGTGTTATATTCATGTATAAAAAGATAACAATTAGCATTCACTTTAGAGGAGACAACTAAAAATGGATTGAATATTCGAGATAACTGTCTATAACAATCTTTCATATTTGTCTTATTTGATAAAAAACGCATCTTAGCACATGTGTGAATGTATTAGCATTTATTTTAGATTTAATGTGCATGCATTAAGCTTGTTTATTGTCAAGATACTTTAAAATACTTTCAATATCATAGAAAAATTATGAGTGACATAAATTATCTATGTCTTTTATTATATTAGCAACGAGAAGGACTTGACATGAATTATCTATGTTCAGAATATGGATACAAAGCAAGTCCACATCTGAACTAAACCTAGAACAAACTATGTTGAACTAACATAGATATCATTATTTGCATCAATCCACAAACGATTTTCACTCAAAGTCAATCAATTTGTCTTTATTTATTACTATTTATGTCATGGTTATATCTGTCTAATATTACTTGATCCACATTATTCCAAAACATTATTAATGAATCTAAATCAATTGAATTCCAAAACTTATTTTAATGGTCAACTAATATAAAAAATATAACATACAATGCACAGTTTTATAACTGTTTTATTTTTTGACTTAATAATGAGAGACCTCACCATCCAAAGTGATTTTAACTCATAAATCTATAACTATTTATGAGATGATGGATAACCCATTTAATTATATGGCTTTGAAAAGACATTGAAGTTGGACGGGGATTTTAGGGTTTCTACTGTGCTTCTTGGTTGTATGAGACATATTATAAAATCCTTGTATACTTTAAATGTTGACTCGCGTCCTTATCTCTATGTTGTTTTTGATGTAAGAAAAGGATAAATTGCAGGCCGAGTTGGTGATGCAAATAAGGGAATGCCCATTCTTTTTTAATGATGTTTACCTGAGTTGATTTGAGCATCTACATCTACATCTGTGTGATTGAGGTGAGCTTTGAGAAAAGGAAGAGGAAGAGGAAGGAAAAATGGCAAGGACAATGAAAATGGAAAGTGTTAGGGTTAGGAATGTTGCAACTTTGGTGTTGGTGTTAATGGCAATAATAGTAATGGTTCTAATAATAGTTAACTTGCCAGATTAGTAATGCAATTGTAGTGCAAGATGGAGTCCAAATAGGTCTAAAATGATCTAAATAACCACACTAAACTAGGTGCCCAAAATGATTGTGAAATTGTAAAAGGATACAATTGAGTACATTGCACTCTTGCACCTTCCTTGCCCTTCTTGGCATGCTATTTTAATTCTCCATCAAACCTTTTGTCCCAACACAAGCGTAAAAATTTAATTTACAATTCCACACTTCATTTTTCTTATTGTTTTCCCCTTGTACTAGTATCTCAAACCATAATTTTATTCCCTTTGTGCTTGAAATACCAACGAATGTTGTTAGCCTTGGCTCTAGTACAGTAGAAGAAGGAGAAATCTAAGAAAATAACTTAAATCAATAGAAGAAGAAAGAGATGGACACAACTAGTGAGGATAAACCCAATGAGATGAAACCTCAAGAACCATATAAGGAAGAACAAGCGAAAGGAAATATTGTCGTAGTTGTTGAGGATAATATCGAAGAGATAACCTCCAAGAACCAAACAAGGAAAGAAATAACCACCAAGTTTCTATAAATTCAAGACTTTAAGAATCTACTTTGGCTAATACAACAAATAATAAATGTAATCCCTAGTTAAGGACCTTAACCTTAACTTTAACCTGGTGGATTATCAAAGTCTTCCAAATTCAAACAAGTGAGTCTAGAAGTTCTGATTAATTTCTTTAGATCAGAAAATGTATGTACACATAAAGAAACTCATCAAAGTAGCTAAGGATTGCTTGATTGAATTGGAGTATACTGTTTATTGCTTCTTGGTTCTAGATTAGGCCACTTTTGAGTTTAGGCCAACATAAAACAATCAAGTACCAAAATTGGGACTAGATTCCAAATTATGAATGATAACACTAACAATGCCTGCAATCTTGGAGGAATTTTTGCAAGACATGGTTGTTGACAGCTTGGTTCAACCGAAATAGGCCCTTTGAAAGAAAGCCAAAAATCTCATGGTATTTGATGTTAGATCATGTCCTAATTTAATTATTTCATGACAGATAAATTGCTAGATTAGTAATGAAATTGTAGGGTAGGATAGTGCGCAAATAGGCCTAAAATGATCTATAAAAAGCACACTAAAGTTGGGGTTGAAATACAATGTGAAATTGTAAGGGGTTAAAATTTACTACACTACACTCTTGCACCTTTCTTCTCCTCCTTGATTTGCAATCACATTCTCAGAAGTTTCTTGATAGGAAGATAGAAAGGTCCGCAAATAACACTTTCTGGTTTGCTGATGAATTTCTCCATGGTGATGTTTTTCACCATCATAACACTCAAAATGGATCATATGAAGCTAACACAGAGGATGATAGTGGTTTGCAATGTTATGGTGTAACCCCCCTCACGTGGTAAATTTTGATGATTGCCAAGTGGCTATATCCAATTATTTAATTGAGGTGGAAATGGAATCATTTATATTAACCGAGGATGATATTGGCATAGAAATATTTAATAGTTCCTATTAACTAAGGGTTGATATGAGTATGTACACTGGCAATGTTGATCAAGAATCAATTACAATCTTTGTGAAGAACTGTAGTGATTCTGAAGGGTTCTCAGATGATGGAACCATAGATATGGATGAATCAAATGTTGTAGGGTATGACTATTTTTTAATTTATTCAGGTGGTTTCTTAAGCATGAAGATGCCAGAAGGAAATAAATCGAGAGATACTGATGCAATGAACAATAAGGGTTCCGAGCCTTATGTTGGTATGAATATGACAATCAGTAATCATGAAGAGGATCATAACAGTACTCACAATTTAGAAAATTCCCCTATAGCTTTATTTTTGCTCGTCTTTGAGGTTATTTATGTGGATTTTGATTGTGCCTCTAAATTTGTTTCAGGATATGTTTTTGAGTTTGAATTAGAAGTGTTCACATGGGGTGTAAATGATGATGATCATGACATGTCTCATTTAGCCGATATGGGAACAAGCAATGAAACATTTAGATTTTGAAGTTTAGATTGAAATTCTTGTACATATGATCAGATGCAGATACAGAGTGAGCCAACATGAGAATGGTTTTGTTTTGATACATCTAAGGATTGTTTACTTAACATGCAAAATGATTCCAATGAAAGTTTTGTGCTTAAAATACATGATGATAGTCGTTGGATATGAATGTTTCTACTTTCCATACCATATGAAGGGGTTTCTTGAAAAGAATACCGAGGCCTGTGATGATGGAAAATATGTCATAAGATGGAGGTACGATTCAGAGGACTAGTATGGTATGATGCTGCCCTGCAAGCAAACGTTTTATGAATTTGTTTAGAGGGATCACTATGATAATGATGGTATTGGTTGTGATATAACTTTGAGTATAATGAGGGGGATCATTGGTAAAATTCATGGTCTAGTCTTCCTCAACTATGTCACAAGCGAGATCAAATTGTTACATGATGAGAATCAGGTTTTTGATAAAGGCAAGAACTTGTTTTTATTTTTTGGGGGCCTTGGGCCACCAATGGAAGGATGGATCTGAATTTTGTAAAATTTTGAATAAACTACCCAAGCCAATTGGCATTTGGTCAGCTTCGAGCAGAGATCTGGAATCTTGTTATGCCTGCAGGGAGCATGCGTCCCCAACTAGAGCTGATGTTACGACTGATGAGTTTAGTATTCCACTGTGTTGCCTCTCCAGTCTTAATTCTTTAGTGACAAGCCTTTGAGCAAATTCGGCTAAGTTTTATAGCACCAAAGGTTAAGGCCATTATTTCCATTGTTGACTCATTTGGCTGGTAATATCTCTATAAGAGATCTACTTAATGGGTTTTTATTCATACGTTGATAGGCTCCTTTGGGTGTTCCCTAGAATGCTACTATTGATTGGCCAGGTAAATTCTCTACCTTCGTGTATTTTATCACCCCGTGAAGCGGCTAAGTAATTCCAAAGTCACCATGTGGGTGTGTGGGGTAGTGCGACAAATACAAAGGGAGCCTCACATTACCCTTGTAATAATAAGTGTCATTGCATCACCATGCGAGTTTGCAAAAATAGGTGAGACCCTTAGGGTATGCTCCCATAATCCCACAATGCGAAATTTTACCGCTTTGTTAATGTATGCGGGTTCACAGTGAAGACTGGAAGAAAAGGTATAAGATTAGCCAAGAACCCCACAATACCATTAGGGAAAATTTTTCCAGGATAATCTAGTGTGGATGGAATGGTCTAGGAAGAGTGCTATATGATGGGAACTGATGCTGACATGGAATGTGTGTGCCAATCAAAGGGGTTAGATATAAAATTGCATGCAAGGGGTTAATGAGGTGTTTGTTGCTCTGTAGTTCTGTGCTAGACAAGAGGGGGGATGATCAGGACAATCAAAGTTTGTGAGTTCGCCAAGGAAGATGAATATTAATGGATAAGGCATACAAGGACAAGCATTTAAAAGGTTTCGGTAACGCAGGAGGTGATATTTTGAAGTAAAAGCCAATCCTGGCGAATCACCTACATAAGATCAACTCCAGAAAGGATGTTCATATAATTTCATATGTGAAAAGCCAGAGGGACTGAGCACAATGATATGAAAAGTACATGAATATGGTTGTTGGAGTGTTATTCAAGAAATCCAAGCTGGGAGTTGTGGTTGATAAGAACGAGTCTTAATCTCTTGATAAGAACAAAAGCTGAAAATATTGCTTGCATGCATAAAGATAGGCTATTTTAGGAGGCTCTAAGTCCCACAAATCGAGGATGACAACCATCTATTGATTAAGCACTGTGTTGGGCCTCGTATTAGCACTGTTTCAAATAAAGTGTAAGAGATGGAGCGTTCATATACAGAGAACTGCGAGTTTGTGAGGTGCACCTTCTATGATATAGGTTGGAGAATATTTCAGTGGGCCACTTTGTAGCGGAAGGGATATTAGGATTTTAGAAGGTAGTCGAAGGGACATCGAAAGGTGGTTTCAAATGGAAAATGCCTTTCATGGGCTATCTATCTTCATCCCTTCATAATCAAATGACTAGGAGGAAGAAGGAAGGGGAAAGAGAACAATGAAGGCATGGGGTGGATGGTTTAGATGTAGAGAATCTCAAATTCATCTTGAGTATGGAAGATGTGCCCCTTTCTCTTCTTATCATATTGCTCGATAAGATTCTCCTTCCATTTTTCCATTACCTCCCTTTTCTATTTATTTTCATCCTCTAGTTGTGAGGAAATTTCTTTTATAAGGTTGCAAGGCTCCCCTTCTAGTCTAATGAGTGTCTCTGCCAGCGTATGTAGGTCTTCCACAAGCATGATGGTGACATGAATCAAAGCACCAAGACTTGAACGGAATATTATTCTCCACCGAGGAATCTTCTTGTATGCATGGTCCATTTTTGTCTTATATTTAATGCGCGATGGGTTTTCTT
The DNA here is from genome assembly GCF_030272615.1 of Cryptomeria japonica. Taxonomy (NCBI): domain Eukaryota; kingdom Viridiplantae; phylum Streptophyta; class Pinopsida; order Cupressales; family Cupressaceae; genus Cryptomeria; species Cryptomeria japonica. The sequence continues at coordinate 1,030,492 of NW_026728845.1, read as the reverse complement.
TTATCTGCATATGGCCTGAAATGTGTCAAAAGAGGAAAAAAACCAAGTGTAAGAATGTTGAAGATTTTGATAATTCCTTATTGTTATAAAAGGAATACTACGACTGTAAGAAAATACTCTGAAATGTTGTATTCCAAGTGGGTAGAAGCAGCCATTTGTTAATCTAGGGTTTCATGCTGGCTCACAGAGAAGAGGGATTATCTTTCCATATTGTAAATTGCAATTAGTACTAAATGCAATTTTTCAATGGTTAAATATACTGTGTCCATTTGTATTTTATGAATTTATATGAATCAAAATATGAAGGATATGTCGGTTTGTTCTGGTGTTTTCTTATCAATGTGTGATTGTGCTTATGGGTCTCCTTCAAGGAAGGAGTTAAATTCTATTTGCAATTTGCAGTAAATTTGGGAAACATTGAATGGATTAACATGAATGGTTGATGCAATTAGTTGATGGAATGGTGTCAATTTTAGGCATTCCACTTTGAAAATTCCCTAATTTGAGTTATTTTGCAATGCGGGTTTGTCCTTTTAATTTGTGGGCGTGACTCTATTTCATTGGATATGCACTTGATTGTAGAAGCTATTTGTGAATTTGTTTCGGAAGCGTCCCTTATTAATCGTATCTCTCCTATCTTGTTTTGTTCAAGTATTTCTTAAAGGGCAGGTTTCATTATGCATGCTTTGTATTCCCTTGTACACTTGGAGTAGCGCATGTATTATTTTTTTGGTTGAATTGCAGATTGTGAAGGATTAGGGGTGTATAGAGGGTAACTGTAGATAATCGCCCTTATAGTTGAGAAACATCTACCAATCGTGAACCTGTACGATTGTGACGAATTTGAAAGCATATTGGGCATGAAGGTCCTAAGTAGGAAAAATACATTCCCGAGTTAGGTAGAGCTCAAAGTGAAGAAGGCTTGCTAAGGCCTTGTTGTGTTGTGTTTTCTTGTCTTCAATCTATTGATAGTTCAAATTAAATGCTGTGAAGGAGATTCAGATTTGAGAAGATTTTGATTTTGATCCATGGGTTATTCTTAGCATCCAATAAAATTTAGGCCTACAAATATCATTATTTGCGACAATCCGCAAACAATTTTCACTCAAAAGCCATCAATTTCTCTTTATTTATTACTACTTATGTTGTGATTATATCTGTCTAATATGATTTGATCGGTTTTATTCCAAAAAATTATTAATTAATCTAAATTGATCAAATCCTAAAACTGATTTTAACCACAAACTAATTTAATAAATATAACATACAATGCACAAAATGTTTAGAATTGTTTTTTTTTTTTGATGAGGAACATGGCCATCCAAAATTATTCTAACTCATAAATCTATAATTATTTACAAACATTTGGAGAACATAAGAAGCAAAATGTGAAATTATTATAAAATGCCTGGATAATATAATATAAGATGCATTAGATTTTCCCTAACTTATACATATTATGTTATTTGGAAATTATTAGAAAGACCAGGATAGCATAATAATATTCTTAGAAGACATGATTTGGATAGATTTGAGACGAAGAATTTTAGGGTAACATGTTTTATTCGCCGGCTTTTCAAAGACATTGAAGTTGGACAAGGATTTTAGGGTTTTTACTGTGCTTCTCGTTTGTGTGAGATATATTTTGATTTATTGATTAGCATCCTCATATGGGCGTTACTTTTGGTTTGCATTTTCATCTCAAAGTCGTGGAAGAGGAAGCCACACGTTTATTCCTAGAGGTAGAGGTGGACATAATAGCGGTTATGCAAATATTGGTGGTAGGAATCAAAACCGAAATTTCAGCCACCCAAGTGTCCAAAAGTTTGATTAGTCACATATTCAGTGCCATGATTGTAAGAAGTTTGGGAATTATGCCAATAAATGTAAAAAGAAACAGTATGACCAGCAGAAGCAAAGTTAGAACCAGTCAAATAACACATCTAAGACCACTGTGTTTATTGCATGCACTAAGATGGCCGAGTCAATTACTACAAATTCTTCTGTTGAGTGCAATATCCTCGAAGAAATCCCAAGTGACATATGGTATTTGGATTCTGGTTGTAGTAATAACATGACATACAACGTTGAGTTATTTCCTAGTTTGGATGAGTCAGTTCAAACTGATGTCAGTCTTGGTAACATCAATAAGCTCACTGTTTTGAGTAAAGGGACAGTTGATATTCTAACCCTTAAGGGGGAGCAGTGTGTTATGCCAGATGTGTATTATGTTGCTGGCCTAAAACTTAATTTAATGAGTATTGGCCAGTTGGTATAAACAGGATATAGAGTTTATATGGAGAACAATGAGTGTGTAATTATGGATAAGTTCCCTAGTAACATAATGTCTCCTTTGAGGATAAGAGCTGATGTGAGTGGAAAATCAGAAAGAGTTGCCTTTAAGGAATAAAATACAAAATCAGAAGTTAAAAAAAATTCCAAAAATGATGAAGCATGTCAATCTAGTGCTAAAAAAATAAAAGATAATGACAAAGAAATTCAAACAGTGTTTCAATCAGTTGTAAAGGATGAATCATGGTTGTGGCATCTCAGATTTGGGCATTTGAATTTTGGAGCATTGAAATCGTTGCTCATAAAGAACATGCTTAAAGGTTTTCCATTAATTGAGAAACCAGAAAGAGTATGTGAAGGGTATATTCTAGGTAAACAACATAGATAATCATTTCTAGCAAGAAAACCAGTAAGGGCAAGAGTGCCACTAGAAATTGTACATTCAGACATTTGTGGGCAGATGCAAACACTGTGTATAGGAGGCTATACTTATTTTCTTATATTTATTGATGATTTCACAAGAAAAACATGGGCTTAGTTTTTGAAAGATAAATCAAAAGTGTTGTCTTACTTTCAGCAGTTCAAGGCACTTGTAGAGAAGCAAAGTGGTCAATACATCAAACTGTTAAGAGCTGACAGAGGTGGTGAGTATTTCTCAAAAGATTTTATGAATTTTTGCAAAGCAGATTTCATTCATAAACAGTTCACAACCCCCTACACACCTCAGCAAAATGGTGTGCCAGAGAGAAAGAATCTAACTATAATGGAGATGGCACAGAGGTGGTGGTGAGTATAGCTCAAATGATTTTATGAATTTTTGCAAAGCAGATGGCATTCATAAACAATTCACAGCCCGCTACACACCTCAACAAAATGGTGTGACTGAGAAAAGAATCAAACTATAATGGAGATGGCACGTAGCATGCTAGCAACAAAACACTTACCTAATGAATATTGAGTTGAGGCAGCAGCAACTGCTGTCCATATTTTGAATAGATGTCTGACTAAGATTGTAAAGAAAAAAGTACCACAAGAGGCTTGGACAGGTATGAAACATAGAGTTTCTCATTTAAAAGTTTTTGGTTGTGTTTCATATGCCCATGTCCCTGATGAGTTAAGAAAGAAGATACATTTTAATGGAGAGAAATGCATATTTATTGGTTATTCTGAGGATACAAAAGAATACAAGTTGTTTAATCCCATAACTAGAAAAGTTATAAGCAGTCGAGATGTTCGATTTGTGGAAGATGAAGCATGGTATGGGACTATAGAGAGGAAAGTGAACATCACACCTATTGTTCCTCATGATGAACTACTTCCAATATCAAAGGCACCTCAACCAGCACCTTCTTGTACTCCTGGGACAACATCACATGTAGTAGCACAAGTTGCACCTTCATCTATATAAAGAATATCTTCAAGGTTGCAATCTATACCACAACAAACTCCAACTACAGCTCCAACTAACACCAGCTAGTAGTAGTCCAAGCAGTTCAACGTCTTCAGATCACACCCTAGTAAGATTGATACCAAGAAAGACAAGAAGGTTGAGTGATTTGTACAATGTTGATATAACAATTTCGTTTGCTGTTTTTGCTTTATTCTCTCAAGTTGATGATGCTTTAACATTTGAAGAAGCTGTGAATGATGATAAATGGGCACATGCCATGGATGAAGAGATTGAATCTATTAAGAAAAATAAAACATGGGAGTTGGTAGATCTGCCTGAAGGAAAAGATGCTATAAGTGTCAAATGGATTTACAAGACAAAACATGATGTCGATGGAAAAGTGCAAAACCATAAGGCAAGGCTTGATGCAAGAGGTTTCACACAATAGCCCGGATTTGACTTCAATGAAATATTTTCTCTAGTTGCACGGATGTATACAATCAGAACAGTATTGGCAATTGTTGCTCATAATAAGTGGGTGGTATACCAAATGGACGCGAAGTCAGCCTTTTTGAATGGATATCTACAAGAAGAAGTGTATGTTGACCAGCCTGAAGGGTATGAGATTTCAAGACAGGAAGACAAAGTATATAGGCTGGAAAAGGCATTGTATGGATTAAAGCAAGCTCCAAGAGCTTGATACAGCCGGATAGACTCTTACTTGATTCAAGATAGATTTCAAAGGAGTAGTTGTGAGCCGACTCTGTACATAAAAATAAATGAGAATGGCAAAGTTTTAATTGTATGCTTGTATGTAGATGATTTGATCTTGACTGGTGATCTGAACATTGATGCTTTCAAAACAACAATGAAAAGTGAGTTTGAAATGACTGATTTAGGGCTTATGAGATATTTTTTGGGTATTGAAGTCCATCATTCTAGTGCTGGAATATTTATTTGTCAATCTAAGTATGCTAATGAGATTTTGAAGAGGTTCAACATGTTGAAATCCAAACCAACACCTACACCTGTCACAACTGGATTGAAACTAAGCATGGAAGATGGAGGACTATATGTATCTTTGATTAGTTTTATCACTAAGATAAATTATTACAACAAAAAATATTTTAGCACTGCAGTTATTCAACTAATCATGTCTTCAATAATTACATATACGCTTTAAAGTCTTTTCTTATAATGTACTCAATAATTACATTTGAAAAGCCTGAAAAGTAAACTGTAAAATAAGTAAGAAAGGCCAGGATAATATAATCTATAATTGTAAAGAGTTCGATTTACCCTATTTCATACATATTGTGTTGTTTGCAAATCATTAAGAATAACGTGATACTATTATTCGAAAGAATAAATTTAAATAAGACAGGATATCGATAGTATTGAGATGATGGATAGCCCATTTTATTTGCCGGCTTTTAAAAGACATTGAGGTTGGACAAGGATTTTAGGGATTTTACTGTGCTTCTGGGTTGTATGAGACATATTTTGATTTCCTTGTATACATTCGCGTTAATTTTGATTTTCTTGTATAAATTGCAGACCGAGTTGGCGATGAAAATAAGAGAATGCCCATGCTATTTAATGATCTTACCTGAGTTGAGCTGAGCATCTGCATCTGTGTGATTGAGGCGAGATTTGGGAAACGGAAGAGGAAGAGGAAGGAAAAATGGCAATGAAAATGGGCAGCGTTGCAGTTTTGGTTTTGGTGTTAACGGCAATAATAGTAATGGCCAATATTAGCGTGGCTTCGGCGCAAGCAGGGCCATGCTTTAAATTCCTGTGCGTTAACGATGGCGGTTGTACAGGATACGCAGACAGCCCTAAGTGCTGCAACATCGGCGACTGCGGGAGTGGGATTGGATATTGTGCCGCCACATGCTAGCAACCGCCTTCTATTACCTTTGCCTCATCAAAATAAATTGAGTTGAATGGTTTGCTGTTTGTGTGTTTGAGCAGGATACTTACAATCCTTGTTCATTTGTTTCAACCTTTATTTTCGCTGCGTGGCCGCTATCCAACAAGTTAAGATTGTTGTTCCAAAATATTTGACTATATATATCTTATCTTATCTTGTTCATGTTTCAATCTTTTATTGAAATAGGTTCGTTATCGAATTATATCTGCACCTCCATATATTTATAATGTGGAGTAGAATTCCGTTTTTCACATGGTGAAGTCGGTGACATTTTCAAACACTGATACAGGGGACAAGTGAATTAGTGAGGTTTGGAGATAACTATATTGATCAATATGTTTTCTATAAGATAGGATCTTTTTTACAAAAGGATCCAAACATTCTAGTTGTCTTATTTTTGTGAAGAGAATTATAACTCTATATTCTTAAAATAGAAAATGGTCGAACAGATCAAAGAGCTTATATCCATAGACATATTTATGTGGTTAGTGTTGGACACATTGGTTTGTGAACGAATGATTGCACTATCCCCCTTTTTTGAGGACTAGATTTTATTTTGCTTCAGTCCAAGGCATTGCCTTTATCAAATGCCTATTTACACCACTAGCTATGTACTTGTACTCATGTTATGGCTTGACAAGGTAAATACTTTGTTCTCATCTCATGGCTTCACAATGTTTCTCTCATGGCTAGAAATACCTTCCCCATAACTAAATGTATTAATAATGTTTATAGGCACTATTAAAACACTATTTACATGTCCACACAACTTTCTTCTTACATAGTACCCTTTTGTAGAAAAAATGTCACTTGTTATTTTGGAAACATCGAGGGCCCAAATATTCTCGTTACACCCTTTGAAATCTAAGTGCAAGATCTATGGCCTTCATTGAATTCTCTCATATCTACTCATATAATTGATTGCTAATGGATTGATGGATGCATTAGATAAAGTTATGATATTCATATTTTCTTGTTGTTTCAAATAGAAAATGGATGTTTAAAGAAGATTGGCTCATTTCGTTTTTTGAAGCCACGAGGGGAACTACAACCACACTCTGTTAGCTAAATTCAACAATTCTTGGAGAAAGGGTGAAGTAATTATTGGGAGCACCAAATTCAAGATTACCGTAAACTAATTGCAGAGGCAGTGTGTCTCAAATGTGAAGGCTTAAGGGTTGTGGAGAAGAGTTACAATGACCACAAGCTGTTTATCAAGAAATTCTTGGAGAAGGGTGAAAGGCATGTTCATCTGCAAAATGGGTATGATAGGTTGGTTCTTCCTCCCCCCTTTTCCTGAGATAGCTATTATGTGATAAAGTACTTTACTCTTGAAGGTAGTTACACCACTATTCACAATTATCATTTTCTTTTTCTCAATCACATTAGGCATAAGGAGAACATAAACATTTCGTTTTACCTTTAATCATTTCTATGTATCAATATTGAAGTTAAAAGTTCTTCTCCCACTTTACACCAAGGTCTCACCTTTGCCTTGTATAGGTATGTATCTAATCTAACTCCTCAAAGAAATAGGCTTTTAACTCGAAGTGAGAACCCTAGAAAGCCTAGCATCTCTTGAAAATTGAGCTCATTGAGAGAAAACTCCATACAATGGAAAAACCAATACCTTTGTTAAGAAGAAAGGTAAAGAAAATAAAAATCCTAGTGAGTACATTGATACCGATAGTATTGAGATGCCTTTGCTTATTTTTTTGAAGGCAACGATGCCTTAGTCTTTACTTGTTTAGTGATTTTTTGGATTATGCTCCGCAGTACTAAGTTTAAAACTTTATTAAGGCCTGTCTACCAGACTATTATGATGATAAGTAGCTTAATGGTTAGTCTTAGTTGTAATTTTTATTTTACTATTTTAATTTAGACTTCTCTAGTTAAGGTTTTTTATTATGTAAGGGTGGGTTGTGGTGTGCTATTCTTTGGGTTCTAGCTAATTTGTGCTAGTTGCTTCTTTCTAGGTTAATGTGTTAATCTCTTGTATTGTTTTGGGATCAGGGCCCTCTCATTGATTACTTAATACGAAACAATAACAACCTTTTGATAACAAAAAGTGTGTCATATAGAACAAATAATACCTATTTTCAGCCCTCAATGACTAGCTTCTCGTGCGTCGGTGTTTGAAAATGTCACCTACGTGGACAATAGCATTCTATGTTAATTATAAGTATGTCTAGTCAGATAGTTATGGCGTTTTGGTTGTGCTATTATGTTTTTGGTTACTTATTGAGAGTTATATTCTAGTGTTTTGTCTGGGCACTTGGCTGTGTGATGCCAGAAGCTATACCGTGGCTAATCTATTTTGTTGTTTTCTGTCTGCTAGAATAGTTTATAGTAATATTTGTGAGAGAAATTCTTTAAATACAACATACTTTAACTATGAATAGCTACCCCTTAATTGCAATTTGAGATAAGGAATTTCCATGCGAACAACACTAGGTTTAGAGCTTGCACAACATAGAACACCATGTGTATGGTCAACCACTAAAAATCACTTTTCTCCAAATCAATTACATTAGGAAATCAACATAGAACACCATGTGTATGTTCAACCACTAAAAATCACTTTTCTCCAAATCCATTACATTAGGAAATTAAGATGTTTAAATAACTCCCCTTTGTAAATCAGGATGATGGCAGATGATTAGACTGAGTGTGAATTGTAAATGCTTGAACACATTGTAACTTATATACATACAACATCAAGGTGAATTAATGCAATCTTAAAATGTTATATTGCCCATTCATTTCAAAATGAAATGACATACTTGTCTCTTTCTGGAACACAATACTACTAGCACTAGGATAAACTGTTATAATACACATAGCAGCTCTTTTTGCATGACGATTGTCTGGTGGTTGAACTAAGATGCAAGTTTCAACTCAGTTTTGTATCCCAGGTAGATGAAGTATTCCAATGGAAACAACAGAATCTCGAAGTTATTATTGAAGACTATGGTTTCATAAGTAGAGAATGTAAATATGAGATGTCAAAGCATCCACCTATCAATTTTATAGCTGCAATTAACGCTGCCTATGCTATATAAACAACAATTATTCATACACTTGAATTACACATTTGATGACTTCTTATGCATTTGATGGAGCAGATTTTGATTAAATTTAAAATTATTTGAATATATTCTGTAACTTACCAAGTTTTAAAAAATAATTTATTTTAGTTATTTAGCTTATTAGTATTATCTAAAGGAATTTGGAAATACTAGATCTTCTAAACAATGTGCAAGGACAATTTTTGTATAATATAGTTCAAATTTATGAACATGCCACAGGCTTGTTCATACTGAAGGATTAGTTGTTTCTTCTTGAAAACTAAAACTAGGTAAAGAAAATTTAGACATTTGAATTGCAGCATCCAATTATATTTCAATTGGGAAGACAATCTTTAGAACATTGAATCGCAGATTAAATCCTTGAAAGAATTCCAAACCAAATTAATATCATGGGTGCAAATATTATATATTATATAAAGCAAGCTGCTACTAATCAATAAGAGAAATAATCGCAGATTGTTTGTTGCCTTCCATTGGTAAGATCTTTCTCTTTAGGTAGTTAAACCCTTTTCAAAGATTGAAGCTCTGATACCAATTGTTAGGCCCAATATGGAAAGCTAATGTACTGAGAGGGGAGGGGTGAATTAGTACTTTAAATCCTTTTATCAACAATATCTTTACTGTTATGCATAAACCAAAAACTGCTGTAACATAACATAAAGCTAAAACAAATATGTAACAATCATACATGATTCACTCCATAACACATATATTTTGGTTACACATAAACTCTTGGTTAGAGAGAAAAACTATGGTGGGGATGGCACCCACAACTTCACTACTGCAATAATAAAAAGTGCTCGGTTAGAGCTACATATTTAGATATTTTTGATAGCTTACCCTGTTAGGAGTAACAAGATTTGTTAGATCTACCTTGCTAAAGGATTTTACAACACTTTATATAAATGCTGCACCTGATTAGAGGATTTACAATTTATAGACTTGATTAGAGTCTTTTACCCTGTTAAAGGTTTCTCTTACAATTTCAAAATATAATAAGACTTTACAAATATCTGCAACTTTACATTTGAAATGATGTAGCAGATTCTATGTGCTCAAAATAAGATTAGCTTGCCTATAGCATACCTCGGTAACTCATAATGTAACTTGGTAAACCCTTCTGTTGACTCTGTTCTTTGACTATTCTTTGATAACCTTCTCGGTGACCTCTGTGTCTCTATATCAGTCATAATACTCTGTGATTTCTCATGTATCACATAAGTCTTGCTTCATACACATATGCACACACAATTTTCTCATTCACACATATATCTCTAACCCTAAATTCATGCTGTATAAATATACTTCTTATGTCGGTGGTCTGATTCATTGCTTCGATCTTACAAACATGATTTCTCGAATAAATAACCATGCAAAATATTTAATTGGTTGACCTCAAAATTATACAAAATCTATATGTGCAATTTCCAATGTGATAACGGTTCCATGTTCCTCGATCTTGTAACACGTTTTCATATGTGTGTCCAGGTTCAATGAATCTGGTAACACATTTCACTTAGTGTATATCAACTCGGTGTATTATCTTTACTGCTCGGTAGACATAAAATAACACTCGATAGACAGCTCGGTGTATACTGCGTTCTATGACTGCTTTCTTCTGTAACTGACTAGACTGTTCATACCGACTTCTCTGTGTGTACCGACTGCATGATTCAGTAATGCTAACCGACTAGAATATATAGAATGACTTTGGATATAAAACTAATGGCAATTTGATAAGTAGTAACAATCTCCCCTTTTGACATTAGTTGAGATGTTTGACAAAACTACTTTCAAAGTCATTACTCAAAAATCTGTATACTTTACAAAATTTGACTAAACATACAATATATACATTAGTCAATGAAATAGTATAATCAAATATACTCCCCTTATCAATATGCTGTTCAAAACTTTGATTATGTGTGCTCGGTGATCAATACTCTGTAATCACTGTTCTTTCCTCTGTTTACTGCTTGGTTCATTGCTCTTGGATGCTCTGCTTATTCTGCTCGGTATACTCCCCCTGTATACGATACTCCGGCTGTTTGATAATTTGAATACTATACACTCCCCCTGTGTACTTTGATGCTATATATATTCTTGATGATATCCTCCCCCTTTTTGACAAACATCAAAATTTAGTTACCATTTGGAGGTGGCAACTGATCAAAAATGGATTTGTACTTTGTCTTGGCTTTGGTGAGAGCAATAGAAAGTGCATCCTTTACACTGTCCATTAAAGAATTGCGTGCATTAATATCAGCCAACAATGAAATTAAGCCATCTAAAGTGCTTCCCTTTTGTGTAGTAGAGAGGTAAGTGGCTCGGTTTAGCTGTTCTTGAGCGGATGAAAGATGAGGAAGGAATAATGTTTGAAGTGTCATTATGTCCATCCTGATCTTGTGTTCTTCATTCCTCAGTTCCAATTGTTGAGCCATTAGCTTTTGTAGCTTAGTATAAAATTTTTGAACTGAATTGGGCTCGAGGGTCAACTTATTTGAGAGATCGGTGATCTCTTTCTCAATTGCTTCTGTTTTATTCTTAATGTCCTTAAGGAATAAAGAAAATGTGCAGAGTTTCTGAAATAATGAAAGAATGTGCTTGAGTTGAGGGGACAACTCAGCAATAAATTTGACAAGTTTTACCTTGCCAACAACAATGGATTTCTGTACTTCCTCTATCATTTTAGCAGTTAGCTCCTTGTATTTTAGTTTGCTCAAGTATTCAGATGCATCTACTCCAAATGTCTTAATCTGATTTAGGAGTTCATCCAATTGAATATGGATGGCTGCATCGGTTGATACTGTAGCTGAAGGTAGCATATCTGATAGTAAGGTCTTTACCTTCTGAAGTAGTTTATTCTTCTTTTGTATGGCTAGTTGCTTCTCCTATTCAGCCTTTGCTTTGCACAGTTCACTGAATTCAATGAGTGCTTGCCCTTTCAATTTGGAGATGCCTACATTGGGCAACACTATCGGTTTTGATAAATCAATTTTGAAACTATGCTTTTTCAACTTCTTTTCTTTACCTTTCACCGGGTGAACCACTACAATAGCTTGAGAGGATTGAGGACCCTCGGTAGGTTTCTTGGTAGAGACAACACTTTGGTCGGTTTCTTTAGCCTCGGTAGTGTCCTTCGGTGTCTCAGTGCTTGGTGTCTCAGCTGTAACATTTTCCGTGCTAGAAGGTGCTTGAGAGGTTTGTTCTTGTGAAGTACCTTCTGCTGTAGACTTTTGACCTTCGGTGCCTTCACCTGTATCCTGAGGAGCTTCGGTTGTAGTAGGTTGATTGATCGGTGGGTAAGGCTGAACTTGTTCCAAAATAGATTCACTGGAGACAAGTTTTGCATAAGCATTGCCTTCTATCATTTCTTGTTCAGGTGCCTCTGCATCCATGATATCTTCATCTATTTGAATGGTGTCAGGAGGGTCTTGCTCGGTGACATCAGGCTCTTGGTCGGTGACATCGACTATTTCCACTGTAGATTGTTCACTAGCATTCTTTCTTCCAAAGATGTCCTTCCATTGCTCTTTTGTTTCCTTCTACACTTCTATATACATGCCATTCATCAATTTCAAGGCCTTTTGTTTTACTGTAAATTGTGTTTGGCTGTTTGTCAGATGTTCTTTTATTTCATCAACCGACATATCAGGAAAGAGATGCACCAGACTTCTTTCTCTGATTTGTTTCTCCGAGTCTAGGGCATATTACCATTTGGTTTCAATATGTGTATATAATTCTTTAGGAATAGAATTACATACTTCTAATGGGACCACTCAGAATTTTAGAAGTGTGCAAATGACAGCTTCTTCAATTTGCCTCTTTTCATCAGTAGATCTGGATTCATATTTGACAAATTTGAATCCACCAAATCCACCATATTCCTTCAGATTTTTACAAAAAATTTCTACACTATGTACATCTACCTTCTTGCTTTTCGCAATCTAAATTTAATTTGCATCTTTAGATTCAGTATCACTTGACTCTTTTGGCAAAATGAGTCTCCAAGTAGATTTCTTGTAAGTTCTAGTTACCTTAGGAATGACAACAATTTTTTGTCTCTTACTCGGTGATGCAGCAGATGCCCTTGTGTTAGGTCTCTTTGTTGGAGGGGTCAGTAGGGCCATTGAAGTGTTCTGTTTCTTTCTCTTCAACACTTTTCCCTTAGGCAATTCGGTGCTAAGTGTTATGGCTGCTTCTTGGGCTTTTATCTCCTCTTTGGTGATGGCTAGAACGTCTTTGACAGGTGTGGAGGAAGACTCTTCTCCAAATTTCTCAGATAATGCATTAATCATCTTTGTAGCTTTTCTTGTAGCCTTCGGTACTACAATGCTCATTTTTACTTTTTCCTTCACCTCTTCATAGGTTCCATACCCCAGCTCGGTAGTATGCCTTGGCAATGATAGATAGGCATCAATTTGCTGTTGTGTGATATCAAAATCAATCTCATAACCCATTGGTGGCAAAGATTGAGTCCTTGGTTCAACAACATTCATATAACAATAATTGGTGTCGACCTCAAAAAATATATCATCCTTATATTTTTCTACCAGCTGTGGTGGAATCCAGTACCTGTTATGCATTTTCTCTTGGAACTTGCTGAAGTAATCATCCATTATATCATTAAAGTTATCACCTAACTTCTTGATGAAGTTATTGATCTGATGGGTGATTGGTCGGTGTAGTTCCCAAACAACTTTACCGACTGTTGGAAAAAACTTCTCAAAGTAGAAAAACATACATACAAGTAGTGATCCAAATTTTAGAGTATTTGCCAAGTTGTTCTTCTTCGGCTTCTTGATTGTGTTCAGATTTTCAAACAAGTTCTTCAACAATACTTCACACAAGTCAATTTTCATGCCTTTCTTAACAATTTTTTATGCTAAGTCCACTGCTGCATAGGGTACACTATTTTCCATTGCCGATTGGAAGAAACAGTAACCAATTACTCTAATGGAAAATTTGAGTTGAGGATTAGTGACATTGTTCAACTTCAGACCTCTTTAATCAGATTCTACTCCAGTCAAATTGATCAATTCCTTCTGTGATATCATTTTCTATGCTTGGGCATGATCATAGATAGGATAACTGGTGATCAGATGAATGATTTCTTTAGTGATCTTAAACGGTTGCTCTTGTAGCCACATGAAATCATCATGCACTCGGCTTAGTACAAGCTTGACCCACTGGGGTTTGAACACACGGGGATAGGTTAGGGCTTCAGTCAATCCCTTGATTTTGATATGCTCATACTTGCTATCCATTTTACTATCTGTGCACAATTCATCATATGCATCTTTGATCTCAACATGACCGAGTTCTTCAACATGACATTTTGTGAAGAATCTCACATCCTCGAGTAACAAGACTTGATCCGGGATGAGTGAAAAGGAAGTTTTGTCATTCGGTTTAGATGCAATTTTGGGAGTCAAAGAGTATTTTGGTGAGGGCTTCTCTACATTCTTAACAACAATGGGGTCTTGGATCTTAGGTGCCATTTTGATTTCAGATAAAAATTGACACAGGAACCTTAGGGTTTGAGAACTTAACAAATGACAGACGCTTCACACTCAGCAGATAATAACAACTTAATGAGTTTGGTAAACCAGCTTAGCAATGCGATGAGATTCGATGTAAATACCTTAGATTTCACTTTGAAGATGGTTTGATCGCCTTCATTCACTCTACTCTGCTTCTTGAAAACTTGGTGAATGAAAATGACCGCGAAAATACCTTTAAGTACTCAAAAATACCTTATCGGGCTCCGTGCAAGTTAGGTCAAAACATTAAATGCACTCGGTTCTACTTAACTTTCTTTCCCTTTCTGCGCTTTAACCGAGTAACCAAATTTCCTTCATATACCAACTTGACAGGCTTCCTGAATTCACCGACTTGACAAATTTCCTGTAAAGTACTCCAAAAGACTTTGATAGAATTTCAAACTTACTAATACATCTTAATATGCAGATTTTGAATTCAGTACATACTAAAATAAGAACTGTTTAAGATTTAACCTTGTGAGAATGTAGTCCCTTCATACCTTTACCAATTAATTTGGAGTGGAGCACCTAACTCGATAGGTAAGGTGTTTTCTTTATTTGACACAGTTTCCTTCTTTCCAAGAGATAGGCAAGCGAAAAATGGGGATTTTGGAGGAGAGATGAAGGAATGGGAAAATTTGTCCAAGAGGGACAAAGAAGCAAAAGTTGGAGATGGATAATATGAGAAAAATTTGGAGGTGATTGGATAAAAGGGGAAGGAGTTATGACAATCTTAAAAATAGAGAAATATGAGATTTTGGGCTTCAAAAAGTGGATTTTTGGGATGAGGCCTCCAAGGGAGGAAATGTGGAAAATGGCAATGCGGAGAATCCGGTGAAGTTTGGAGGAAAATGGAGTCGAGATAAAGAAGATATGGCGAAAAAACATAAAATTTTTTTACTTATTTTTTTTAAACCTTAGATTTAACAGAGCAGACAGAAACCCTAGAATTAACAGGGCAGAAACCCTAAATTTAACAGAATAAAAAAAAAAATGTCAAAGGTTTGGATTTCTGATTGTCTAGATATACAAGAGCATAATCTCCTACTTTCACACTTTCCTGCGGTCAGACAGATTATCTTTAAACAGAGCAGATAATAGGAAATGAAAAAAAATAAAAAATGCAGACTACAGTTAGCGCCAAAAAATTTCAGATAGATTAACAGAGCAGACAGTAGCACTAAACAGATAGAAAAGTGGCAAAGGTCCGGATTTCTGATTGTCTAGATAGACAAGAACATACTCTCCTATTTTCACACTTTCCTGCGGTTAGAGCATACAGTCGCACTAAACAGAATAGAAAAGTGAAAGGTCTGGATTTCTAATTGTCTATATAGACAAGAGCATACTCTCCTACTTTCACACAAATTATAATTAAACAGAGCAAATAATAGAGCAAATAATAGATCGGATAACAAGAATTCAAATTCCCACAAAAATGCTCACTCTAATCGCAGAGCTATCGTGCTGAAATAGAAACAAAAACAAAAATGCAGCAGAAACAGAAAAGAAGCTATTGCATTGAAATACAAAGCCGCTATTCTGGAACCTGCAAAAAAGATTTTTTTTTTTTTTTTTTTCTGCAATCGCGCTATTCTAGAACCTGCGTCTCACAACTCACAAAAACTTAAAAAAATCATTAGTTCTTAGGGACGTGGGTCCCACCGAGTGTGCCAAAATGAAGAGGGGAAAACAGATTTGAAGGTCAAATGATCAAAACATAACAAAATAAACATGTAGAATGTTAAAATATCATTAAAAGACCATTTCACCTTGCTATTTTACCTTCTCCTTTGGATTGAGCTTGATGAAGTGAAGGCGCCCCTTGATAATGCTCCACTTGATGTGCTCCTTTGATTGCTGGATGTGGATGGCTCTCCAATGTTGTGCACAAATGGAATGGATTTGAAAAATGATAAGAATGAGATGATCAAGTTGCCAAGATGATTTCTTGGGCTCAGAAGAGCAGCATAAACTTACTGGATTTCAAGATGTTTTGAATGAAGGGATGGAGCCCTATTTTATAGGAAGAGGAGAGGAAAACGAATGGCTAGGATGAATTTGAGATGAAGGGCTAAGATTTACTTGTGAGCTCACACAAGGTCCAAGAGAGGGTGTGGAGACCAAGAAATATGCCTTAAAGGCATTTCGTATCTCCACTCTCCACAAGATGCATTGGAGGAATTAAAAATTCTCCAAAAAAGGATATCATGGGGATTGGAGGAATAAAAAGGAATTAAAAATTCCTTGGGAGAGGGGATGCCTAGAGGAATGTGTGATTTCGAAAATTTTACATTCACCTAGGAAAAGAGCATTTAAAGCTAGTGGCTAGATGAAAAAGACAGAGTTGACTTTGTGGCTAATCATGATGATTAACCATTAATGACTCATTAGGAGAGGGATTAGAGGAAATATTAGGTGAGATTAATATTTGTACAAGAATTTGATTAGGAGAGAGAATGAGTGGAGGGAATAAAAAATTAGAAGAATAATGTTAAGTGAGTTTAGGGAGTTTCTAGAAGAATGAATTAAGAAGATGATTTGTAGGAATCATGTAGGTTAACTAATTAATTGAAATTAATTAGCTAAGAGGAAGATTTGTGAGGATTTGATTTTTTTAGAAGAATAAAGAAAGGGATTGATTTATTAAATAAATAAATCATATGCTATAGTGACAATATTAATTATATTTAATTAATATTGAGAGGAATTTGAATTAACATAATTAATTATGCGAGGAATTAAAAATAATTTAAATAATTATTTTTAAGTGTCTACATAGGCTAGAGAATATTTCATTTGGCTGCTGTGTAGCGGAAGGGATATCAAAATCTTAGAAGGTAGTCAAAGGGACATCGAAAGGTGGTTTCAAATGGAAAACGCCTTTCATGGGCTACCTATATTCACCCCTTCATCATCAAACAACTAGGAGGAAGAATGAAGGGGAAAGAGAACAATGAAGGCAGGGGGTGGATGGTTCAGATGCAGAGCATCTGAAATTAATCTTGAGTATGGAAGATGTGCAGTATGCAGTTCTTATAATATTGCTCGATAAGATTCTCCTTCCATTTTTCCATTACCTCCCTTTTCTATGTATTTTCATCCTCTAGTTGTGAGGAAATATCTTTTATAAGGTTGCAAGGCTCTCCTTCTAGTCTAATGAGTGTCTCTACCAACGTGTATTATGTAGGTCTTCCACTAGCATGATGGTGGCACGACTCAAAGCACAAAGACATCAACAAAATATTATTCTCCATTGAGGCATCTTCTTGTATGGGTGGCCCATTTTTGTCTTATATTGAATGGGCGATGGGTTTTCTTTTATTTGCATATGGCCTGAAACATGTCAAAAGAGGAAAAGCCAAGTGTAAGCAGGTTGAAGATTTTGGGAATTCCTGATTATTATAATAGGAATACTACAACTGTAAGAAAATATTCAGAAATGTTGTATTCTAGGTGGGTAGAAGCAGCCATTTGTTAATCTATGGTTTCATGCAGGTTCACAGAGAAGAAGGATTATCTTTCCATATTGTAAATTTCAATTAGTACTGTATGCAATTTTTCATTGGTTGCATATACTATGTCCATTTGTATTTTCTGAATTTATATGAATTCAAATATGAAGGATATGTTGGTTTGTGTAGTACCCCTCCTCGATCAGCCTCTTTTGTATGTTTTGAGTTACTTCAGTGATTGTTATGTGGAACATTATTGTATTTTGATTCGGATATTATGCGATGTTATTTCGTGCTTTATCTAGATTCATGGTGTATGATTTATGTAGTATTTCAGTGCTTATGATTAATGTTATTTTATGGATCATTATCATGGACTGACACTTTTCCCTTCTATTGCGATGCGTTATTTATATGTTGCGTGTTTGCAAGTGTACTATTGGGATGTGAGGGGATGATTTTCATTCACTCACTCCGGTGAGATAGGGAACGTCATGATTCTTGTTCATCGTTGTGTTTACCATGTTTGTATATATATATTGGTCTATATGCACGTGTGGTTCTTTGGTTGTTGTACCCTAGCTTGACCGCAGTTACACTCATGTGAGTGTTGTCAGTCGGTTGTGTTTCCCCCATTTGGCTGTTATGCATGTCATGGTGCCTTGGTTTGGTCATTTGAGAGTCATCATTTGATCTGTCTTGGTTTTGCATGTTTCTGTTTATTTAAATGGTTATTTAATTTAGATGGATGATGCTATCTTGTGTTTGCGTAATCATTTAATTAATATGCTTTGTGATTATTGATTTATTTAAATTGATGAATTGCTAGATTAAATGGCTTAATTTATTCTGTAAGTTGCATTAATATTTTTGTGAAATAAATAAATTGCCTAGCCATTTAAAAAGGTTAAATGCTTATGTTGAAGGAAGTATTTATGAAAAAAGAAATCAATGAAAGTTTTCCTTTTTATTTTTCCATTTGGCCTTTTTAATTTAATCATTGGAAAGAATTATTATTTTTGGGAAAGAAATAAATTTGATTGCCTTTTTAGTTTTAAAATATTTAAATTTGATTGGATGAAAACTTTAACCTAGAAGCTTGGGTTAAAAGATATTTTGGGCATCAATTCTGGGCATTCACGACAGGAGAAGGAGAGGATTTTTGGAGAGAAAATTCTGGAAAAACTTCCTGAAGGATCTAGAAATTTGACTTGGCTACAAGACTAGAGTTTCTTCATCCCTTTTGCTTGCTAATTGCTTCAAGGTTGGAGGTTTCCTTGTCTTGAATTTGTTTTTTGAAAATTTCAGTTTGCTTCCTGTGTATGGAAATTTATGTATTCTGCCTGTAGATTCTTTTTGGAATGTTGAAATGGAAGAAAGATTGCCTGATATAGTTGATTGTGTGATGCTATAAGCATATGGTTGCATTCAGGAAAGGAATTTGTTCATTTCTTCTCTGCTGTGTGTTATTTGTTAATAACAAGCAATTTCTTGATTTACCTCTTCATTGGAAAGAAAGAATTTTAGATTGGGCTTGCTGGGTGCATCCTTGTTTCTATTCTGTCATGATTTGGCTAGCTATTCTTTCCAGTGTGTCTATTTCACCATTTACCTTGCTGGTAAACTCTTCCTTGAAATTTTGGAAATTTGCACTGTATGTGTGTGCCTGTGAATTAATTCTGGAAATGGAATGTTCGAAGTGGTAAGTATTACCAGTTGGAAGTGGTAAATGTTACCGGTTGGAAGTGGTAAGTGTTACCGGTTGGTAGCAACATTGTTACCAGTGGTAGAAAGACTACCGGTAAGTGGTGTTTGTTGTCCTGGCAGCAGCACAACTGTGGGTTGGTTTGACCCTTGCTTAGCTTTGAGCCCTCACCGATCTCCAAACCGGTTTGTGTTAAGAACTTAAATTTTATAAATGGAATGTTTAAAGTGGTATTGCATGATGTAATGTGATTTTCAAGTAATTTTTATTATGTGGTTAATAAATTTATCAATGAAAATTAAGGCATGAATTAGAGATTCAAATGGGTAGATTTGGAATATTAATTTGGAAATTGATTAGATGTGACTGCTGGAAAGGAGTGTTTTATTTAATTTTCAATTAAAGATGTTGTAAGTGTTTATGATGCTGATATTTTCAAAGATTTTCTGAGTGCGGATTTGATGTATTTAGCTGTCCTTGCAAGTTTTTATTGTGACATTTTGGTTTGTGGTTCAGTCATCCTGTGGTGGTGTAATTGGTACCTTTGACCAAGTGATATATGTTGGCTCCGTTGTCTTAACCATGTAGTGTCTTTGCCTTATGGTCAGTCAAGAGTTAGTATGTCCTTGTTTGACCACTTGTTTTCGATAGTGGTGTTATGGCTGTTTGCTTCGCCATAGGGTCCTCGGGGAGTGACCATGCTTGTGTAGTGTCCTTTGAGAGAGTGGCTTTCGCTTGGGGGTTGCACCCAAAGTGGTAGTATTATGACCCAGCGAAATTCAGATAATATATGGTAATCTAATGCATTGATTAGGTGGGTAGTTTCATAACATTAATAAGATAATGTACCTCGCACATAGGTGGGTGCTTGTATTGAGGCTCATAATGTAGTGAGAAGGCCTGGAATGGCAAACCGACCACCTTGTCTTCACGAAAGGCTAGAAGGGTCCGTATGAGACTTAGTTGGAGCCAGAGGTTTGGGAGAGGTTACCAGGATAGAGATTCGAGACCTATGAGAGCCTACCAAGGTAACCATCAAGCTATGCGATGATACTCTCTCTTTAGGTTCACTTATGTGTGTGATGTCGAGTCACTAGTGTTTTTGTGATGTTGAGTCACCTAGATTATTGTGGAGTCTCTTGTGCTGTCATGGAGTCGTGTTGTTTTATTGACCATGTCATGCTTTTTCTTGTTTGAGGGTCCTCAGCTATCTCCTAGCATGGTGGGGTGATTCCATTTGGGAATTACATGGTCAGGTGGTAGTGCCACTTCCCATCGGATGTTCAGATTTGTGCCTTCATGCAAGGATTGGCTTCGTAGGTGTTCCTGTGGTTCGTGACCCATGCTTCATCTCATGTTTTGAAGATTATTTGTATTTTTAGACCTATGTGGTCATTGTATCATTGTAATATTGATCTTATGTAACCTTGTGATTGGATGAGATCTATCCTTTATGTTTATTGAGAAGCTATGTATTGGAAGAGCAATGTAATCCTATGTTTGGATGTTTTTATCAGTTTCCTTGATGATGTTAGTAAATGCTTGCTGAAGTGGAAATTACGTTGTATCCTTTCAATCTTTCTATGATGAATCTTTATTTGCTTATGGCTTCTTGTGATCATTGAGTTAATGATGCATATGTGGATTTACGATTTTGTGGAATTCATTCTTGAAGTTAATTCTTCGTTGGTAACCCTTAAGAAATTCTGGTGTAAGTCTTTCACTTGTGTTATCGTGCATGATGTGTAAATGTACTTATGATGTTTGTGCTTTAAAAAAAATAAAATTGTTTCACCCTTGTTGTAGATTTTCCTTCGGGGTTCCTGGCGGGGCATTACAGTTTGTTCTAGTATTTTCTTATCAATGTGTGATTGTGCTTATGGGTCTCCTTCAAGGAAGGAGTTAAATTCTATTTGCAATTTGCAGTAAATTTGGGAAACATTGAATGGATTAACATGAATGGTTGATGCAATTAGTTGATGGAATTGTGTCAATTTTAGGCATTCCACTTTGAAAATTCCCTAATTTGAGTTATTTTGCAATGCGGGTTTGTCCTTTTAATTTGTGGGCGTGACTCTGTTTCATTGGATATGCACTTGATCGTAGAAGCTATTTGTGAATTTGTTTCGGTAGCATCCCTTATTAATCGTATCTCTCCTATCTTCTTTTCTTCAAGCATTTTTTAAAGGGTGGGTTTCATTATGCATGCTTTGTATTCCCTTGTACACTTGGAGTAGCGCATGTATTATTTTTTTGGTCGAATTGCAGATTGTGAAGGATTAGGGGTGTATAGAGGGTAACTGTAGATAATCCCCTTATAGTTGAGAAACATCAACCAATCATGAACCTGTACGATTGTGACGAATTTGAAAGCATATTGGGCATGAAGGTCCTAAGTAGGAAAAATACATTCCCGAGTTAGGTAGAGCTCAAAGTGAAGAAGGCTCGCTAAGGCCTTGTTGTGTTTTGTTTTCTTGTCTTCAATCTGTTGATAGTTCAAATTAAATGATGTGAAGGAGATTCAGATTTGAGAAGATTTTGATTTTGATCCATGGGTTATTGTTAGCATCCAATAAAATTTAGGCCTACAAATATCATTATTTGCGACAATCCACAAACAATTTTCACTCAAAATCCATCAATTTCTCTTTATTTATTACTACTTATGTTGTGATTATATCTGTCTAATATGATTTGATCAGTTTTATTCCAAAAAATTATTAATTAATCTAAATTAATCAAATCCTAAAACTGATTTTAACCACAAACTAATTTAATAAATATAACATACAATGCACAAAATGTTTAGAATTGTTTTGTTTTTTTGATGAGGAACATGGCCATCCAAAATTATTCTAACTCATAAATCTATAATTATTTACAAACATTTGGAGAACATAAGAAGCAAAATGTGAAATTATTATAAAATGCTTGGATAATATAATATAAGATGCATTATATTTGCCCTAATTTATACATATTATGTTATTTGCAAATCATTAGAAAGACCAGGATAGCATAATAATATTCTTAGAAGACAAGATTTTGATAGATTTGAGACAAAGAATTTTAGGGTAACATGTTTTATTCGCCGGCTTTTCAAAGACATTGAAGTTGGACAAGGATTTTAGGGTGAGTATATCTCAAATGATTTTATGAATTTTTGCAAAGCAGATGGCATTCATAAACAATTCATTGCCCGCTACACACCTCAGCAAAATGGTGTGACAGACAGAAAGAATCGAACTATAATGGAGATGGCATGTAGCATGCTAGCAACAAAACATTTACCTAATGAATATTGAGTTGAGGCAGTAGCAACTGCTGTCCATATTTTGAATAGATGTCTGACTAAGAGTGTAAAGAAAAAAGTACCACAAGAGGCTTGGATAGGTATGAAACATAGTGTTTCTCATTTAAAATTTTTTGGTTGTGTTTCATATGCCCATGTCCCTGATAAGTTAAGAAAGAAGATAGATTTTAAAGGAGAGAAATGCGTATTTATTGGTTATTACGAGGATACAAAAGCATACAAGTTGTTTAATCCCATAACTAGAAAAGTTATAAGCAGTCGAGATGTTCAATTTGTGGAAGACGAAGCATGGTATGGGACTATAGAGAGGAAAGTGAACATCACACCTATTGTTCCTCATGATGAAGTGTTTCCAATATCAAATGCACCTCAACTAGCACCTTCTTCTACTCCTGGGACAACATCACATGTAGTAGCACAAGCTGCACCTTCATCTATATAAAGAATATCTTCAAGGTTGCAATCTATACCACAACAAACTCCAACTACAGCTCCAACTACACCAGCTAGTAGTAGTCCAAGCAATTCAACGTCTTCAGATCACACCCTAGTAACATTGATACCAAGAAAGACAAGAAGGTTGAGTGATTTGTATAATGTTGATATAACAATTTCGTTTGCTGTTTTTGCTTTATTCTCTCAAGTTGATGATGCTTTAACATTTGAAGAAGCTGTGAATGATGATAAATGGGCACATGCCATGGATGAAGAGATTGAATCTATTAAGAAAAATAAAACATGGGAGTTGGTAGATCTGCATGAAGGAAAAGATGCTATAAGTGTCAAATGGATTTACAAGACAAAACATGATGTCGATGGAAAAGTGCAAAACCATAAGGCAAGGCTTGATGCAAGAGGTTTCACACAATAGCCCGGAATTGACTTCAATGAAATATTTTCTCTAGTTGCACGGATGTATACAATCAGAACAGTATTGGCAATTGCTGCTCATAATAAGTGGGTGGTATACCAAATGGACGCGAAGTCAGCCTTTTTGAATGGATATCGACAAGAAGAAGTGTATGTTCACCACCCTGAAGGGTATGAGATTTCAAGATAGGAAGACAAAGTATATAGGCTGGAAAAGGCATTGTATGGATTAAAGCAAGCTCCAAGAGCTTGATACAGCCGGATAGACTCTTACTTGATTCAAGATAGATTTCAAAGGAGTAGTTGTGAGCCGACTCTGTACATAAAAATAAATGAGAATGGCAAAGTTTTAATTGTATGCTTGTATGTAGATGATTTGATCTTGACTAGTGATCTGAACATTGATGCTTTCAAAACAACAATGAAAAGTGAGTTTGAAATGACTGATTGAGGGCTTATGAGATATTTTTTGGGTATTGAAGTCCATCATTCTATTGTTGGAATATTTATTTGTCAATCTAAGTATGCTAATGAGATTTTGAAGAGGTTCAACATGTTGAAATCCAAAGCAACACCTACACCTGTCACAACTGGATTGAAACTAAGCATGGAAGATGGAGGACTATCTGTAGATCCCACATTATATAAAAGAATGGTTGGGAGTTTAATGTATTTAACAACCATGAGGCCAGATATAATGTATGGTGTCAGTTTGATCTCCAGGATTATGTAATTACCAAAGGAATCTGATTGGCAGGCTGGGAAAAGAATTTAAATAAATTTCTCTTCACTTCTCTCGCTTTAGGTTTTCAAAAACTATTTGTTGGTAGAAAATGATTTACTGTCAACCTCAAATGTTGTGTCTCTTGAGATGGTGTTTGGGCCCGTCAATTATTCCGATATTTTAAACTATTTATAATAGGGAGTAGAATGCTATTTTTCACATAGCTAGACACTATAACTATAACACTTTTCAATATAACCACATATAAGCGTGAGATGTATTTGATGAGTACAGTTTATCGATTTTAAGAAATATATGTTTTGAGAGTTTGTATAGCGAAATTAAAAAAATACTTAGTAGTTAAGTTTATGGATACAAAGCTAGTTTGCATGTGAACTACATCTAAAACAAAAAACCTTGAGCTAACATAGAGCAGACGACATTGTGATTTTGATCCACGATGATTGCTTGCATCCATTAATTGCATATAGATATCCTAATATGCATCAATAGATCTATTAGAATTCATTTTAGTGGAGACAACAAGAGATGAAATGAATATTCCGGAGCATCATCTAAAACAATCATCCGTATTTATACTCATCTTAGCATGTGTTTTAGATTTAATGTGCATGTATTGAACTAGTTAAGTTTAAGGAAACAAAGCGAGTTTGCACATTAACTAGATCTAGAACAAACAATGTTGAGCTAATATAGAGAATAGAATATTGTAATCTTGATCCACACATTATTGTTTGTATCCATAAAGTGCATATAAATATCATCATATGCATTAATCTACAAACAATTGTTACTAATAGAATTAATTAATTTTATTTAATTATTCATGGTGTGATTATACTCATCTTATATTACTTGACTCATTGTATTCCAAAAAAATATTAGTTAATCTAAATTAATTGAACCCTAAAACTTAAACCACCAACTAATATAAGAAATATAAAATACAACACATAAAACATTTGTGATCAAGCCAAAATAACCTCATTATATTTATCTAGTTTCTATTATTGTATTTCCTCGCCAATATACTAAAAGTATGACTTGTTTTTTCTTAAAAATGGAGGATTTAAACTGGGGAAAATTGGATTAAAAAATAAAGCCAAAAATGCAAAAAAGGGATAAAAACTTATTTTTGAAATTTCGGCATTGTATAATGCATACTTTATACTAAATGTAACTATTTATTTTGAGTAGGCAACATCAATAATAATCCTAGTCATATGGTAAGGATAAAAATATATGATAATTATAATTTTAAAAATTAATGTAATGCCTTTGCCTACATCTATCATTGTTTTTAACAATTGTGATTGACAGCATAATATTAAAAGCTTAGGACTACTTACTGCCTTCATTGTAATTTGAAGTAGTTTTTAGACCAAGCTGAAAGTAATGTTAAAAGAAATCTTATGATGTAAGATAGTCTTAAAACATTACATTACCCATTTGTTTCAAAATGAAATGGCACACTTTTATGCACACATTTGTATCTTTGATTAGTTTTATCACTAAGATAAATTATTACAACAAAAATTATTTTAGCACTGCAGTTATTCAACTAATCATGTATTCAATAATTACATATACGCTTTAAAGTCTTTTCTTATAATGTACTCAATAATTACATTTGAAAAGCCTGAAAAGTAAATTGTAAAATAAGTAAGAAAGGCCAGGATAATATAATCTATAATTGTAAAGAGTTCGATTTACCCTATTTCATACATATTGTGTTGTTTGCAAATCATTAAGAATAACGTGATACTATTATTTGAATGAATAAATTTAAATGAGACAGGATATCGATAGTATTGAGATGATGGATAGCCCATTTTATTTGCCGGCTTTTAAAAGACATTGAGGTTGGACAAGGATTTTAGGGATTTTACTGTGCTTCTGGGTTGAATGAGACATATTTTGATTTCCTTGTATACATTCGCGTTAATTTTGATTTTCTTGTATAAATTGCAGACCGAGTTGGCGATGAAAATAAGAGAATGCCCATGCTATTTAATGATCTTAACTGAGTTGAGCTGAGCATCTGCATCTGTGTGATTGAGGCGAGCTTTGGGAAACGGAAGAGGAAAAGGAAGGAAAAATGGCGATGAAAATGGGCAGCGTTGCAGTTTTGGTTTCGGTGTTAATGGCAATAATAGTAATGGCCAATATTAGCGTGGCTTCGGCGCAAGCAGGGCCATGCTTTAAATTCCTGTGCGTTAACGATGGCGGCTGTACAGGATACGCAGACAGCCCTAATTGCTGCAACATCGGCGACTGCGGGAGTGGGATTGGATATTGTGCCGCCACATGCTAGCAACCGCCTTCTATTACCTTTGCCTCATCAAAATAAATTGAGTTGAATGGTTTGCTGTTTGTGTGTTTGAGCAGGATACTTACAATCCTTGTTCATTTGTTTCAACCTTTATTTTCGGTGTGTGGCCGCTATCCAACAAGTTAAGATTGTTGTTCCAAAATATTTGACTATATATATCTTATCTTATCTTGTTCATGTTTCAATCTTTTATTGAAATAGGTTCGTTATCGAATTATATCTGCACCTCCATATATTTATAATGTGGAGTAGAATTCTGTTTTTCACATAGTGAAGTCGGTGACATTTTCAAACACTTATACAGGGGACAAGTGAATTAGTAGGTTTGGAGATAACTATATTGATCAATATGTTTTCTATAAGATTGGATCTTTTTTACAAAAAGATCCAAACATTCTAGTTGTCTTATTTTTGTGAAGAGAATTATAACTCTATATTCTTAAAATAGAAAATGGTCGAATAGATCAAAGAGCTTATATCCATAGACATATTTATGTGGTTAGTGTTGGACACATTGGTTTGTGAACGAATGATTGCACTATCCCCCTTTTTTGAGGACTAGATTTTATTTTGCTTCAGTCCAAGGCATTGCCTTTATCAAATGCCTATTTACACCACTAGCTATGTACTTGTACTCATGTTATGGCTTGACAAGGTAAATACGTTGTTCTCATCTCATGGCTTGACAATGTTTCTCTCATGGCTAGAAATACCTTCCCAATAACTAAATGTATTAATAATGTTTATAGGCACTATTAAAACACTATTTACATGTCCACACAATTTTCTTCTTACATAGTACCCTTTTGTAGAAAAAATGTCACTTGTTATTTTGGAAACATCGAGGGCCCAAATATTCTCGTTACACCCTTTGAAATCTAAGTGCAAGATCTATGGCCTTCATTGAATTCTCTCATATCTACTCATATAATTGATTGCTAATGGATTGATGGATGCATTAGATAAAGTTATGATATTCATATTTTCTTGTTGTTTCAAATAGAAAATGGATGTTTAAAGAAGATTGGCTCATTTCGTTTTTTGAAGCCACGAGGGGAACTACAACCACACTCTGTTAGCTAAATTCAACAATTCTTGGAGAAAGGGCGAAGTTAAAAGTTCTTCTCCCACTTTACACCAAGGTCTCACCTTTGCCTTGTATAGGTATGTATCTAATCTAACTCCTCAAAGAAATAGGCTTTTAACCTGAAGTGAGAACCCTAGAAAGCCTAGCATCTTTTTAAAATTGAGCTCATTGAGAGAAAACTCCATACAATGGAAAAACCAATACCTCTGTTAAGAAGAAAGGTAAAGAAAATAAAAATCCTAGTGAGTACATTGATACCGATAGTATTGAGATGCCTTTGCTTATTTTTTTGAAGGCAACGATGCCTTAGTCTTTACTTGTTTAGTGATTTTTTGGATTATGCTCCGCAGTACTAAGTTTAAAACTTTATTAAGGCCTCTCTACTAGACTATTATGATGATAAGTAGCTTAATGGTTAGTCTTAGTTGTAATTTTTATTTTACTATTTTAATTTAGACTTCTCTAGTTAAGGTTTTTTATTATGTAAAAGTGGGTTGTGGTGTGCTATTCTTTGGGTTCTAGCTAATTTATGCTAGTTGCTTCTTTCTAGGTTAATGTGTTAATCTCTTGTATTGTTTTGGGATCAGGGCCCTCTCATTGATTACTTAATATGAAACAATAAGAACCTTTTGATAACAAAAAGTGTATCATATAGAACAAATAATACCTATTTTCAGCCCTCAATGACTAGCTTATCGTGCGTCGGAGTTTGAAAATGTCACCTACGTGGACAATAGCATTCTATGTTAATTATAAGTTTGTCTAGTCAGATAGTTATGGCGTTTTGGTTGTGCTATTATGTTTTTGGTTACTTATTGAGAGTTATATTCTAGTGTTTTGTCTAGGCACTTGGCTGTGTGATGCCAGAAGCTATATCGTGGCTAATCTATTTTGTTGTTTTCTGTCTGCTAGAATAATTTATAGTAATATTTGTGAGAGAAATTCTCTAAATACAACATACTTTAACTGTGAATAGCTACCCCTTAATTGCAATTTGAGATAAGGAATTTCTATGCGAACAACACTAGGTTTAGAGCTTGCACAACATAGAACACCATGTGTATGTTCAACCACTAAAAATCACTTTTCTCCAAATCCATTACATTAGGAAATTAAGATGTTTAAATAACTCCTCTTTGTAAATCAGGATGATGGCAGATGATTAGACTGAATGTGAATTGTAAATGCTTGAACACATTGTAAGTTATATACATACAACATCAACGTGAATTAATGCAATCTTAAAATGTTATGTTGCCCTTTCATTTCAAAATGAAATGACATACTTGTCTCTTTCTGGAACACAATACTACTAGCACTAGGATAAACTGTTATAATACACATAGCAGCTCTTTTTGCATGACGATTGTCTGGTGGTTGAACTAAGATGCAAGTTTCAACTCAGTTTTGTATCCCAGGTAGATGAAGTATTCCAATGGAAACAACAAAATCTCGAAGTTATTATTGAAGACTATGGTTTCATAAGTAGAGAATGTAAATATGAGATGTCAAAGCATCCACCTATCAATTTTATAGCTGCAATTAACGCTGCCTATGCTATATAAACAACAATTATTCATACACTTGAATTACACATTTGATGACTTCTTATGCATTTGATGAAGCAGATTTTGATTAAATTTAAAATTATTTGAATATATTTTGTAACTTACCAAGTTTTAAAAAATAATTTATTTTAGTTATTTAGCTTATTAGTATTATCTAAAGGAATTTGGAAATACTAGATCTTCTAAACAATGTGCAAGGAAATTTTTTGTATAATATAGTTCAAATTTATGAACATGCCACAGGCTTTTTCATACTGAAGGATTAGTTGTTTCTTCTTGAAAACTAAAACTAGGTAAAGAAAATTTAGACATTTGAATTGCAGCATCCAATTATATTTCAATTGGGAAGACAATCTTTAGAACATTGAATCGCAGATTAAATCCTTGAAAGAATTCCAAACCAAATTAATATCATGGGTGCAAATATTATATATTATATAAAGCAAGCTGCTACTAATCAATAAGAGAAATAATCAAAAGTTTATTATGATAATGGTAAAAAAATTATCCCAGTGTATTATCCATCTAGTTTTATATTTAGTTTGGGGTAATGCCTTAATGCATTTATATAGTTCTGTACTCAGTTTGACATCACCAATCTTGTTGGACATTTATTCAACTTGGTTGATTGATCCATATGATGTTTGTGTATGAGGTCATCCTAGTAGACTTGATCTTGATCATTTTAATTGTATAAAATAAATAAAATATTCAGAGACATCCGATTTTCACATTCCATCAATCTTTATTTTTTTATTTTTTTTTCGGCATTCTACAATGATGAATCATAGAGTATGATCCGAAATGTTGATGAAAAATATGTGTATGCAATGAAACCCAAAGGATTTCATAATTTTTTATTGGAGACTTTGGAGTGACCTTGGCTTTGTTATTTTTGGTGTTATATTCATGTATAAAAAGATAACAATTAGCATTCACTTTAGAGGAGACAACTAAAAATGGATTGAATATTCGAGATAACTGTCTATAACAATCTTTCATATTTGTCTTATTTGATAAAAAACGCATCTTAGCACATGTGTGAATGTATTAGCATTTATTTTAGATTTAATGTGCATGCATTAAGCTTGTTTATTGTCAAGATACTTTAAAATACTATCAATATCATAGAAAAATTATGAGTGACATAAATTATCTATGTCTTTTATTATATTAGCAACGAGAAGGACCTGACATGAATTATCTATGTTAAGAATATGGATACAAAGCAAGTCCACATCTGAACTAAACCTAGAACAAACTATGTTGAACTAACATAGATATCATTATTTGCATCAATCCACAAACGATTTTCACTCAAAGTCAATCAATTTGTCTTTATTTATTACTATTTATGTCGTGGTTATATCTGTCTAATATTACTTGATCCACTTTATTCCAAAACATTATTAATTAATCTAAATCAATTGAATTCCAAAACTTATTTTAATGGTCAACTAATATAAAAAATATAACATACAATGCACAGTTTTATAACTATTTTATTTTTTGACTTAATAATGAGAGACCTCACCATCCAAAGTGATTTTAACTCATAAATCTATAACTATTTATGAGATGATGGATAACCCATTTAATTATATGGCTTTGAAAAGACATTGAAGTTGGACGGGGATTTTAGGGTTTCTACTGTGCTTCTTGGTTGTATGAGACATATTATAAAATCCTTGTATACTTTAAATGTTGACTCGCGTCCTTATCTCTGTGTTGTTTTTGACGTAAGAAAAGGATAAATTGCAGGCCGAGTTGGTGATGCAAATAAGGGAATGCCCATTCTTTTTTAATGATGTTTACCTGAGTTGATTTGAGCATCTACATCTACATCTGTGTGATTGAGGTGAGCTTTGAGAAAAGGAAGAGGAAGAGGAAGGAAAAATGGCAAGGACAATGAAAATGGACAGTGTTAGGGTTAGGAATGTTGCAGCTTTGGTGTTGGTGTTAATGGCAATAATAGTAATGGTTCTAATAATAGTTAACTTGCCAGATTAGTAATGCAATTGTAGTGCAAGATGGAGTCCAAATAGGTCTAAAATGATCTAAATAACCACACTAAACTAGGTGCCCAAAATGATTGTGAAATTGTAAAAGGATACAATTGAGTACATTGCACTCTTGCACCTTCCTTGCCCTTCTTGGCATGCTATTTTAATTCTCCATCAAACCTTTTGTCCCAACACAAGCCTAAAAATTTAATTTACAATTCCACACTTCATTTTTCTTATTGTTTTCCCCTTGTACTAGTATCTCAAACCATAATTTTATTCCCTTTGTGCTTGAAATACCAACGAATGTTGTTAGCCTTGGCTCTAGTACAGTAGAAGAAGGAGAAATCTAAGAAAATAACTTAAATCAATAGAAGAAGAAAGAGATGGACACAACTAGTGAGGATAAACCCAATGAGATGAAACCTCAAGAACCATATAAGGAAGAACAAGCGAAAGGAAATATTGTCGTAGTTGTTGAGGATAATATCGAAGAGATAACCTCCAAGAACCAAACAAGGAAAGAAATAACCACCAAGTTTCTATAAATTCAAGACTTTAAGAATCTACTTTGGCTAATACAACAAATAATAAATGTAATCCCTAGTTAAGGACCTTAACCTTAACTTTAACCTGGTGGATTATCAAAGTCTTCCAAATTCAAACAAGTGAGTCTAGAAGTTCTGATTAATTTCTTTAGATCAGAAAATGTATGTACACATAAAGAAACTCATCAAAGTAGCTAAGGATTGCTTGATTGAATTGGAGTATACTGTTTATTGCTTCTTGGTTCTAGATTAGGCCACTTTTGAGTTTAGGCCAACATAAAACAATCAAGTACCAAAATTGGGACTAGATTCCAAATTATGAATGATAACACTAACAATGCCTGCAATCTTGGAGGAATTTTTGCAAGACATGGTTGTTGACAGCTTGGTTCAACCGAAATAGGCCCTTTGAAAGAAAGCCAAAAATCTCATGGTATTTGATGTTAGATCATGTCCTAATTTAATTATTTCATGACAGATAAATTGCTAGATTAGTAATGAAATTGTAGGGTAGGATAGTGCGCAAATAGGCCTAAAATGATCTATAAAAAGCACACTAAAGTTGGGGTTGAAATACAATGTGAAATTGTAAGGGGTTAAAATTTACTACACTACACTCTTGCACCTTTCTTCTCCTCCTTGATTTGCAATCACATTCTCAGAAGTTTCTTGATAGGAAGATAGAAAGGTCCGCAAATAACACTTTCGGGTTTGCTGATGAATTTCTCCATGGTGATGTTTTTCACCATCACAACACTCAAAATGGGTCATATGAAGCTAACACAGAGGATGATAGTGGTTTGCAATGTTATGGTGTAACCCCCCTCACGTGGTAAATTTTGATGACTGCCAAGTGGCTATATCCAATTATTTAATTGAGGTGGAAATGGAATCATTTATATTAACCGAGGATGATATTGGCATAGAAATATTTAATAGTTCCTATTAACTAAGGGTTGATATGAGTATGTACACTGGCAATGTTGATCAAGAATCAATTACAATCTTTGTGAAGAACTGTAGTGATTCTGAAGGGTTCTTAGATGATGGAACCATAGATATGGATGAATCAAATGTTGTAGGGTATGACTTTTTTTAATTTATTCAGGTGGTTTCTTAAGCATGAAGATGCCAGAAGGAAATAAATCGAGAGATACTGATGCAATGAACAATAAGGGTTCCGAGCCTTATGTTGATATGAATATGACAATCAGTAATCATGAAGAGGATCATAACAGTACTCACAATTTAGAAAATTCCCCTATAGCTTTATTTTTGCTCGTCTTTGAGGTTATTTATGTGGATTTTGATTGTGCCTCTAAATTTGTTTCAGGATATGTTTTTGAGTTTGAATTAGAAGTGTTCACATGGGGTGTAAATGATGATGATCATGACATGTCTCATTTAGCCGATATGGGAACAAGCAATGAAACATTTAGATTTTGAAGTTTAGATTGAAATTCTTGTACATATGATCAGATGCAGATACAGAGTGAGCCAACATGAGAATGGTTTTGTTTTGATACATCTAAGGATTGTTTACTTAACATGCAAAATGATTCCAATGAAAGTTTTGTGCTTAAAATACATGATGATAGTCGTTGGATATGAATGTTTCTACTTTCCATACCATATGAAGGGGTTTCTTGAAAAGAATACCGAGGCCTGTGATGGTGGAAAATATGTCATAAGATGGAGGTACGATTCAGAGGACTAGTATGGTATGATGCTGCCCTGCAAGCAAACGTTTTATGAATTTGTTTAGAGGGATCACTATGATAATGATGGTATTGGTTGTGATATAACTTCGAGTATAATGAGGGGGATCATTGGTAAAATTCATGGTCTAGTCTTCCTCAACTATGTCAGAAGCGAGATCAAATTGTTACATGATGAGAATCAGGTTTTTGATAAAGGCAAGAACTTGTTTTTATTTTTTGGGGGCCTTGGGCCACCAATGGAAGGATGGATCTGAATTTTGTAAAATTTTGAATAAACTACCCAAGCCAATTGGTATTTGGTCAGCTTCGAGCAGAGATCTGGAATCTTGTTATGCCTGCAGGGAGCATGCGTCCCCAACTAGAGCTGATGTTACGACTGATGAGTTTAGTATTCCACTGTGTTGCCTCTCCAGTCTTAATTCTTTAGTGACAAGCCTTTGAGCAAATTCGGCTAAGTTTTATAGCACCAAAGGTTAAGGCCATTATTTCCATTGTTGACTCATTTGGCTGGTAATATCTCTATAAGAGATCTACTTAATGGGTTTTTATTCATACGTTGATATGCTCCTTTGGGTGTTCCCTAGAATGCTACTATTGATTGGCCAGGTAAATTCTCTACCTTCGTGTATTTTATCACCCCGTGAAGCGGCTAAGTAATTCCAAAGTCACCATGCGGGTGTGTGGGGTAGTGTGACAAATACAAAGGGAGCCTCACATTACCTCTGTAATAATAAGTGTCATTGCATCACCATGCGAGTTTGCAAAAATAGGTGAGACCCTTAGGGTATGCTCCCATAATCCCACAATGCGAAATTTTACCGCTTGTTAATGTATGCGGGTTCACAGTGAAGACTGGAAGAAAAGGTATAGGATTAGCCAAGAACCCCACAATACCATTAGGGAAAAGTTTTCCAGGATAATCTAGTGTGGATGGAATGGTCTAGGAAGAGTGCTATATGATGGGAACTGATGCTGACATGGAATGTGTGTGCCAATCAAAGGGGTTAGATATAAAATTGCATGCAAGGGGTTAATGAGGTGTTTGTTGCTCTGTAGTTCTGTGCTAGACAAAAGGGGGGATGATCAGGACAATCAAAGTTTGTGAGTTCGCCAAGGAAGATGAATATTAATGGATAAGGCATACAAGGACAAGCATTTAAAAGGTTTCGGTAATGCAGGAGGTGATATTTTGAAGTAAAAGCCAATCCTGGAGAATCACCTACATGAGATCAACTCCAGAAAGGATGTTCATATAATTTCATATGTGAAAAGCCAGAGGGACTGAGCACAATGATATGAAAAGTACATGAATATGGTTGTTGGAGTGTTATTCAAGAAATCCAAGCTGGGAGTTCTGGTTGATATGAACGAGTCTTAATCTCTTGATAAGAACAAAAGCTGAAAATATTGCTTGCATGCATAAAGATAGGCTATTTTAGGAGGCTCTAAGTCCCACAAATCGAGGATGACAACCATCTATTGATTAAGCACTGTGTTGGGCCTCGTATTAGCACTGTTTCAAATAAAGTCTAAGAGATGGAGCGTTCATATACAGAGAACTGCGAGTTTGTGAGGTGCACCTTCTATGATATAGGTTGGAGAATATTTCAGTGGGCCACTTTGTAGCGGAAGGGATATCAAGATTTTAGAAGGTAGTCGAAGGGACATCGAAAGGTGGTTTCAAATGGAAAATGCCTTTCATGGGCTATCTATCTTCATCCCTTCATAATCAAACGACTAGGAGGAAGAAGGAAGGGGAAAGAGAACAATGAAGGCATGGGGTGGATGGTTTAGATGTAGAGAATCTCAAATTCATCTTGAGTATGGAAGATGTGCCCCTTTCTCTTCTTATCATATTGCTCGATAAGATTCTCCTTCCATTTTTCCATTACCTCCCTTTTCTATTTATTTTCATCCTCTAGTTGTGAGGAAATTTCTTTTATAAGGTTGCAAGGCTCCCCTTCTAGTCTAATGAGTGTCTCTGCCAGCGTATGTAGGTCTTCCACAAGCATGATGGTGGCACGAATCAAAGCACCAAGACTTGAACAGAATATTATTCTCCACCGAGGCATCTTCTTGTATGCATGGCCCATTTTTGTCTTATATTTAATGCGCGATGGGTTTTCTTTTATCTGCATATGGCCTGAAATGTGTCAAAAGAGGAAAAAAACCAAGTGTAAGAATGTTGAAGATTTTGATAATTCCTTATTGTTATAAAAGGAATACTACGACTGTAAGAAAATACTCTGAAATGTTGTATTCCAGGTGGGTAGAAGCAGCCATTTGTTAATCTAGGGTTTCATGCTGGCTCACAGAGAAGAGGGATTATCTTTCCATATTGTAAATTGCAATTAGTACTAAATGCAATTTTTCAATGGTTAAATATACTGTGTCCATTTGTATTTTATGAATTTATATGAATCAAAATATGAAGGATATGTCGGTTTGTTCTGGTGTTTTCTTATCAATGTGTGATTGTGCTTATGGGTCTCCTTCAAGGAAGGAGTTAAATTCTATTTGCAATTTGCAGTAAATTTGGGAAACATTGAATGGATTAACATGAATGGTTGATGCAATTAGTTGATGGAATGGTGTCAATTTTAGGCATTCCACTTTGAAAATTCCCTAATTTGAGTTATTTTGCAATGCGGGTTTGTCCTTTTAATTTGTGGGCGTGACTCTGTTTCATTGGATATGCACTTGATTGTAGAAGCTATTTGTGAATTTGTTTCGGAAGCGTCCCTTATTAATCGTATCTCTCCTATCTTGTTTTCTTCAAGTATTTCTTAAAGGGCAGGTTTCATTATGCATGCTTTGTATTCCCTTGTACACTTGGAGTAGCGCATGTATTATTTTTTTGGTTGAATTGCAGATTGTGAAGGATTAGGGGTGTATAGAGGGTAACTGTAGATAATCGCCCTTATAGTTGAGAAACATCTACCAATCGTGAACCTGTACGATTGTGACGAATTTGAAAGCATATTGGGCATGAAGGTCCTAAGTAGGAAAAATACATTCCCGAGTTAGGTAGAGCTCAAAGTGAAGAAGGCTTGCTAAGGCCTTGTTGTGTTGTGTTTTCTTGTCTTCAATCTGTTGATAGTTCAAATTAAATGCTGTGAAGGAGATTCAGATTTGAGAAGATTTTGATTTTGATCCATGGGTTATTCTTAGCATCCAATAAAATTTAGGCCTACAAATATCATTATTTGCGACAATCCGCAAACAATTTTCACTCAAAAGCCGTCAATTTCTCTTTATTTATTACTACTTATGTTGTGATAATATCTGTCTAATATGATTTGATCGGTTTTATTCCAAAAAATTATTAATTAATCTAAATTGATCAAATCCTAAAACTGATTTTAACCACAAACTAATTTAATAAATATAACATACAATGCACAAAATGTTTAGAATTGTTTTTTTTTTTTGATGAGGAACATGGCCATCCAAAATTATTCTAACTCATAAATCTATAATTATTTACAAACATTTGGAGAACATAAGAAGCAAAATGTGAAATTATTATAAAATGCCTGGATAATATAATATAAGATGCATTAGATTTTCCCTAACTTATACATATTATGTTATTTGGAAATTATTAGAAAGACCAGGATAGCATAATAATATTCTTAGAAGACATGATTTGGATAGATTTGAGACGAAGAATTTTAGGGTAACATGTTTTATTCGCCGGCTTTTCAAAGACATTGAAGTTGGACAAGGATTTTAGGGTTTTTACTGTGCTTCTCGGTTGTGTGAGATATATTTTGATTTATTGATTAGCATCCTCATATGGGCGTTACTTTTGGTTTGCATTTTCATCTCAAAGTCGTGGAAGAGGAAGCCACAAGTTTATTCCTAGAGGTAGAGGTGGACATAATAGCGGTCATGCAAATATTGGTGGTAGGAATCAAAACCGAAATTTCAGCCACCCAAGTGTCCAAAAGTTTGATTAGTCACATATTCAGTGCCATGATTGTAAGAAGTTTGGGAATTATGCCAGTAAATGTAAAAAGAAACAGTATGACCAGCAGAAGCAAAGTCAGAACCAGTCAAATAACACATCTAAGACCACTCTGTTTATTGCATGCACTAAGATGGCCGAGTCAATTACTACAAATTCTTCTGTTGAGTGCAATATCCTCGAAGAAATCCCAAGTGACATATGGTATTTGGATTCTGGTTGTAGTAATAACATGACATACAACGTTGAGTTATTTCCTAGTTTGGATGAGTCAGTTCAAACTGATGTCAGTCTTGGTAACATCAATAAGGTCACTGTTTTGAGTAAAGGGACAGTTGATATTCTAACCCTTAAGGGGGAGCAGTGTGTTATGCCAGATGTGTATTATGTTGCTGGCCTAAAACTTAATTTAATGAGTATTGGCCAGTTGGTATAAACAGGATATAGAGTTTATATGGAGAACAATGAGTGTGTAATTATGGATAAGTTCCCTAGTAACATAATGTCTCCTTTGAGGATAAGACCTGATGTGAGTGGAAAATCAGACAGAGTTTCCTTTAAGGAATAAAATACAAAATCAGAAGTTAAAAAAAATTCCGAAAATGATGAAGCATGTCAATCTAGTGCTAAAAAAATAAAAGATAATGACAAAGAAATTCAAACAGTGTTTCAATCAGTTGTAAAGGATGAATCATGGTTGTGGCATCTCAGATTTGGGCATTTGAATTTTGGAGCATTGAAATCGTTGCTCATAAAGAACATGCTTAAAGGTTTTCCATTAATTGAGAAACCAGAAAGAGTATGTGAAGGGTATATTCTAGGTAAACAACATAGATAATCATTTCCAGCAAGAAAACCAGTAAGGGCAAGAGTGCCACCAGAAATTGTACATTCAGACATTTGTGGGCAGATGCAAACACTGTCTATAGGAGGCTATACTTATTTTCTTATATTTATTGATGATTTCACAAGAAAAACATGGGCTTAGTTTTTGAAAGATAAATCAAAAGTGTTGTCTTACTTTCAGCAGTTCAAGGCACTTGTAGAGAAGCAAAGTGGTCAATACATCAAACTGTTAAGAGCTGACAGAGGTGGTGAGTATTTCTCAAAAGATTTTATGAATTTTTACAAAGCAGATTTCATTCATAAACAGTTCACAACCCCCTACACACCTCAGCAAAATGGTGTGCCAGAGAGAAAGAATCTAACTATAATGGAGATGGCACAGAGGTGGTGGTGAGTATAGCTCAAATGATTTTATGAATTTTTGCAAAGCAGATGGCATTCATAAACAATTCACAGCCCGCTACACACCTCAACAAAATGGTGTGACTGAGAAAAGAATCAAACTATAATGGAGATGGCACGTAGCATGCCAGCAACAAAACACTTACCTAATGAATATTGAGTTGAGGCAGCAGCAACTGCTGTCCATATTTTGAATAGATGTCTAACTAAGAGTGTAAAGAAAAAAGTACCACAAGAGGCTTGGACAGGTATGAAACATAGAGTTTCTCATTTAAAAGTTTTTGGTTGTGTTTCATATGCCCATGTCCCTGATGAGTTAAGAAAGAAGACACATTTTAATGGAGAGAAATGCATATTTATTGGTTATTCTGAGGATACAAAAGAATACAAGTTGTTTAATCCCATAACTAGAAAAGTTATAAGCAGTCGAGATGTTCGATTTGTGGAAGATGAAGCATGGTATGGGACTATAGAGAGGAAAATGAACATCACACCTATTGTTCCTCATGATGAACTGCTTCCAATATCAAATGCACCTCAACCAACACCTTCTTGTACTCCTGGGACAACATCACATGTAGTAGCACAAGTTGCACCTTCATCTATATAAAGAATATCTTCAAGGTTGCAATCTATACCACAACAAACTCCAACTACAGCTCCAACTAACACCAGCTAGTAGTAGTCCAAGTAGTTCAACGTCTTCAGATCACACCCTAGTAAGATTGATACCAAGAAAGACAAGAAGGTTGAGTGATTTGTACAATGTTGATATAACAATTTCGTTTGCTGTTTTTGCTTTATTCTCTCAAGTTGATGATGCTTTAACATTTGAAGAAGCTGTGAATGATGATAAATGGGCACATGCCATGGATGAAGAGATTGAATCTATTAAGAAAAATAAAACATGGGAGTTGGTAGATCTGCCTGAAGGAAAAGATGCTATAAGTGTCAAATGGATTTACAAGACAAAACATGATGTCGATGGAAAAGTGCAAAACCATAAGGCAAGGCTTGATGCAAGAGGTTTCACACAATAGCCCGGAATCGACTTGAATGAAATATTTTCTCTAGTTGCACGGATGTATACAATCAGAACAGTATTGGCAATTGTTGCTCATAATAAGTGGGTGGTATAACAAATGGACGCGAAGTCAGCCTTTTTGAATGGATATCTACAAGAAGAAGTGTATGTTGACCAGCCTGAAGGGTATGAGATTTCAAGACAGGAAGACAAAGTATATAGGCTGGAAAAGGCATTGTATGGATTAAAGCAAGCTCCAAGAGCTTGATACATCCGGATAGACTCTTACTTGATTCAAGATAGATTTCAAAGGAGTAGTTGTGAGCCGACTCTGTACATAAAAATAAATGAGAATGGCAAAGATTTAATTGTATGCTTGTATGTAGATGATTTGATCTTGACTGGTGATCTGAACATTGATGCTTTCAAAACAACAATGAAAAGTGAGTTTGAAATGACTGATTTAGGGCTTATGAGATATTTTTTGGGTATTGAAGTCCATCATTCTAGTGCTGGAATATTTATTTGTCAATCTAAGTATGCTAATGAGATTTTGAAGAGGTTCAACATGTTGAAATCCAAACCAACACCTACACCTGTCACAACTGGATTGAAACTAAGCATGGAAGATGGAGGACTATATGTATCTTTGATTAGTTTTATCACTAAGATAAATTATTACAACAAAAAATATTTTAGCACTGCAGTTATTCAACTAATCATGTATTCAATAATTACATATACGCCTTAAAGTCTTTTCTTATAATGTACTCAATAATTACATTTGAAAAGCCTGAAAAGTAAACTGTAAAATAAGTAAGAAAGGCCAGGATAATATAATCTATAATTGTAAAGAGTTCGATTTACCCTATTTCATACATATTGTGTTGTTTGCAAATCATTAAGAATAACGTGATACTATTATTCGAAAGAATAAATTTAAATAAGACAGGATATCGATAGTATTGAGATGATGGATAGCCCATTTTATTTGCCGGCTTTTAAAAGACATTGAGGTTGGACAAGGATTTTAGGGATTTTACTGTGCTTCTGGGTTGTATGAGACATATTTTGATTTCCTTGTATACATTCGCGTTAATTTTGATTTTCTTGTATAAATTGCAGACCGAGTTGGCGATGAAAATAAGAGAATGCCCATGCTATTTAATGATCTTACCTGAGTTGAGCTGAGCATCTGCATCTGTGTGATTGAGGCGAGATTTGGGAAACGGAAGAGGAAGAGGAAGGAAAAATGGCAATGAAAATGGGCAGCGTTGCAGTTTTGGTTTTGGTGTTAACGGCAATAATAGTAATGGCCAATATTAGCGTGGCTTCGGCGCAAGCAGGGCCATGCTTTAAATTCCTGTGCGTTAACGATGGCGGTTGTACAGGATACGCAGACAGCCCTAAGTGCTGCAACATCGGCGACTGCGGGAGTGGGATTGGATATTGTGCCGCCACATGCTAGCAACCGCCTTCTATTACCTTTGCCTCATCAAAATAAATTGAGTTGAATGGTTTGCTGTTTGTGTGTTTGAGCAGGATACTTACAATCCTTGTTCATTTGTTTCAACCTTTATTTTCGCTGCGTGGCCGCTATCCAACAAGTTAAGATTGTTGTTCCAAAATATTTGACTATATATATCTTATCTTATCTTGTTCATGTTTCAATCTTTTATTGAAATAGGTTCGTTATCGAATTATATCTGCACCTCCATATATTTATAATGTGGAGTAGAATTCTGTTTTTCACATGGTGAAGTCGGTGACATTTTCAAACACTGATACAGGGGACAAGTGAATTAGTGAGGTTTGGAGATAACTATATTGATCAATATGTTTTCTATAAGATAGGATCTTTTTTACAAAAGGATCCAAACATTCTAGTTGTCTTATTTTTGTGAAGAGAATTATAACTCTATATTCTTAAAATAGAAAATGGTCGAATAGATCAAAGAGCTTATATCCATAGACATATTTATGTGGTTAGTGTTGGACACATTGGTTTGTGAACGAATGATTGCACTATCCCCCTTTTTTGAGGACTAGATTTTATTTTGCTTCAGTCCAAGGCATTGCCTTTATCAAATGCCTATTTACACCACTAGCTATGTACTTGTACTCATG
The DNA here is from genome assembly GCF_030272615.1 of Cryptomeria japonica. Taxonomy (NCBI): domain Eukaryota; kingdom Viridiplantae; phylum Streptophyta; class Pinopsida; order Cupressales; family Cupressaceae; genus Cryptomeria; species Cryptomeria japonica. Next base: position 988,529 of record NW_026728845.1, on the reverse strand, counting down.
TTATGGCTTGACAAGGTAAATACTTTGTTCTCATCTCATGGCTAGAAATACCTTCCCCATAACTAAATGTATTAATAATGTTTATAGGCACTATTAAAACACTATTTACGTGTCCACACAACTTTCTTCTTACATAGTACCCTTTTGTAGAAAAAATGTCACTTGTTATTTTGGAAACATCGAGGGCCCAAATATTCTCGTTACACCCTTTGAAATCTAAGTGCAAGATCTATGGCCTTCATTGAATTCTCTCATATCTACTCATATAATTGATTTCTAATGGATTGATGGATGCATTAGATAAAGTTATGATATTCATATTTTCTTGTTGTTTCAAATAGAAAATGGATGTTTAAAGAAGATTGGCTCATTTCGTTTTTTGAAGCCACGAGGGGAACTACAACCACACTCTGTTAGCTAAATTCAACAATTCTTGGAGAAAGGGCGAAGTTAATTTTGGGAGCACCGAATTCAAGATTACCCTAAACTTATTGCAGAGGCAGTGTGTCTCAAATGTGAAGGCTTAAGGGTTGTGGAGAAGAGTTACAACGACCACAAGCTGTTTATCAAGAAATTCTTGGAGAAGGGTGAAAGGCATGTTCATCTGCAAAATGGGTATGATAGGTTGGTTCTTCCTCGCCCCTTTTCCTGAGATAGCTATTATGTGATAAAGTACTTTACTCTTGAAGGTAGTTACACCACTATTCACAATTATCATTTTCTTTTTCTCAATCACATTAGGCATAAGGAGAACATAAACATTTCGTTTTACCTTTAATCATTTCTATGTATGAATATTGAAGTTAAAAGTTCTTCTCCCACTTTACACCAAGGTCTCACCTTTGCCTTGTATAGGTATGTATCTAATCTAACTCCTCAAAGAAATAGGCTTTTAACCCGAAGTGAGAACCCTAGAAAGCCTAGCATCTCTTGAAAATTGAGCTCATTGAGAGAAAACTCCATACAATGGAAAAACCAATACCTCTGTTAAGAAGAAAGGTTAAGAAAATAAAAATCCTAGTGAGTACATTGATACCGATAGTATTGAGATGCCTTTGCTTATTTTTTTGAAGGCAACGATGCCTTAGTCTTTACTTGTTTAGTGATTTTTTGGATTATGCTCCGCAGTACTAAGTTTAAAACTTTATTAAGGCCTGTCTACCAGACTATTATGATGATAAGTAGCTTAATGGTTAGTCTTAGTTGTAATTTTTATTTTACTATTTTAATTTAGACTTCTCTAGTTAAGGTTTTTTATTATGTAAGGGTGGGTTGTGGTGTGCTATTCTTTGGGTTCTAGCTAATTTGTGCTAGTTGCTTCTTTCTAGGTTAATGTGTTAATCTCTTGTATTGTTTTGGGATCAGGGCCCTCTCATTGATTACTTAATACGAAACAATAACAACCTTTTGATAACAAAAAGTGTGTCATATAGAACAAATAATACCTATTTTCAGCCCTCAATGACTAGCTTCTCGTGCGTCGGTGTTTGAAAATGTCACCTACGTGGACAATAGCATTCTATGTTAATTATAAGTATGTCTAGTCAGATAGTTATGGCGTTTTGGTTGTGCTATTATGTTTTTGGTTACTTATTTAGAGTTATATTCTAGTGTTTTGTCTGGGCACTTGGCTGTGTGATGCCAGAAGCTATACCGTGGCTAATCTATTTTGTTGTTTTCTGTCTGCTAGAATAGTTTATAGTAATATTTGTGAGAGAAATTCTTTAAATACAACATACTTTAACTGTGAATAGCTACCCCTTAATTGCAATTTGAGATAAGGAATTTCCATGCGAACAACACTAGGTTTAGAGCTTGCACAACATAGAACACCATGTGTATGGTCAACCACTAAAAATCACTTTTCTCCAAATCCATTACATTAGGAAATCAACATAGAACACCATGTGTATGTTCAACCACTAAAAATCACTTTTCTCCAAATCCATTACATTAGGAAATTAAGATGTTTAAATAACTCCCCTTTGTAAATCAGGATGATGGCAGATGATTAGACTGAGTGTGAATTGTAAATGCTTGAACACATTGTAACTTATATACATACAACATCAAGGTGAATTAATGCAATCTTAAAATGTTATATTGCCCATTCATTTCAAAATGAAATGACATACTTGTCTCTTTCTGGAACACAATACTACTAGCACTAGGATAAACTGTTATAATACACATAGCAGCTCTTTTTGCATGACGATTGTCTGGTGGTTGAACTAAGATGCAAGTTTCAACTCAGTTTTGTATCCCAGGTAGATGAAGTATTCCAATGGAAACAACAGAATCTCGAAGTTATTATTGAAGACTATGGTTTCATAAGTAGAGAATGTAAATATGAGATGTCAAAGCATCCACCTATCAATTTTATAGCTGCAATTAACGCTGCCTATGCTATATAAACAACAATTATTCATACACTTGAATTACACATTTGATGACTTCTTATGCATTTGATGGAGCAGATTTTGATTAAATTTAAAATTATTTGAATATATTCTGTAACTTACCAAGTTTTAAAAAATAATTTATTTTAGTTATTTAGCTTATTAGTATTATCTAAAGGAATTTGGAAATACTAGATCTTCTAAACAATGTGCAAGGACAATTTTTGTATAATATAGTTCAAATTTATGAACATGCCACAGGCTTGTTCATACTGAAGGATTAGTTTTTTCTTCTTGAAAACTAAAACTAGGTAAAGAAAATTTAGACATTTGAATTGCAGCATCCAATTATATTTCAATTGGGAAGACAATCTTTAGAACATTGAATCACAGATTAAATCCTTGAAAGAATTCCAAACCAAATTAATATCATGGGTGCAAATATTATATATTATATAAAGCAAGCTGCTACTAATCAATAAGAGAAATAATCGCAGATTGTTTGTTGCCTTCCATTGGTAAGATCTTTCTCTTTAGGCAGTTAAACCCTTTTCAAAGATTGAAGCTCTGATACCAATTGTTAGGCCCAATATGGAAAGCTAATGTACTGAGTGGGGAGGGGTGAATTAGTACTTTAAATCCTTTTATCAACAATATCTTTACTGTTATGCATAAACCAAAAACTGCTGTAACATAACATAAAGCTAAAACAAATAAGTAACAATCATACATGATTCACTCCATAACACATATATTTTGGTTACACATAAACTCTTGGTTAGAGAGAAAAACTATGGTGGGGATGGCACCCACAACTTCACTACTGCAATAATAAAAAGTGCTCGGTTAGAGCTACATATTTAGATATTTCTGATAGCTTACCCTGTTAGGAGTAACAAGATTTGTTAGATCTACCTTGCTAAAGGATTTTACAACACTTTATATAAATGCTGCACCTGATTAGAGGATTTACAATTTATAGACTTGATTAGAGTCTTTTACCCTGTTAAAGGTTTCTCTTACAATTTCAAAATATAATAAGACTTTACAAATATCTGCAACTTTACATTTGAAATGATGTAGCAGATTCTATGTGCTCAAAATAAGATTAGCTTGCCTATAGCATACCTCGGTAACTCATAATGTAACTTGGTAAACCCTTCTGTTGACTCTGTTCTTTGACTATTCTTTGATAACCTTCTCGGTGACCTCTGTGTCTCTATATCAGTCATAATACTCTGTGATTTCTCATGTATCACATAAGTCTTGCTTCATACACATATGCACACACAATTTTCTCATTCACACATATATCTCTAACCCTAAATTCATGCTGTATAAATATACTTCTTATGTCGGTGGTCTGATTCATTGCTTCGATCTTACAAACATGATTTATCGAATAAATAACCATGCAAAATATTTAATTGGTTGACCTCAAAATTATACAAAATCTATATGTGCAATTTCCAATGTGATAACGGTTCCATGTTCCTCGATCTTGTAACACGTTTTCATATGTGTGTCCAGGTTCAATGAATCTGGTAACACATTTCACTTAGTGTATATCAACTCGGTGTATTATCTTTACTGCTCGGTAGACATAAAATAACACTCGATAGACAGCTCGGTGTATACTGCGTTCTATGACTGCTTTCTTCTGTAACTGACTAGACTGTTCATACCGACTTCTCTGTGTGTACCGACTGCATGATTCAGTAATGCTAACCGACTAGAATATATAGAATGACTTTGGATATAAAACTAATGGCAATTTGATAAGTAGTAACAATCTCCCCTTTTGACATTAGTTGAGATGTTTGACAAAACTACTTTCAAAGTCATTACTCAAAAATCTGTATACTTTACAAAATTTGACTAAACATACAATATATACATTAGTCAATGAAATAGTATAATCAAATATACTCCCCTTATCAATATGCTGTTCAAAACTTTGATTATGTGTGCTCGGTGATCAATACTCTGTAATCACTGTTCTTTCCTCTGTTTACTGCTTGGTTCATTGCTCTTGGATGCTCTGCTTATTCTGCTCGGTATACTCCCCCTGTATACGATACTCCGGCTGTTTGATAATTTGAATACTATACACTCCCCCTGTGTACTTTGATGCTATATATATTCTTGATGATATCCTCCCCCTTTTTGACAAACATCAAAATTTAGTTACCATTTGGAGGTGGCAACTGATCAAAAATGGATTTGTACTTTGTCTTGGCTTTGGTGAGAGCAATAGAAAGTGCATCCTTTACACTGTCCATTAAAGAATTGCGTGCATTAATATCAGCCAACAATGAAATTAAGCCATCTAAAGTGCTTCCCTTTTGTGTAGTAGAGAGGTAAGTGGCTCGGTTTAGCTGTTCTTGAGCGGATGAAAGATGAGGAAGGAATAATGTTTGAAGTGTCATTATGTCCATCCTGATCTTGTGTTCTTCATTCCTCAGTTCCAATTGTTGAGCCATTAGCTTTTGTAGCTTAGTATAAAATTTTTGAACTGAATTGGGCTCGAGGGTCAACTTATTTGAGAGATCGGTGATCTCTTTCTCAATTGCTTCTATTTTATTCTTAATGTCCTTAAGGAATAAAGAAAATGTGCAGAGTTTCTGAAATAATGAAAGAATGTGCTTGAGTTGAGGGGACAACTCAGCAATAAATTTGACAAGTTTTACCTTGCCAACAACAATGGATTTCTGTACTTCCTCTATCATTTTAGCAGTTAGCTCCTTGTATTTTAGTTTGCTCAAGTATTCGGATGCATCTACTCCAAATGTCTTAATCTGATTTAGGAGTTCATCCAATTGAATATGGATGGCTGCATCGGTTGATACTGTAGCTGAAGGTAGCATATCTGATAGTAAGGTCTTTACCTTCTGAAGTAGTTTATTCTTCTTTTGTATGGCTAGTTGCTTCTCCTATTCAGCCTTTGCTTTGCACAGTTCACTGAATTCAATGAGTGCTTGCCCTTTCAATTTGGAGATGTCTACATTGGGCAACACTATCGGTTTTGATAAATCAATTTTGAAACTATGCTTTTTCAACTTCTTTTCTTTACCTTTCACCGGGTGAACCACTACAATAGCTTGAGAGGATTGAGGACCCTCGGTAGGTTTCTTGGTAGAGACAACACTTTGGTCGGTTTCTTTAGCCTCGGTAGTGTCCTTCGGTGTCTCGGTGCTTGGTGTCTCAGCTGTAACATTTTCCGTGCTAGAAGGTGCTTGAGAGGTTTGTTCTTGTGAAGTACCTTCTGCTGTAGACTTTTGACCTTCGGTGCCTTCACCTGTATCCTGAGGAGCTTCGGTTGTAGTAGGTTGATTGATCGGTGGGTAAGGCTGAACTTGTTCCAAAATAGATTCACTGGAGACAAGTTTTGCATAAGCATTGCCTTCTATCATTTCTTGTTCAGGTGCCTCTGCATCCATGATATCTTCATCTATTTGAATGGTGTCAGGAGGGTCTTGCTCGGTGACATTAGGCTCTTGGTCGGTGACATCGACTATTTCCACTGTAGATTGTTCACTAGCATTCTTTCTTCCAAAGATGTCCTTCCATTGCTCTTTTGTTTCCTTCTACACTTCTATATACATGCCATTCATCAATTTCAAGGCCTTTTGTTTTACTGTAAATTGTGTTTGGCTGTTTGTCAGATGTTCTTTTATTTCATCAACCGACATATCAGGAAAGAGATGCACCAGACTTCTTTCTCTGATTTGTTTCTCCGAGTCTAGGGCATATTACCATTTGGTTTCAATATGTGTATATAATTCTTTAGGAATAGAATTACATACTTCTAATGGGACCACTCAGAATTTTAGAAGTGTGCAAATGACAGCTTCTTCAATTTGCCTCTTTTCATCAGTAGATCTGGATTCATATTTGACAAATTTGAATCCACCAAATCCACCATATTCCTTCAGATTTTTACAAAAAATTTCTACACTATGTACATCTACCTTCTTGCTTTTCGCAATCTAAATTTAATTTGCATCTTTAGATTCAGTATCACTTGACTCTTTTGGCAAAATGAGTCTCCAAGTAGATTTCTTGTAAGTTCTAGTTACCTTAGCAATGACAACAATTTTTTGTCTCTTACTCGGTGATGCAGCAGATGCCCTTGTGTTAGGTCTCTTTGTTGGAGGGGTCAGTAGGGCCATTGAAGTGTTCTGTTTCTTTCTCTTCAACACTTTTCCCTTAGGCAATTCGGTGCTAAGTGTTATGGCTGCTTCTTGGGCTTTTATCTCCTCTTTGGTGATGGCTAGAACGTCTTTGACAGGTGTGGAGGAAGACTCTTCTCCAAATTTCTCAGATAATGCATTAATCATCTTTGTAGCTTTTCTTGTAGCCTTCGGTACTACAATGCTCATTTTTACTTTTTCCTTCACCTCTTCATAGGTTCCATACCTCAGCTCGGTAGTATGCCTTGGCAATGATAGATAGGCATCAATTTGCTGTTGTGTGATATCAAAATCAATCTCATAACCCATTGGTGGCAAAGATTGAGTCCTTGGTTCAACAACATTCATATAACAATAATCGGTGTCGACCTCAAAAAATATATCATCCTTATATTTTTCTACCAGCTGTGGTGGAATCCAGTACCTGTTATGCATTTTCTCTTGGAACTTGCTGAAGTAATCATCCATTATATCATTAAAGTTATCACCTAACTTCTTGATGAAGTTATTGATCTGATGGGTGATTGGTCGGTGTAGTTCCCAAACAACTTTACCGACTGTTGGAAAAAACTTCTCAAAGTAGAAAAACATACATACAAGTAGTGATCCAAATTTTAGAGTATTTGCCAAGTTGTTCTTCTTCGGCTTCTTGATTGTGTTCAGATTTTCAAACAAGTTCTTCAACAATACTTCACACAAGTCAATTTTCATGCCTTTCTTAACAATTTTTTATGCTAAGTCCACTGCTGCATAGGGTACACTATTTTCCATTGCCGATTGGAAGAAACAGTAACCAATTACTCTAATGGAAAATTTGAGTTGAGGATTAGTGACATTGTTCAACTTCAGACCTCTGTAATCAGATTCTACTCCAGTCAAATTGATCAATTCCTTCTGTGATATCATTTTCTATGCTTGGGCATGATCATAGATAGGATAACTGGTGATCAGATGAATGATTTCTTTAGTGATCTTAAACGGTTGCTCTTGTAGCCACATGAAATCATCATGCACTCGGCTTAGTACAAGCTTGACCCACTGGGGTTTGAACACACGGGGATAGGTTAGGGCTTCAGTCAATCCCTTGATTTTGATATGCTCATACTTGCTATCCATTTTACTATCTGTGCACAATTCATCATATGCATCTTTGATCTCAACATGACCGAGTTCTTCAACATGACATTTTGTGAAGAATCTCACATCCTCGAGTAACAAGACTTGATCCGGGATGAGTGAAAAGGAAGTTTTGTCATTCGGTTTAGATGCAATTTTGGGAGTCAAAGAGTATTTTGGTGAGGGCTTCTCTACATTCTTAACAACAATGGGGTCTTGGATCTTAGGTGCCATTTTGATTTCAGATAAAAATTGACACAGGAACCTTAGGGTTTGAGAACTTAACAAATTGCAGACGCTTCACACTCAGCAGATAATAACAACTTAATGAGTTTGGTAAACCAGCTTAGCAATGCGATGAGATTCGATGTAAATACCTTAGATTTCACTTTGAAGATGGTTTGATCGCCTTCATTCACTCTACTCTGCTTCTTGAAAACTTGGTGAATGAAAATGACCGCGAAAATACCTTTAAGTACTCAAAAATACCTTATCGGGCTCCGTGCAAGTTAGGTCAAAACATTAAATGCACTCGGTTCTACTTAACTTTCTTTCCCTTTCTGCGCTTTAACCGAGTAACCAAATTTCCTTCATATACCGACTTGACAGGCTTCCTGAATTCACCGACTTGACAAATTTCCTGTAAAGTACTCCAAAAGACTTTGATAGAATTTCAAACTTACTAATACATCTTAATATGCAGATTTTGAATTCAGTACATACTAAAATAAGAACTGTTTAAGATTTAACCTTGTGAGAATGTAGTCCCTTCATACCTTTACCAATTAATTTGGAGTGGAGCACCTAACTCGATAGGTAAGGTGTTTTCTTTATTTGACACAGTTTCCTTCTTTCCAAGAGACAGGCAAGCGAAAAATGGGGATTTTGGAGGAGAGATGAAGGAATGGGAAAATTTGTCCAAGAGGGACAAAGAAGCAAAAGTTGGAGATGGATAATATGAGAAAAATTTGGAGGTGATTGGATAAAAGGGGAAGGAGTTATGACAATCTTAAAAATAGAGAAATATGAGATTTTGGGCTTCAAAAAGTGGATTTTTGGGATGAGGCCTCCAAGGGAGGAAATGTGGAAAATGGCAATGCGGAGAATCCGGTGAAGTTTGGAGGAAAATGGAGTCGAGATAAAGAAGATATGGCGAAAAAACATAAAATTTTTTTACTTATTTTTTTTAAACCTTAGATTTAACAGAGCAGACAGAAACCCTAGAATTAACAGGGCAGAAACCCTAAATTTAACAGAATAAAAAAAAAAATGTCAAAGGTTTGGATTTCTGATTGTCTAGATATACAAGAGCATAATCTCCTACTTTCACACTTTCCTGCGGTCAGACAGATTATCTTTAAACAGAGCAGATAATAGGAAATGAAAAAAAATAAAAAATGCAGACTACAGTTAGCGCCAAAAAATTTCAGACAGATTAACAGAGCAGACAGTAGCACTAAACAGATAGAAAAGTGTCAAAGGTCCGGATTTCTGATTGTCTAGATAGACAAGAACATACTCTCCTATTTTCACACTTTCCTGCGGTTAGAGCATACAGTCGCACTAAACAGAATAGAAAAGTGAAAGGTCTGGATTTCTAATTGTCTATATAGACAAGAGCATACTCTCCTACTTTCACACAAATTATAATTAAACAGAGCAAATAATAGAGCAAATAATAGATCGGATAACAAGAATTCAAATTCCACACAAAAATGCTCACTCTAATCGCAGAGCTATCGTGCTGAAACAGAAACAAAAACAAAAATGCAGCAGAAACAGAAAAGAAGCTATTGCATTGAAATACAAAGCCGCTATTCTGGAACCTGCAAAAAAGATTTTATTTTTTTTTTTTCTGCAGTCGGGCTATTCTAGAACCTGCGTCTCACAACTCACAAAAACTTAAAAAAAACATTAGTTCTTAGGGACGTGGGTCCCACCGAGTGTGCCAAAATGAAGAGGGGAAAACAGATTTGAAGGTCAAATGATCAAAACATAACAAAATAAACATGTAGAATGCTAAAATATCATTAAAAGACCATTTCACCTTGCTATTTTACCTTCTCCTTTGGATTGAGCTTGATGAAGTGAAGGCGCCCCTTGATAATGCTCCACTTGATGTGCTCCTTTGATTGCTGGATGTGGATGGCTCTCCAATGTTGTGCACAAATGGAATGGATTTGAAAAATGATAAGAATGAGATGATCAAGTTGCCAAGATGATTTCCTGGGCTCAGAAGAGCAGCATAAACTTACTGGATTTCAAGATGTTTTGAATGAAGGGATGGAGCCCTATTTTATAGGAAGAGGAGAGGAAAACGAATGGCTAGGATGAATTTGAGATGAAGGGCTAAGATTTACTTGTGAGCTCACACAAGGTCCAAGAGAGGGTGTGGAGACCAAGAAATATGCCTTAAAGGCATTTCGTATCTCCACTCTCCACAAGATGCATTGGAGGAATAAAAAATTCTCCAAAAAAGGATATCATGGGGATTGGAGGAATAAAAAGGAATTAAAAATTCCTTGGGAGAGGGGATGCCTAGAGGAATGTGTGATTTCGAAAATTTTACATTCACCTAGGAAAAGAGCATTTAAAGCTAGTGGCTAGATGAAAAAGACAGAGTTGACTTTGTGGCTAATCATGATGATTAACCATTAATGACTCATTAGGAGAGGGATTAGAGGAAATATTAGGTGAGATTAATATTTGTACAAGAATTTGATTAGGAGAGAGAATGAGTGGAGGGAATAAAAAATTAGAAGAATAATGTTAAGTGAGTTTAGGGAGTTTCTAGAAGAATGAATTAAGAAGATGATTTGTAGGAATCATGTAGGTTAACTAATTAATTGAAATTAATTAGCTAAGAGGAAGATTTGTGAGGATTTGATTTTTTTAGAAGAATAAAGAAAGGGATTGATTTATTAAATAAATAAATCATATGCTATAGTGACAATATTAATTATATTTAATTAATATTGAGAGGAATTTGAATTAACATAATTAATTATGCGAGGAATTAAAAATAATTTAAATAATTATTTTTAAGTGTCTACATAGGCTAGAGAATATTTCATTTGGCTGCTGTGTAGCGGAAGGGATATCAAAATCTTAGAAGGTAGTCAAAGGGACATCGAAAGGTGGTTTCAAATGGAAAACGCCTTTCATGGGCTACCTATATTCACCCCTTCATCATCAAACAACTAGGAGGAAGAATGAAGGGGAAGGAGAACAATGAAGGCAGGGGGTGGATGGTTCAGATGCAGAGCATCTGAAATTAATCTTGAGTATGGAAGATGTGCAGTATGCAGTTCTTATAATATTGCTCGATAAGATTCTCCTTCCATTTTTCCATTACCTCCCTTTTCTATGTATTTTCATCCTCTAGTTGTGAGGAAATATCTTTTATAAGGTTGCAAGGCTCTCCTTCTAGTCTAATGAGTGTCTCTACCAACGTGTATTATGTAGGTCTTCCACTAGCATGATGGTGGCATGACTCAAAGCACAAAGACATCAACAAAATATTATTCTCCATTGAGGCATCTTCTTGTATGGGTGGCCCATTTTTGTCTTATATTGAATGGGCGATGGGTTTTCTTTTATTTGCATATGGCCTGAAACATGTCAAAAGAGGAAAAGCCAAGTGTAAGCAGGTTGAAGATTTTGGGAATTCCTGATTATTATAATAGGAATACTACAACTGTAAGAAAATATTCAGAAATGTTGTATTCTAGGTGGGTAGAAGCAGCCATTTGTTAATCTATGGTTTCATGCAGGTTCACAGAGAAGAAGGATTATCTTTCCATATTGTAAATTTCAATTAGTACTGTATGCAATTTTTCATTGGTTGCATATACTATGTCCATTTGTATTTTCTGAATTTATATGAATTCAAATATGAAGGATATGTTGGTTTGTGTAGTACCCCTCCTCGATCAGCCTCTTTTGTATGTTTTGAGTTACTTCAGTGATTGTTATGTGGAACATTATTGTATTTTGATTCGGATATTATGCGATGTTATTTCGTGCTTTATCTAGATTCATGGTGTATGATTTATGTAGTATTTCAGTGCTTATGATTAATGTTATTTTATGGATCATTATCATGGACTGACACTTTTCCCTTCTATTGCGATGCGTTATTTATATGTTGCGTGTTTGCAAGTGTACTATTGGGATGTGAGGGGATGATTTTCATTCACTCACTCCGGTGAGATAGGGAACGTCATGATTCTTGTTCATCGTTGTGTTTACCATGTTTGTATATATATATTGGTCTATATGCACGTGTGGTTCTTTGGTTGTTGTACCCTAGCTTGACCGCAGTTACACTCATGTGAGTGTTGTCAGTCGGTTGTGTTTCCCCCATTTGGCTGTTATGCATGTCATGGTGCCTTGGTTTGGTCATTTGAGAGTCATCATTTGATCTGTCTTGGTTTTGCATGTTTCTGTTTATTTAAATGGTTATTTAATTTAGATAGATGATGCTATCTTGTGTTTGCGTAATCATTTAATTAATATGCTTTGTGATTATTGATTTATTTAAATTGATGAATTGCTAGATTAAATGGCTTAATTTATTCTGTAAGTTGCATTAATATTTTTGTGAAATAAATAAATTGCCTAGCCATTTAAAAAGGTTAAATGCTTATGTTGAAGGAAGTATTTATGAAAAAAGAAATAAATGAAAGTTTTCCTTTTTATTTTTCCATTTGGCCTTTTTAATTTAATCATTGGAAAGAATTATTATTTTTGGGAAAGAAATAAATTTGATTGCCTTTTTAGTTTTAAAATATTTAAATTTGATTGGATGAAAACTTTAACCTAGAAGCTTGGGTTAAAAGATATTTTGGGCATCAATTCTGGGCATTCACGACAGGAGAAGAAGAGGATTTTTGGAGAGAAAATTCTGGAAAAACTTCCTGAAGGATCTAGAAATTTGACTTGGCTACAAGACTAGAGTTTCTTCATCCCTTTTGCTTGCTAATTGCTTCAAGGTTGGAGGTTTCCTTGTCTTGAATTTGTTTTTTGAAAATTTCAGTTTGCTTCCTGTGTATGGAAATTTATGTATTCTGCCTGTAGATTCTTTTTGGAATGTTGAAATGGAAGAAAGATTGCCTGATATAGTTGATTGTGTGATGCTATAAGCATATGGTTGCATTCAGGAAAGGAATTTGTTCATTTCTTCTCTGCTGTGTGTTATTTGTTAATAACAAGCAATTTCTTGATTTACCTCTTCATTGGAAAGAAAGAATTTTAGATTGGGCTTGCTGGGTGCATCCTTGTTTCTATTCTGTCATGATTTGGCTAGCTATTCTTTCCAGTGTGTCTATTTCACCATTTACCTTGCTGGTAAACTCTTCCTTGAAATTTTGGAAATTTGCACTGTATGTGTGTGCCTGTGAATTAATTCTAGAAATGGAATGTTCGAAGTGGTAAGTATTACCAGTTGGAAGTGGTAAATGTTACCGGTTGGAAGTGGTAAGTGTTACCGGTTGGTAGCAACATTGTTACCAGTGGTAGAAAGACTACCGGTAAGTGGTGTTTGTTGTCCTGGCAGCAGCACAACTGTGGGTTGGTTTGACCCTTGCTTAGCTTTGAGCCCTCACCGATCTCCAAACCGGTTTGTGTTAAGAACTTAAATTTTATAAATGGAATGTTTAAAGTGGTATTGCATGATGTAATGTGATTTTCAAGTAATTTTTATTATGTGGTTAATAAATTTATCAATGAAAATTAAGGCATGAATTAGAGATTCAAATGGGTAGATTTGGAATATTAATTTGGAAATTGATTAGATGTGACTGCTGGAAAGGAGTGTTTTATTTAATTTTCAATTAAAGATGTTGTAAGTGTTTATGATGCTGATATTTTCAAAGATTTTCTGAGTGCGGATTTGATGTATTTAGCTGTCCTTGCAAGTTTTTATTGTGACATTTTGGTTTGTGGTTCAGTCATCCTGTGGTGGTGTAATTGGTACCTTTGACCAAGTGATATATGTTGGCTCCGTTGTCTTAACCATGTAGTGTCTTTGCCTTATGGTCAGTCAAGAGTTAGTATGTCCTTGTTTGACCACTTGTTTTCGATAGTGGTGTTATGGCTGTTTGCTTCGCCATAGGGTCCTCGGGGAGTGACCATGCTTGTGTAGTGTCCTTTGAGAGAGTGGCTTTCGCTTGGGGGTTGCACCCAAAGTGGTAGTATTATGACCCAGCGAAATTCAAATAATATATGGTAATCTAATGCATTGATTAGGTGGGTAGTTTCATAACATTAATAAGATAATGTACCTCGCACATAGGTGGGTGCTTGTATTGAGGCTCATAATGTAGTGAGAAGGCCTGGAATGGAAAACCGACCACCTTGTCTTCACGAAAGGCTAGAAGGGTCCGTATGAGACTTAGTTGGAGCCAGAGGTTTGGGAGAGGTTACCAGGATAGAGATTCGAGACCTATGAGAGCCTACCAAGGTAACCATCAAGCTATGCGATGATACTCTCTCTTTAGGTTCACTTATGTGTGTGATGTCGAGTCACTAGTGTTTTTGTGATGTTGAGTCACCTAGATTATTGTGGAGTCTCTTGTGCTGTCATGGAGTCGTGTTGTTTTATTGACCATGTCATGCTTTTTCTTGTTTGAGGGTCCTCAGCTATCTCCTAGCATGGTGGGGTGATTCCATTTGGGAATTACATGGTCAGGTGGTAGTGCCACTTCCCATCGGATGTTCAGATTTGTGCCTTCATGCAAGGATTGGCTTCGTAGGTGTTCCTGTGGTTCGTGACCCATGCTTCATCTCATGTTTTGAAGATTATTTGTATTTTTAGACCTATGTGGTCATTGTATCATTGTAATATTGATCTTATGTAACCTTGTGATTGGATGAGATCTATCCTTTATGTTTATTGAGAAGCTATGTATTGGAAGAGCAATGTAATCCTATGTTTGGATGTTTTTATCAGTTTCCTTGATGATGTTAGTAAATGCTTACTGAAGTGGAAATTACGTTGTATCCTTTCAATCTTTCTATGATGAATCTTTATTTGGTTATGGCTTCTTGTGATCATTGAGTTAATGATGCATATGTGGATTTACGATTTTGTGGAATTCATTCTTGAAGTTAATTCTTCGTTGGTAACCCTTAAGAAATTCTGGTGTAAGTCTTTCACTTGTGTTATCGTGCATGATGTGTAAATGCACTTATGATGTTTGTGCTTTAAAAAAAATAAAATTGTTTCACCCTTGTTGTGGATTTTCCTTCGGGGTTCCTGGCGGGGCATTACAGTTTGTTCTAGTATTTTCTTATCAATGTGTGTTTGTGCTTATGGGTCTCCTTCAAGGAAGGAGTTAAATTCTATTTGCAATTTGCAGTAAATTTGGGAAACATTGAATGGATTAACATGAATGGTTGATGCAATTAGTTGATGGAATTGTGTCAATTTTAGGCATTCCACTTTGAAAATTCCCTAATTTGAGTTATTTTGCAATGCGGGTTTGTCCTTTTAATTTGTGGGCGTGACTCTGTTTCATTGGATATGCACTTGATTGTAGAAGCTATTTGTGAATTTGTTTCGGTAGCATCCCTTATTAATCGTATCTCTCCTATCTTCTTTTCTTCAAGCATTTCTTAAAGGGCAGGTTTCATTATGCATGCTTTGTATTCCCTTGTACACTTGGAGTAGCGCATGTATTATTTTTTTGGTCAAATTGTAGATTGTGAAGGATTAGGGGTGTATAGAGGGTAACTGTAGATAATCCCCTTATAGTTGAGAAACATCTACCAATCATGAACCTGTACGATTGTGATGAATTTGAAAGCATATTGGGCATGAAGGTCCTAAGTAGGAAAAATACATTCCCGAGTTAGGTAGAGCTCAAAGTGAAGAAGGCTCGCTAAGGCCTTGTTGTGTTTTGTTTTCTTGTCTTCAATCTGTTGATAGTTCAAATTAAATGATGTGAAGGAGATTCAGATTTGAGAAGATTTTGATTTTGATCCATGGGTTATTGTTAGCATCCAATAAAATTTAGGCCTACAAATATCATTATTTGCGACAATCCGCAAACAATTTTCACTCAAAATCCATCAATTTCTCTTTATTTATTACTACTTATGTTGTGATTATATCTGTCTAATATGATTTGATCGGTTTTATTCCAAAAAATTATTAATTAATCTAAATTAATCAAATCCTAAAACTGATTTTAACCACAAACTAATTTAATAAATATAACATACAATGCACAAAATGTTTAGAATTGTTTTGTTTTTTTGATGAGGAACATGGCCATCCAAAATTATTCTAACTCATAAATCTATAATTATTTACAAACATTTGGAGAACATAAGAAGCAAAATGTGAAATTATTATAAAATGCTTGGATAATATAATATAAGATGCATTAGATTTGCCCTAATTTATACATATTATGTTATTTGCAAATCATTAGAAAGACCAGGATAGCATAATAATATTCTTAGAAGACAAGATTTTGATAGATTTGAGACAAAGAATTTTAGGGTAACATGTTTTATTCGCCGGCTTTTCAAAGACATTGAAGTTGGACAAGGATTTTAGGGTGAGTATATCTCAAATGATTTTATGAATTTTTGCAAAGCAGATGGCATTCATAAACAATTCATAGCCCGCTACACACCTCAGCAAAATGGTGTGACAGAGAGAAAGAATCGAACTATAATGGAGATGGCACGTAGCATGCTAGCAACAAAACATTTACCTAATGAATATTGAGTTGAGGCAGTAGCAATTGCTGTCCATATTTTGAATAGATGTATGACTAAGAGTGTAAAGAAAAAAGTACCACAAGAGGCTTGGATAGGTATGAAACATAGTGTTTCTCATTTAAAATATTTTGGTTGTGTTTCATATGCCCATGTCCCTGATAAGTTAAGAAAGAAGATAGATTTTAAAGGAGAGAAATGCGTATTTATTGGTTATTCCGAGGATACAAAAGCATACAAGTTGTTTAATCCCATAACTAGAAAAGTTATAAGCAGTCGAGATGTTCAATTTGTGGAAGAGGAAGCATGGTATGGGACTATAGAGAGGAAAGTGAACATCACACCTATTGTTCCTCATGATGAAGTGTTTCCAATATCAAATGCACCTCAACTAGCACCTTCTTCTACTCCCGAGACAACATCACATGTAGTAGCACAAGCTGCACCTTCATCTATATAAAGAATATCTTCAAGGTTGCAATCTATACCACAACAAACTCCAACTACAGCTCCAACTACACCAGCTAGTAGTAGTCCAAGCAATTCAACGTCTTCAGATCACACCCTAGTAACATTGATACCAAGAAAGACAAGAAGGTTGAGTGATTTGTATAATGTTGATATAACAATTTCGTTTGCTGTTTTTGCTTTATTCTCTCAAGTTGATGATGCTTTAACATTTGAAGAAGCTGTGAATGATGATAAATGGGCACATGCCATGGATGAAGAGATTGAATCTATTAAGAAAAATAAAACATGGGAGTTGGTAGATCTGCCTGAAGGAAAAGATGCTATAAGTGTCAAATGGATTTACAAGACAAAACATGATGTCGATGGAAAAGTGCAAAACCATAAGGCAAGGCTTGATGCAAGAGGTTTCACACAATAGCCCGGAATCGACTTCAATGAAATATTTTCTCTAGTTGCACGGATGTATACAATCAGAACAGTATTGGCAATTGCTGCTCATAATAAGTGGGTGGTATACCAAATGGACGTGAAGTCAGCCTTTTTGAATGGATATCGACAAGAAGAAGTGTATGTTCACCACCCTGAAGGGTATGAGATTTCAAGATAGGAAGACAAAGTATATAGGCTGGAAAAGGCATTGTATGGATTAAAGCAAGCTCCAAGAGCTTGATACAGCCGGATAGACTCTTACTTGATTCAAGATAGATTTCAAAGGAGTAGTTGTGAGCCGACTCTGTACATAAAAATAAATGAGAATGGCAAAGTTTTAATTGTATGCTTGTATGTAGATGATTTGATCTTGACTAGTGATCTGAACATTGATGCTTTCAAAACAACAATGAAAAGTGAGTTTGAAATGACTGATTGAGGGCTTATGAGATATTTTTTGGGTATTGAAGTCCATCATTCTATTGTTGGAATATTTATTTGTCAATCTAAGTATGCTAATGAGATTTTGAAGAGGTTCAACATGTTGAAATCCAAAGCAACACCTACACCTGTCACAACTGGATTGAAACTAAGCATGGAAGATGGAGGACTATCTGTAGATCCCACATTATATAAAAGAATGGTTGGGAGTTTAATGTATTTAACAACCATGAGGCCAGATATAATGTATGGTGTCAGTTTGATCTCCAGGATTATGTAATTACCAAAGGAATCTGATTGGCAGGCTGGGAAAAGAATTTAAATAAATTTCTCTTCACTTCTCTCGCTTTAGGTTTTCAAAAACTATTTGTTGGTAGAAAATGATTTACTGTCAACCTCAAATGTTGTGTCTCTTGAGATGGTGTTTGGGCCCATCAATTATTCCGATATTTTAAACTATTTATAATAGGGAGTAGAATGCTATTTTTCACATAGCTAGACACTATAACTATAACAATTTTCAATATAACCACATATAAGCGTGAGATGTATTTGATGAGTACAGTTTATCGATTTTAAGAAATATATGTTTTGGGAGTTTGTATAGCGAAATTAAAAAAATACTTAGTAGTTAAGTTTATGGATACAAAGCTAGTTTGCATGTGAACTACATCTAAAACAAAAAACCTTGAGCTAACATAGAGCAGACGACATTGTGATTTTGATCCACGATGATTGCTTGCATCCATTAATTGCATATAGATATCCTAATATGCATCAATAGATCTATTAGAATTCATTTTAGTGGAGACAACAAGAGATGAAATGAATATTCCGGAGCATCATCTAAAACAATCATCCGTATTTATACTCATCTTAGCATGTGTTTTAGATTTAATGTGCATGTATTGAACTAGTTAAGTTTAAGGAAACAAAGCGAGTTTGCACATTAACTAGATCTAGAACAAACAATGTTGAGCTAATATAGAGAATAGAATATTGTAATCTTGATCCACACATTATTGTTTGTATCCATAAAGTGCATATAAATATCATCATATGCATTAATCTACAAACAATTGTTACTAATAGAATTAATTAATTTTATTTAATTATTCATGGTGTGATTATACTCATCTTATATTACTTGACTCATTGTATTCCAAAAAAATATTAGTTAATCTAAATTAATTGAACCCTAAAACTTAAACCACCAACTAATATAAGAAATATAAAATACAACACATAAAACATTTGTGATCAAGCCAAAATAACCTCATTATATTTATCTAGTTTCTATTATTGTATTTCCTCACCAATATACTAAAAGTATGACTTGTTTTTTCTTGAAAATGGAGGATTTAAACTGGGGAAAATTGGATTAAAAAATAAAGCCAAAAATGCAAAAAAGGGATAAAAACTTATTTTTGAAATTTCGGCATTGTATAATGCATACTTTATACTAAATGTAACTATTTATTTGTAGTAGGCAACATCAATAATAATCCTAGTCATATGGTAAGGATAAAAATATATGATAATTATAATTTTAAAAATTAATGTAATACCTTTGCCTACATCTATCATTGTTTTTAACAATTGTGATTGACAGCATAATATTAAAAGCTTAGGACTACTTACTGCCTTCATTGTAATTTGAAGTAGTTTTTAGACCAAGCTGAAAGTAATGTTAAAAGAAATCTTATGATGTAAGATAGTCTTAAAACATTACATTACCCATTTGTTTCAAAATGAAATGGCACACTTTTATGCACACATTTGTATCTTTGATTAGTTTTATCACTAAGATAAATTATTACAACAAAAATTATTTTAGCACTGCAGTTATTCAACTAATCATGTATTCAATAATTACATATACGCTTTAAAGTCTTTTCTTATAATGTACTCAATAATTACATTTGAAAAGCCTGAAAAGTAAATTGTAAAATAAGTAAGAAAGGCCAGGATAATATAATCTATAATTGTAAAGAGTTCGATTTACCCTATTTCATACATATTGTGTTGTTTGCAAATCATTAAGAATAACGTGATACTATTATTTGAATGAATAAATTTAAATAAGACAGGATATCGATAGTATTGAGATGATGGATAGCCCATTTTATTTGCCGGCTTTTAAAAGACATTGAGGTTGGACAAGGATTTTAGGGATTTTACTGTGCTTCTGGGTTGAATGAGACATATTTTGATTTCCTTGTATACATTCGCGTTAATTTTGATTTTCTTGTATAAATTGCAGACCGAGTTGGCGATGAAAATAAGAGAATGCCCATGCTATTTAATGATCTTAACTGAGTTGAGCTGAGCATCTGCATCTGTGTGATTGAGGCGAGCTTTGGGAAACGGAAGAGGAAAAGGAAGGAAAAATGGCGAGTTTTAGTGTTGGTGTTAATGGCAATAATAGTAATGGCCAATATTAGCGTGGCTTCGGCGCAAGCAGGGCCATGCTTTAAATTCCTGTGCGTTAACGATGGCGGCTGTACAGGATACGCAGACAGCCCTAATTGCTGCAACATCGGCGACTGCGGGAGTGGGATTGGATATTGTGCCGCCACATGCTAGCAACCGCCTTCTATTACCTTTGCCTCATCAAAATAAATTGAGTTGAATGGTTTGCTGTTTGTGTGTTTGAGCAGGATACTTACAATCCTTGTTCATTTGTTTCAACCTTTATTTTCGGTGTGTGGCCGCTAGCCAACAAGTTAAGATTGTTGTTCCAAAATATTTGACTATATATATCTTATCTTATCTTGTTCATGTTTCAATCTTTTATTGAAATAGGTTCGTTATCGAATTATATCTGCACCTCCATATATTTATAATGTGGAGTAGAATTCTGTTTTTCACATAGTGAAGTCGGTGACATTTTCAAACACTTATACAGGGGACAAGTGAATTAGTGAGGTTTGGAGATAACTATATTGATCAATATGTTTTCTATAAGATTGGATCTTTTTTACAAAACGATCCAAACATTCTAGTTGTCTTATTTTTGTGAAGAGAATTATAACTCTATATTCTTAAAATAGAAAATGGTCGAATAGATCAAAGAGCTTATATCCATAGACATATTTATGTGGTTAGTGTTGGACACATTGGTTTGTGAACGAATGATTGCACTATCCCCCTTTTTTGAGGACTAGATTTTATTTTGCTTCAGTCCAAGGCATTGCCTTTATCAAATGCCTATTTACACCACTAGCTATGTACTTGTACTCATGTTATGGCTTGACAAGGTAAATAGGTTGTTCTCATCTCATGGCTAGAAATACCTTCCCTATAACTAAATGTATTAATAATGTTTATAGGCACTATTAAAACACTATTTACATGTCCACACAATTTTCTTCTTACATAGTACCCTTTTGTAGAAAAAATGTCACTTGTTATTTTGGAAACATCGAGGGCCCAAATATTCTCGTTACACCCTTTGAAATCTAAGTACAAGATCTATGGCCTTCATTGAATTCTCTCATATCTACTCATATAATTGATTGCTAATGGATTGATGGATGCATTAGATAAAGTTATGATATTCATATTTTCTTGTTGTTTCAAATAGAAAATGGATGTTTAAAGAAGATTGGCTCATTTCGTTTTTTGAAGCCACGAGGGGAACTACAACCACACTCTGTTAGCTAAATTCAACAATTCTTGGAGAAAGGGCGAAGTTAAAAGTTCTTCTCCCACTTTACACCAAGGTCTCACCTTTGCCTTGTATAGGTATGTATCTAATCTAACTCCTCAAAGAAATAGGCTTTTAACCTGAAGTGAGAACCCTAGAAAGCCTAGCATCTTTTTAAAATTGAGCTCATTGAGAGAAAACTCCATACAATGGAAAAACCAATACCTCTGTTAAGAAGAAAGGTAAAGAAAATAAAAATCCTAGTGAGTACATTGATACCGATAGTATTGAGATGCCTTTGCTTATTTTTTTGAAGGCAACGATGCCTTAGTCTTTACTTGTTTAGTGATTTTTTGGATTATGCTCCGCAGTACTAAGTTTAAAACTTTATTAAGGCCTCTCTACTAGACTATTATGATGATAAGTAGCTTAATGGTTAGTCTTAGTTGTAATTTTTATTTTACTATTTTAATTTAGACTTCTCTAGTTAAGGTTTTTTATTATGTAAAAGTGGGTTGTGGTGTGCTATTCTTTGGGTTCTAGCTAATTTATGCTAGTTGCTTCTTTCTAGGTTAATGTGTTAATCTCTTGTATTGTTTTGGGATCAGGGCCCTCTCATTGATTACTTAATATGAAACAATAAGAACCTTTTGATAACAAAAAGTGTATCATATAGAACAAATAATACCTATTTTCAGCCCTCAATGACTAGCTTATCGTGCGTCGGAGTTTGAAAATGTCACCTACGTGGACAATAGCATTCTATGTTAATTATAAGTTTGTCTAGTCAGATAGTTATGGCATTTTGGTTGTGCTATTATGTTTTTGGTTACTGATTGAGAGTTATATTCTAGTGTTTTGTCTAGGCACTGGGCTGTGTGATGCCAGAAGCTATACCGTGGCTAATCTATTTTGTTGTTTTCTGTCTGCTAGAATAATTTATAGTAATATTTGTGAGAGAAATTCTCTAAATACAACATACTTTAACTGTGAATAGCTACCCCTTAATTCCAATTTGAGATAAGGAATTTCTATGCGAACAACACTAGGTTTAGAGCTTGCACAACATAGAACACCATGTGTATGTTCAACCACTAAAAATCACTTTTCTCCAAATCCATTACATTAGGAAATTAAGATGTTTAAATAACTCCCCTTTGTAAATCAGGATGATGGCAGATGATTAGACTGAATGTGAATTGTAAATGCTTGAACACATTGTAACTTATATACATACAACATCAACGTGAATTAATGCAATCTTAAAATGTTATATTGCCCTTTCATTTCAAAATGAAATGACATACTTGTCTCTTTCTGGAACACAATACTACTAGCACTAGGATAAACTGTTATAATACACATAGCAGCTCTTTTTGCATGACGATTGTCTGGTGGTTGAACTAAGATGCAAGTTTCAACTCAGTTTTGTATCCCAGGTAGATGAAGTATTCCAATGGAAACAACAAAATCTCGAAGTTATTATTGAAGACTATGGTTTCATAAGTAGAGAATGTAAATATGAGATGTCAAAGCATCCACCTATCAATTTTATAGCTGCAATTAACGCTGCCTATGCTATATAAACAACAATTATTCATACACTTGAATTACACATTTGATGACTTCTTATGCATTTGATGGAGCATGTTTTGATTAAATTTAAAATTATTTGAATATATTTTGTAACTTACCAAGTTTTAAAAAATAATTTATTTTAGTTATTTAGCTTATTAGTATTATCTAAAGGAATTTGGAAATACTAGATCTTCTAAACAATGTGCAAGGAAATTTTTTGTATAATATAGTTCAAATTTATGAACATGCCACAGGCTTTTTCATACTGAAGGATTAGTTGTTTCTTCTTGAAAACTAAAACTAGGTAAAGAAAATTTAGACATTTGAATTGCAGCATCCAATTATATTTCAATTGGGAAGACAATCTTTAGAACATTGAATCGTAGATTAAATCCTTGAAAGAATTCCAAACCAAATTAATATCATGGGTGCAAATATTATATATTATATAAAGCAAGCTGCTACTAATCAATAAGAGAAATAATCAAAAGTTTATTATGATAATGGTAAAAAAATTATCCAAATGTATTATCCATCGAGTTTTATATTTAGTTTGGGGTAATGCCTTAATGCATTTATATAGTTCTGTACTCAGTTTGACATCACCAATCTTGTTGGACATTTATTCAACTTGGTTGATTGATCCATATGATGTTTGTGTATGAGGTCATCCTAGTAGACTTGATCTTGATCATTTTAATTGTATAAAATAAATAAAATATTCAGAGACATCCGATTTTCACATTCCATCAATCTTTATTTTTTTTTTTTTTTTTCGGCATTCTACAATGATGAATCATAGAGTATGATCCGAAATGTTGATGAAAAAAATGTGTATGCAATGAAACCCAAAGGATTTCATAATTTTTTATTGGAGACTTTGGAGTGACCTTGGCTTTGTTATTTTTGGTGTTATATTCATGTATAAAAAGATAACAATTAGCATTCACTTTAGAGGAGACAACTAAAAATGGATTGAATATTCGAGATAACTGTCTATAACAATCTTTCATATTTGTCTTATTTGATAAAAAACGCATCTTAGCACATGTGTGAATGTATTAGCATTTATTTTAGATTTAATGTGCATGCATTAAGCTTGTTTATTGTCAAGATACTTTAAAATACTATCAATATCATAGAAAAATTATGAGTGACATAAATTATCTATGTCTTTTATTATATTAGCAACGAGAAGGACCTGACATGAATTATCTATGTTAAGAATATGGATACAAAGCAAGTCCACATCTGAACTAAACCTAGAACAAACTATGTTGAACTAACATAGATATCATTATTTGCATCAATCCACAAACGATTTTCACTCAAAGTCAATCAATTTGTCTTTATTTATTACTATTTATGTCGTGGTTATATCTGTCTAATATTACTTGATCCACTTTATTCCAAAACATTATTAATTAATCTAAATCAATTGAATTCCAAAACTTATTTTAATGGTCAACTAATATAAAAAATATAACATACAATGCACAGTTTTATAACTGTTTTATTTTTTGGCTTAATAATGAGAGACCTCACCATCCAAAGTGATTTTAACTCATAAATCTATAACTATTTATGAGATGATGGATAACCCATTTAATTATATGGCTTTGAAAAGACATTGAAGTTGGACGGGGATTTTAGGGTTTCTACTGTGCTTCTTGGTTGTATGAGACATATTATAAAATCCTTGTATACTTTAAATGTTGACTCGCGTCCTTATCTCTGTGTTGTTTTTGATGTAAGAAAAGGATAAATTGCAGGCCGAGTTGGTGATGCAAATAAGGGAATGCCCATTCTTTTTTAATGATGTTTACCTGAGTTGATTTGAGCATCTACATCTACATCTGTGTGATTGAGGTGAGCTTTGAGAAAAGGAAGAGGAAGAGGAAGGAAAAATGGCAAGGACAATGAAAATGGACAGTGTTAGGGTTAGGAATGTTGCAGCTTTGGTGTTGGTGTTAATGGCAATAATAGTAATGGTTCTAATAATAGTTAACTTGCCAGATTAGTAATGCAATTGTAGTGCAAGATGGAGTCCAAATAGGTCTAAAATGATCTAAATAACCACACTAAACTAGGTGCCCAAAATGATTGTGAAATTGTAAAAGGATACAATTGAGTACATTGCACTCTTGCACCTTCCTTGCCCTTCTTGGCATGCTATTTTAATTCTCCATCAAACCTTTTGTCCCAACACAAGCCTAAAAATTTAATTTACAATTCCACACTTCATTTTTCTTATTGTTTTCCCCTTGTACTAGTATCTCAAACCATAATTTTATTCCCTTTGTGCTTGAAATACCAACGAATGTTGTTAGCCTTGGCTCTAGTACAGTAGAAGAAGGAGAAATCTAGGAAAATAACTTAAATCAATAGAAGAAGAAAGAGATGGACACAACTAGTGAGGATAAACCCAATGAGATGAAACCTCAAGAACCATATAAGGAAGAACAAGCGAAAGGAAATATTGTCGTAGTTGTTGAGGATAATATCGAAGAGATAACCTCCAAGAACCAAACAAGGAAAGAAATAACCACCAAGTTTCTATAAATTCAAGACTTTAAGAATCTACTTTGGCTAATACAACAAATAATAAATGTAATCCCTAGTTAAGGACCTTAACCTTAACTTTAACCTGGTGGATTATCAAAGTCTTCCAAATTCAAACAAGTGAGTCTAGAAGTTCTGATTAATTTCTTTAGATCAGAAAATGTATGTACACATAAAGAAACTCATCAAAGTAGCTAAGGATTGCTTGATTGAATTGGAGTGTACTGTTTATTGCTTCTTGGTTCTAGATTAGGCCACTTTTGAGTTTAGGCCAACATAAAACAATCAAGTACCAAAATTGGGACTAGATTCCAAATTATGAATGATAACACTAACAATGCCTGCAATCTTGGAGGGATTTTTGCAAGACATGGTTGTTGACAGCTTGGTTCAACCGAAATAGGCCCTTTGAAAGGGAGCCACAAATCTCATGGTATTTGATGTTAGATCATGTTCTAATTTAATTATTTCATGACAGATAAATTGCTAGATTAGTAATGAAATTGTAGGGTAGGATAGTGCCCGAATAGGCCTAAAATGATCTATAAAAAGCACACTAAAGTTGGGGTTGAAATACAATGTGAAATTGTAAAGGGTTAAAATTTACTACACTGCACTCTTGCACCTTTCTTCTCCTCCTTGATTTGCAATCGCATTCTCAGAAGTTGCTTGATAGGAAGATAGAAAGGTCCGCAAATAACACTTTCTGGTTTGCTGATGAATTTCTCCATGGTGATGTTTTTCACCATCATAACACTCAAAATGGATCATATGAAGCTAACACAGAGGATGATAGTGGTTTGCAATGTTATGGTGTAACCCCCCTCACGTGGTAAATTTTGATGATTGCCAAGTGGCTATATCCAATTATTTAATTGAGGTGGAAATGGAATCATTTCTATTAACCGAGGATGATATTGGCATAGAAATATTTAACAGTTCCTATTAACTAAGGGTTGATATGAGTATGTACACTGGCAATGTTGATCAAGAATCAATTACAATCTCTGTGAAGAACTGTAGTGATTCTGAAGGGTTCTCAGATGATGGAACCATAGATATGGATGAATCAAATATTGTAGGGTATGACTGTTTTTTAATTTATTCAGGTGGTTTCTTAAGCATGAAGATGCCAGAAGGAAATAAATCGGGAGATACTGATGCAATGAACAATAAGGGTTCCGAGCCTTATGTTGATATGAATATGACAATCAGTAATCATGAAGAGGATCATAACAGTACTCACAGTTTATAAAATTCCCCTATAGCTTTATTTTTGCTCGTCTTTGAGGTTATTTATGTGGATTTTGATTGTGCCTCTAAATTTGTTTCAAGATATGTTTCTGAGTTTGGATTAGAAGTGTTCACATGGGGTGTAAATGATGATGATCATGACATGTCTCATTTAGCCGATATGTGAACAAGCAATGAAACATTTAGATTTTGAAGTTTAGATTGAAATTCTTCTACATATGATCAGATGCAGATACAGAGTGAGCCAACATGAGAAGGGTTTTCTTTTGATACATCTAAGGATTGTTTACTTAACATGCAAAATGATTCCAATGAAAGTTTTGTGCTTAAAATACATGATGATAGTGAAATTAAAAGTTCCATTGGATATGAATGTTTTTGCTTTCCATACCATATGAAGGGGTTTCTTGAAAAGAATACCGAGTCCTGTGATGATGGAAAATATGTCATAAGATGGAGGTACGATTAAGAGGACTAGTATGGTATGATGCTGCCTTGCAAGCAAACGTTTTATGAATTTGTTTACAGGGATCACTATGATAATGATGATATTGGTTGTGATATAACATTGAGTATAATGAGGGGGATCATTGGTAAAATTCATGGTCTAGTCTTCCTCAACTATGTCACAAGCAAGATCAAATTGTTACATGATGAGAATCAGGTTTTTGATAAAGGCAAGAACTTGTTTTTATTTTTTGGGGGCCTTGGGCCACCAATGGAAGGATGGATCTGAATTTTGTAAAATTTTGAATAAACTACCCAAGCCAATTGGCATTCAGTCAGCTTCGAGCAGAGATGTGGAATCTTTTTATGCCTGCAGGGAGCATGCATCCCCAACTAGAGCTGATGTTAAGACTGATGAGTTTAGTATTCCACTGTGTTGCCTCTCCAGTCTTAATTCTTCAGTGACAAACCTTGAAGCAAATTCGGCTAAGTTTTCTAGCACCAAAGGTTAAGGCCATTATTTCCATTGTTGACTCATTTGGCTGGTAATATCTCTATAAGAGATCTACTTAATGGGTTTTTATTCATACGGTGACAGGCTCCTTTGGGTGTTCCTTAGAATGCTACTATCGATTGGCCAGGTAAATTCTCTACCTTCATGTATTTTATCACCCCGTGAAGCAGCTAAGTAATTCCAAAGTCACCATGCAGGTGTGTGGGGTAGTGCGACAAATACAAAGCGAGCCTCACATTACCTCTATAATAATAATTGTCATTGCATCGCCATGCGAGTTTGCAAAAATAGGCGAGACCCTTAGGGTATGCTCCCATAATCCCACAATGCGAAATTTTACCGATTGTTAATGTATGCGGGTTTCCAGTGAAGACTGGAAGAAGAGGTATAGGATTAGCCAAGAACCCCACAATACCATTAGGGATATATTTTCTAGGATAATCTAGTGTGGAGGGAATGGTCTAGGAAGAGTGCTATATGATGGGAACTGATGCTGACATGGAACGTGTGTGGCAATCAAAGGGGTTAGATATAAAATTGCATGCAAGGGGTTAATGAGGTGTTTGTTGCTCTGTAGTTCTATGCTAGACAAAAGGGGCGATGATCAGGATAATCAAAGTTTGTGAGTTCGCCAAGGAAGATGAATATTAATGGATAAGGCATACAAGGACAAGCATGTAAAAGTTTCCGGTAAAGCAGGAGGTGATATTTTGAAGTAAAACTCAATCCTGGCGAATCACCTACATGAGATCAACTCCAGAAAGGATGTTCATATAATTTCATATGTGAAAAGCCAGAGGGACTGAGCACAATGATATGAAAAGTACATGAATATGGTTGTTGGAGTGTTATTCAAGAAATCCAAGCTGGGAGTTGTGGTTGATAAGAACGAGTCTTAATCTCTTGATAAGAACAAAAGCTGAAAATATTGCTTGCAAGCATAAAGATAGGCTATTTTAGGAGGCTCTAAGTCCCACAAATCGAGGACCACAACCATCTATTGATTAAGCACTATGTTTTGCCTCGTATTAGCACTGTTTCAAATAAAGTGTAAGAGATGGAGCGTTCATATACAGAGAACTGCGAGTTTGTGAGGTGCACCTTCTATGATATAGGTTGGAGAATATTTCAGTGGGCCACTTTGTAGAGGAAGGGATATCAAGATTTTAGAAGGTAGTCGAAGGGACATCGAAAGGTGGTTTCAAATGGAAAATGCCTTTCATGGGCTATCTATCTTCATCCCTTCATAATCAAACGACTAGGAGGAAGAAGGAAGGGGAAAGAGAACAATGAAGGAATGGGGTGGATGGTTTAGATGTAGAGAATCTCAAATTCATCTTGAGTATGGAAGATGTGCCCCTTTCTCTTCTTATCATATTGCTCGATAAGATTCTCCTTCCATTTTTCCATTACCTCCCTTTTCTATTTATTTTCATCCTCTAGTTGTGAGGAAATTTCTTTTATAAGGTTGCAAGGCTCCCCTTCTAGTCTAATGAGTGTCTCTGCCAGCGTATGTAGGTCTTCCACAAGCATGATGGTGGCATGAATCAAAGCACCAAGACTTGAACGGAATATTATTCTCCACCGAGGCATCTTCTTGTATGCATGGCCCATTTTTGTCTTATATTTAATGGGTGATGGGTTTTCTTTTATCTGCATATGGCCTGAAATGTGTCAAAAGAGGAAAAAAACCAAGTGTAAGCATGTTGAAGATTTTGATAATTCCTTATTGTTATAAAAGGAATACTACGACTGTAAGAAAATACTATGAAATGTTGTATTCGAGGTGGGTAGAAGCAGCCATTTGTTAATCTAGGGTTTCATGCTGGCTCACAGAGAAGAGGGATTATCTTTCCATATTGTAAATTGCAATTAGTACTGAATGCAATTTTTCAATGGTTGCATATACTGTGTCCATTTGTATTTTATGAATTTATATGAATCAAAATATGAAGGATATGTTGGTTTGTTCTGGTATTTTCTTATCAATGTGTGATTGTGCTTATGGGTCTCCTTCAAGGAAGGAGTTAAATTCTATTTGCAATTTGCAGTAAATTTGGGAAACATTGAATGGATTAACATGAATGGTTGATGCAATTAGTTGATGGAATTGTGTCAATTTTAGGCATTCCACTTTGAAAATTCCCTAATTTGAGTTATTTTGCAATGCGGGTTTGTCCTTTTAATTTGTGGGCGTGACTCTGTTTCATTGGATATGCA
Organism: Cryptomeria japonica; assembly: GCF_030272615.1. Taxonomy (NCBI): domain Eukaryota; kingdom Viridiplantae; phylum Streptophyta; class Pinopsida; order Cupressales; family Cupressaceae; genus Cryptomeria; species Cryptomeria japonica. The sequence continues at coordinate 958,526 of NW_026728845.1, read as the reverse complement.
CTTGATTGTAGAAGCTATTTGTGAATTTTTTTCGGTAGCATCCCTTATTAATCGTATCTCTCCTATCTTCTTTTCTTCAAGCATTTCTTAAAGGGCAGGTTTCATAATGCATGCTTTGTATTCCCTTGTACACTTGGAGTAGCGCATGTATTATTTTTTTGGTCGAATTGTAGATTGTGAAGGATTAGGGGTGTATAGAGGGTAACTGTAGATAATCCCCTTATAGTTGAGAAACATCTACCAATCATGAACCTGTACGATTGTGACGAATTTGAAAGCATATTGGGCATGAAGGTCCTAAGTAGGAAAAATACATTCCCGAGTTAGGTAGAGCTCAAAGTGAAGAAGGCTCGCTAAGGCCTTGTTGTGTTTTGTTTTCTTGTCTTCAATCTGTTGATAGTTCAAATTAAATGATGTGAAGGAGATTCAGATTTGAGAAGATTTTGATTTTGATCCATGGGTTATTGTTAGCATCCAATAAAATTTAGGCCTACAAATATCATTATTTGCGACAATCCGCAAACAATTTTCACTCAAAATCCATCAATTTCTCTTTATTTATTACTACTTATGTTGTGATTATATCTGTCTAATATGATTTGATCGGTTTTATTCCAAAAAATTATTAATTAATCTAAATTAATCAAATCCTAAAACTGATTTTAACCACAAACTAATTTAATAAATATAACATACAATGCACAAAATGTTTAGAATTGTTTTGTTTTTTTGATGAGGAACATGGCCATCCAAAATTATTCTAACTCATAAATCTATAATTATTTACAAACATTTGGAGAACATAAGAAGCAAAATGTGAAATTATTATAAAATGCCTGGATAATATAATATAAGATGCATTAGATTTGCCCTAACTTATACATATTATGTTATTTGGAAATCATTAGAAAGACCAGGATAGCATAATAATATTCTTAGAAGACATGATTTGGATAGATTTGAGACAAAGAATTTTAGGGTAACATGTTTTATTCGCCGGCTTTTCAAAGACATTGAAGTTGGACAAGGAGTTTAGGGTTTTTACTGTGCTTCTCGGTTGTGTGAGATATATTTTGATTTATTGATTAGCATCCTCATATGGGCGTTACTTTTGGTTTGCATTTTCATCTCAAAGTCGTGGAAGAGGAAGCCACAAGTTTATTCCTAGAGGTAGAGGTGGACATAATAGCGGTTATGCAAATATTGGTGGTAGGAATCAAAACCAAAATTTCAGCCACCCAAGTGTCCAAAAGTTTGATTAGTCACATATTCAGTGCCATGATTGTAAGAAGTTTGGGAATTATGCCAGTAAATGTAAAAAGAAACAGTATGACCAGCAGAAGCAAAGTCAGAACCAGTCAAATAACACATCTAAGACCACTCTGTTTATTGCATGCACTAAGATGGCCGAGTCAATTACTACAAATTCTTTTGTTGAGTGCAATATCCTCGAAGAAAGCCCAAGTGACATATGGTATTTGGATTCTGGTTGTAGTAATAACATGACATACAACGTTGAGTTATTTTTTAGTTCTGATGAGTCAGTTCAAACTGATGTCAGTCTTGGTAACATCAATAAGGTCACTATTTTGAGTAAAGGGACAGTTGATATTCTAACCCTTAAGGGGGAGCAGTGTGTTATTCCAGATGTGTATTATGTTGCTGGCCTAAAACTTAATTTAATGAGTATTGGCCAGTTGGTATAAACAGGATATAGAGTTTATATGGAGAACAATGAGTGTGTAATTATGGATAAGTTCCCTAGTAACATAATTTCTCCTTTGAGGATAAGACCTGATGTGAGTGGAAAATCAGAAAGAGTTGCCTTTAAGGAATAAAATACAAAATCAGAAGTTAAAAAAAATTCCGAAAATGATGAAGCATGTCAATCTAGTGCTAAAAAAATAAAAGATAATGACAAAGAAATTCAAAAAGTGTTTCAATCAGTTGTAAAGGATGAATCATGGTTGTGGCATCTCAGATTTGGGCATTTGAATTTTGGAGCATTGAAATCGTTGCACATAAAGAACATGCTTAAAGGTTTTCCATTAATTGAGAAACCAGAAAGAGTATGTGAAGGGTATATTCTAGGTAAACAACATAGATAATCATTTCCAGCAAGAAAACCAGTAAGGGCGAGAGTGCCACTAGAAATTGTACATTCAGACATTTGTGGGCAGATGCAAACACTGTCTATAGGAGGCTATACTTATTTTCTTATATTTATTGATGATTTCACAAGAAAAACCAGGGCTTACTTTTTGAAAGATAAATCAAAAGTGTTGTCTTACTTTCAGCAGTTCAAGGCACTTGTAGAGAAGCAAAGTGGTCAATACATCAAACTGTTAAGAACTGACAGAGGTGGTGAGTATATCTCAAAATATTTTATGAATTTTTGCAAAGCAGATGGCATTCATAAACAGTTCACAACCCGCTACACACCTTAGCAAAATGGTGTGCTAGAGAGAAAGAATCTAACTATAATGGAGATGGCACAGAGGTGGTGGTGAGTATAGCTCAAATGATTTTATGAATTTTTGCAAAGCAGATGGCATTCATAAACAATTCACAGCCCGCTACACACCTCAACAAAATGGTGTGACTGAGAAAAAGAATCGAACTATAATGGAGATGGCACGTAGCATGCTAGCAACAAAACACTTACCTAATGAATATTGAGTTGAGGCAGCAGCAACTGCTGTCCATAGTTTGAATAGACGTCTGACTAAGAGTGTAAAGAGAAAAGTAGCACAAGAGGCTTGGACAGGTATGAAACATAGTGTTTCTCATTTAAAAGTTTTTGGTTGGGTTTCATATGCCCATGTCCCTGATGAGTTAAGAAAGAAGATAGATTTTAAAGGAGAGAAATGCATATTTTTTGGTCATTTCGAGGATACAAAAGCATACAAGTTGTTTAATCCCATAACTAGAAAAGTTATAAGTAGTCGAGATGTTCTATTTGTGGAAGATGAAGCATGGTATGGGACTATAGAGAGGAAAGTGAACATCACACCTATTGTTCCTCATGATGAAGTGTTTCCAATATCAAATGCACCTCAACCAGCACCTTCTTCTACTCCTGGGACAACATCACATGTAGTAGCACAAGCTGCACCTTCATCTATATAAAGAAGATCTTCAAGGTTGCAATCTATACCACAACAAGCTCGAACTACACCAGCTAGTAGTAGTCCAAGCAGTTCAACGTCTTCAGATCACACCCTAGTAAGATTGATACCAAGAAAGACAAGAAGGTTGAGTGATTTGTACAATGTTGATATAACAATTTCGTTTGCTGTTTTTGCTTTATTCTCTCAAGTTGATGATGCTTTAACATTTGAAGAAGCTGTGAATGATGATAAATGGGCACATGCCATGGATGAAGAGATTGAATCTATTAAGAAAAATAAAACATGGGAGTTGGTAGATCTGCCTGAAGGAAAAGATGCTATAAGTGTCAAATGGATTTACAAGACAAAACATGATGTCGATGGAAAAGTGCAAAACCATAAGGCAAGGCTTGATGCAAGAGGTTTCACACAATAGCCCGGAATCGACTTCAATGAAATATTTTCTCTAGTTGCACGGATGTATACAATCAGAACAGTATTGGCAATTGTTGCTCATAATAAGTGGGTGGTATACCAAATGGACGTGAAGTCAGCCTTTTTGAATGGATATCTACAAGAAGAAGTGTATGTTCACCAGCCTGAAGGGTATGAGATTTCAAGACAGGAAGACAAAGTATATAGGCTGGAAAAGGCATTGTATGGATTAAAGCAAGCTCCAAGAGCTTGATACAGCCGGATAGACTCTTACTTGATTCAAGATAGATTTCAAAGGAGTAGTTGTGAGCCGACTCTGTACATAAAATTAAATGAGAATGGCAAAGTTTTAATTGTATGCTTGTATGCAGATGATTTGATCTTGACTGGTGATCTGAACATTGATGCTTTCAAAACAACGATGAAAAGTGAGTTTGAAATGACTGATTTAGGGCTTATGAGATATTTTTTGGGTATTGAAGTCCATCATTCTAGTGCTGGAATATTTATTTGTCAATCTAAGTATGCTAATGAGATTTTGAAGAGGTTCAACATGTTGAAATCCAAAGCAACACCTACACCTGTCACAACTGGATTGAAACTAAGCATGGAAGATGGAGGACTATCTGTAGATCCCACATTATATAAAAGAATGGTTGGGAGTTTAATGTATTTAACAACCATGAGGCCAGATATAATGTATGGTGTCAGTTTGATCTCCAGGATTATGTAATTACCAAAGGAATCTGATTGACAGGCTGGGAAAAGAATTTTGATAAATTTCTCTTCACTTCTCTCGCTTTAGGTTTTCAAAAACTATTTGTTGGTAGAAAATGATTTACTGTCAACCTCAAATGTTGTGTCTCTTGAGATGGTGTTTGGGCCCGTCAATTATTCCGATATTTTAAACTATTTATAATAGGGAGTAGAATGCTATTTTTTACATAGCCAGACACTATAACTATAACAATTTTCAATATAACCACATATAAGCGTGAGATGTATTTGATGAGTACAGTTTATCGATTTTAAGAAATGTATGTTTTGAGAGTTTGTATGGCGAAATTAAAAAAATACTTAGTAGTTAAGTTTATGGATACAAAGCTAGTTTGCATGTGAACTACATCTAAAACAAAAAACCTTGAGCTAACATAGAGCAGACGACATTGTGATTTTGATCCACGATGATTGCTTGCATCCATTAATTGCATATAGATATCCTAATATGCATCAATAGATCTATTAGAATTCATTTTAGTGGAGACAACAAGAGATGAAATGAATATTCCAGAGCATCATCTAAAACAATCATCCATATTTATACTCATCTTAGCATGTGTTTTAGATTTAATGTGCATGTATTGAACTAGTTAAGTTTAAGGAAACAAAGCGAGTTTGCACATTAACTAGATCTAGAACAAACAATGTTGAGCAAATATAGAGAATATAATATTGTAATCTTGATCCACACATTATTGTTTGTATCCATAAAGTGCATATAAATATCATCATATGCATTAATCTACAAACAATTGTTACTAATAGAATTAATTAATTTTATTTAATTATTCATGGTGTGATTATACTCATCTTATATTACTTGACTCATTGTATTCCAAAAAAATATTAGTTAATCTAAATTAATTGAACCCTAAAACTTAAACCACCAACTAATATAAGAAATATAAAATACAACACATAAAACATTTGTGATTAAGCCAAAATAACCTCATTATATTTATCTAGTTTCTATTATTGTATTGCTTCGCCAATATACTTATCTATACCATAGCCCAAAAAATCTTTCGAGGAAAAAGATTGGCAAACTAAAAGTATGACTTGTTTTTTCTTAAAAATGGAGGATTTAAACTGGGGAAAATTGGATTAAAAATAAAGCCAAAAATGCAAAAAAGGGATAAAAACTTAGTTTTGAAATTTGGGCATTGTATAATGCATACTTTATACTAAATGTAACTATTTATTTGTAGTAGGCAACATCAGTAATAATCCTAGTCATATGGTAAGGATAAAAATATACGATAATTATAATTTTAAAAATTAATGTAATGCCTTTGCCTACATCTATCATTGTTTTTAACAATTGTGATTGAGAGCATAATATTAAAAGCTTAGGACTACTTACTGCCTTCATTGTAATTTGAAGTAGTTTTTAGACCAAGCTGAAAGTAATGTTAAAAGAAATCTTATGATGTAAGATAGTCTTAAAACATTACATTACCCATTTGTTTCAAAATGAAATGGCACACTTTTATGCACACATTTGTATCTTTGATTAGTTTTATCACTAAGATAAATTATTACAACAAAAAATATTTTAGCACTGCAGTTATTCAACTAATCATGTATTCAATAATTACATATACGCCTTAAAGTCTTTTCTTATAATGTACTCAATAATTACATTTGAAAAGCCTGAAAAGTAAACTGTAAAATAAGTAAGAAAGGCCAGGATAATATAATCTATAATTGTAAAGAGTTCGATTTACCCTATTTCATACATATTGTGTTGTTTGCAAATCATTAAGAATAACGTGATACTATTATTCGAAAGAATAAATTTAAATAAGACAGGATATCGATAGTATTGAGATGATGGATAGCCCATTTTATTTGCCGGCTTTTAAAAGACATTGAGGTTGGACAAGGATTTTAGGGATTTTACTGTGCTTCTGGGTTGTATGAGACATATTTTGATTTCCTTGTATACATTCGCGTTAATTTTGATTTTCTTGTATAAATTGCAGACCGAGTTGGCGATGAAAATAAGAGAATGCCCATGCTATTTAATGATCTTACCTGAGTTGAGCTGAGCATCTGCATCTGTGTGATTGAGGCGAGATTTGGGAAACGGAAGAGGAAGAGGAAGGAAAAATGGCAATGAAAATGGGCAGCGTTGCAGTTTTGGTTTTGGTGTTAACGGCAATAATAGTAATGGCCAATATTAGCGTGGCTTCGGCGCAAGCAGGGCCATGCTTTAAATTCCTGTGCGTTAACGATGGCGGTTGTACAGGATACGCAGACAGCCCTAAGTGCTGCAACATCGGCGACTGCGGGAGTGGGATTGGATATTGTGCCGCCACATGCTAGCAACCGCCTTCTATTACCTTTGCCTCATCAAAATAAATTGAGTTGAATGGTTTGCTGTTTGTGTGTTTGAGCAGGATACTTACAATCCTTGTTCATTTGTTTCAACCTTTATTTTCGCTGCGTGGCCGCTATCCAACAAGTTAAGATTGTTGTTCCAAAATATTTGACTATATATATCTTATCTTATCTTGTTCATGTTTCAATCTTTTATTGAAATAGGTTCGTTATCGAATTATATCTGCACCTCCATATATTTATAATGTGGAGTAGAATTCTGTTTTTCACATGGTGAAGTCGGTGACATTTTCAAACACTGATACAGGGGACAAGTGAATTAGTGAGGTTTGGAGATAACTATATTGATCAATATGTTTTCTATAAGATAGGATCTTTTTTACAAAAGGATCCAAACATTCTAGTTGTCTTATTTTTGTGAAGAGAATTATAACTCTATATTCTTAAAATAGAAAATGGTCGAATAGATCAAAGAGCTTATATCCATAGACATATTTATGTGGTTAGTGTTGGACACATTGGTTTGTGAACGAATGATTGCACTATCCCCCTTTTTTGAGGACTAGATTTTATTTTGCTTCAGTCCAAGGCATTGCCTTTATCAAATGCCTATTTACACCACTAGCTATGTACTTGTACTCATGTTATGGCTTGACAAGGTAAATACTTTGTTCTCATCTCATGGCTTGACAATGTTTCTCTCATGGCTAGAAATACCTTCCCCATAACTAAATGTATTAATAATGTTTATAGGCACTATTAAAACACTATTTACATGTCCACACAACTTTCTTCTTACATAGTACCCTTTTGTAGAAAAAATGTCACTTGTTATTTTGGAAACATCGAGGGCCCAAATATTCTCGTTACACCCTTTGAAATCTAAGTGCAAGATCTATGGCCTTCATTGAATTCTCTCATATCTACTCATATAATTGATTGCTAATGGATTGATGGATGCATTAGATAAAGTTATGATATTCATATTTTCTTGTTGTTTCAAATAGAAAATGGATGTTTAAAGAAGATTGGCTCATTTCGTTTTTTGAAGCCACGAGGGGAACTACAACCACACTCTGTTAGCTAAATTCAACAATTCTTGGAGAAAGGGCGAAGTTAATTTTGGGAGCACCGAATTCAAGATTACCCTAAACTTATTGCAGAGGCAGTGTGTCTCAAATGTGAAGGCTTAAGGGTTGTGGAGAAGAGTTACAACGACCACAAGCTGTTTATCAAGAAATTCTTGGAGAAGGGTGAAAGGCATGTTCATCTGCAAAATGGGTATGATAGGTTGGTTCTTCCTCGCCCCTTTTCCTGAGATAGCTATTATGTGATAAAGTACTTTACTCTTGAAGGTAGTTACACCACTATTCACAATTATCATTTTCTTTTTCTCAATCACATTAGGCATAAGGAGAACATAAACATTTCGTTTTACCTTTAATCATTTCTATGTATGAATATTGAAGTTAAAAGTTCTTCTCCCACTTTACACCAAGGTCTCACCTTTGCCTTGTATAGGTATGTATCTAATCTAACTCCTCAAAGAAATAGGCTTTTAACCCGAAGTGAGAACCCTAGAAAGCCTAGCATCTCTTGAAAATTGAGCTCATTGAGAGAAAACTCCATACAATGGAAAAACCAATACCTCTGTTAAGAAGAAAGGTTAAGAAAATAAAAATCCTAGTGAGTACATTGATACCGATAGTATTGAGATGCCTTTGCTTATTTTTTTGAAGGCAACGATGCCTTAGTCTTTACTTGTTTAGTGATTTTTTGGATTATGCTCCGCAGTACTAAGTTTAAAACTTTATTAAGGCCTGTCTACCAGACTATTATGATGATAAGTAGCTTAATGGTTAGTCTTAGTTGTAATTTTTATTTTACTATTTTAATTTAGACTTCTCTAGTTAAGGTTTTTTATTATGTAAGGGTGGGTTGTGGTGTGCTATTCTTTGGGTTCTAGCTAATTTGTGCTAGTTGCTTCTTTCTAGGTTAATGTGTTAATCTCTTGTATTGTTTTGGGATCAGGGCCCTCTCATTGATTACTTAATACGAAACAATAACAACCTTTTGATAACAAAAAGTGTGTCATATAGAACAAATAATACCTATTTTCAGCCCTCAATGACTAGCTTCTCGTGCGTCGGTGTTTGAAAATGTCACCTACGTGGACAATAGCATTCTATGTTAATTATAAGTATGTCTAGTCAGATAGTTATGGCGTTTTGGTTGTGCTATTATGTTTTTGGTTACTTATTTAGAGTTATATTCTAGTGTTTTGTCTGGGCACTTGGCTGTGTGATGCCAGAAGCTATACCGTGGCTAATCTATTTTGTTGTTTTCTGTCTGCTAGAATAGTTTATAGTAATATTTGTGAGAGAAATTCTTTAAATACAACATACTTTAACTGTAAATAGCTACCCCTTAATTGCAATTTGAGATAAGGAATTTCCATGCGAACAACACTAGGTTTAGAGCTTGCACAACATAGAACACCATGTGTATGGTCAACCACTAAAAATCACTTTTCTCCAAATCCATTACATTAGGAAATCAACATAGAACACCATGTGTATGTTCAACCACTAAAAATCACTTTTCTCCAAATCCATTACATTAGGAAATTAAGATGTTTAAATAACTCCCCTTTGTAAATCAGGATGATGGCAGATGATTAGACTGAGTGTGAATTGTAAATGCTTGAACACATTGTAACTTATATACATACAACATCAAGGTGAATTAATGCAATCTTAAAATGTTATATTGCCCATTCATTTCAAAATGAAATGACATACTTGTCTCTTTCTGGAACACAATACTACTAGCACTAGGATAAACTGTTATAATACACATAGCAGCTCTTTTTGCATGACGATTGTCTGGTGGTTGAACTAAGATGCAAGTTTCAACTCAGTTTTGTATCCCAGGTAGATGAAGTATTCCAATGGAAACAACAGAATCTCGAAGTTATTATTGAAGACTATGGTTTCATAAGTAGAGAATGTAAATATGAGATGTCAAAGCATCCACCTATCAATTTTATAGCTGCAATTAACGCTGCCTATGCTATATAAACAACAATTATTCATACACTTGAATTACACATTTGATGACTTCTTATGCATTTGATGGAGCAGATTTTGATTAAATTTAAAATTATTTGAATATATTCTGTAACTTACCAAGTTTTAAAAAATAATTTATTTTAGTTATTTAGCTTATTAGTATTATCTAAAGGAATTTGGAAATACTAGATCTTCTAAACAATGTGCAAGGACAATTTTTGTATAATATAGTTCAAATTTATGAACATGCCACAGGCTTGTTCATACTGAAGGATTAGTTGTTTCTTCTTGAAAACTAAAACTAGGTAAAGAAAATTTAGACATTTGAATTGCAGCATCCAATTATATTTCAATTGGGAAGACAATCTTTAGAACATTGAATCGCAGATTAAATCCTTGAAAGAATTCCAAACCAAATTAATATCATGGGTGCAAATATTATATATTATATAAAGCAAGCTGCTACTAATCAATAAGAGAAATAATCGCAGATTGTTTGTTGCCTTCCATTGGTAAGATCTTTCTCTTTAGGTAGTTAAACCCTTTTCAAAGATTGAAGCTCTGATACCAATTGTTAGGCCCAATATGGAAAGCTAATGTACTGAGAGGGGAGGGGTGAATTAGTACTTTAAATCCTTTTATCAACAATATCTTTACTGTTATGCATAAACCAAAAACTGCTGTAACATAACATAAAGCTAAAACAAATATGTAACAATCATACATGATTCACTCCATAACACATATATTTTGGTTACACATAAACTCTTGGTTAGAGAGAAAAACTATGGTGGGGATGGCACCCACAACTTCACTACTGCAATAATAAAAAGTGCTCGGTTAGAGCTACATATTTAGATATTTTTGATAGCTTACCCTGTTAGGAGTAACAAGATTTGTTAGATCTACCTTGCTAAAGGATTTTACAACACTTTATATAAATGCTGCACCTGATTAGAGGATTTACAATTTATAGACTTGATTAGAGTCTTTTACCCTGTTAAAGGTTTCTCTTACAATTTCAAAATATAATAAGACTTTACAAATATCTGCAACTTTACATTTGAAATGATGTAGCAGATTCTATGTGCTCAAAATAAGATTAGCTTGCCTATAGCATACCTCGGTAACTCATAATGTAACTTGGTAAACCCTTCTGTTGACTCTGTTCTTCGACTATTCTTTGATAACCTTCTCGGTGACCTTTGTGTCTCTATATCAGTCATAATACTCTGTGATTTCTCATGTATCACATAAGTCTTGCTTCATACACATATGCACACACAATTTTCTCATTCACACATATATCTCTAACCCTAAATTCATGCTGTATAAATATACTTCTTATGTCGGTGGTCTGATTCATTGCTTCGATCTTACAAACATGATTTCTCGAATAAATAACCATGCAAAATATTTAATTGGTTGACCTCAAAATTATACAAAATCTATATGTGCAATTTCCAATGTGATAACGGTTCCATGTTCCTCGATCTTGTAACACGTTTTCATATGTGTGTCCAGGTTCAATGAATCTGGTAACACATTTCACTTAGTGTATATCAACTCGGTGTATTATCTTTACTGCTCGGTAGACATAAAATAACACTCGATAGACAACTCGGTGTATACTGCGTTCTATGACTGCTTTCTTCTGTAACTGACTAGACTGTTCATACCGACTTCTCTGTGTGTACCGACTGCATGATTCAGTAATGCTAACCGACTAGAATATATAGAATGACTTTGGATATAAAACTAATGGCAATTTGATAAGTAGTAACAATCTCCCCTTTTGACATTAGTTGAGATGTTTGACAAAACTACTTTCAAAGTCATTACTCAAAAATCTGTATACTTTACAAAATTTGACTAAACATACAATATATACATTAGTCAATGAAATAGTATAATCAAATATACTCCCCTTATCAATATGCTGTTCAAAACTTTGATTATGTGTGCTCGGTGATCAATACTCTGTAATCACCGTTCTTTCCTCTGTTTACTGCTTGGTTCATTGCTCTTGGATGCTCTGCTTATTCTGCTCGGTATACTCCCCCTGTATACGATACTCCGGCTGTTTGATAATTTGAATACTATACACTCCCCCTGTGTACTTTGATGCTATATATATTCTTGATGATATCCTCCCCCTTTTTGACAAACATCAAAATTTAGTTACCATTTGGAGGTGGCAACTGATCAAAAATGGATTTGTACTTTGTCTTGGCTTTGGTGAGAGCAATAGAAAGTGCATCCTTTACACTGTCCATTAAAGAATTGTGTGCATTAATATCAGCCAACAATGAAATTAAGCCATCTAAAGTGCTTCCCTTTTGTGTAGTAGAGAGGTAAGTGGCTCGGTTTAGCTGTTCTTGAGCGGATGAAAGATGAGGAAGGAATAATGTTTGAAGTGTCATTATGTCCATCCTGATCTTGTGTTCTTCATTCCTCAGTTCCAATTGTTGAGCCATTAGCTTTTGTAGCTTAGTATAAAATTTTTGAACTGAATTGGGCTCGAGGGTCAACTTATTTGAGAGATCGGTGATCTCTTTCTCAATTGCTTCTGTTTTATTCTTAATGTCCTTAAGGAATAAAGAAAATGTGCAGAGTTTCTGAAATAATGAAAGAATGTGCTTGAGTTGAGGGGACAACTCAGCAATAAATTTGACAAGTTTTACCTTGCCAACAACAATGGATTTCTGTACTTCCTCTATCATTTTAGCAGTTAGCTCCTTGTATTTTAGTTTGCTCAAGTATTCGGATGCATCTACTCCAAATGTCTTAATCTGATTTAGGAGTTCATCCAATTGAATATGGATGGCTGCATCGGTTGATACTGTAGCTGAAGGTAGCATATCTGATAGTAAGGTCTTTACCTTCTGAAGTAGTTTATTCTTCTTTTGTATGGCTAGTTGCTTCTCCTATTCAGCCTTTGCTTTGCACAGTTCACTGAATTCAATGAGTGCTTGCCCTTTCAATTTGGAGATGTCTACATTGGGCAACACTATCGGTTTTGATAAATCAATTTTGAAACTATGCTTTTTCAACTTCTTTTCTTTACCTTTCACCGGGTGAACCACTACAATAGCTTGAGAGGATTGAGGACCCTCGGTAGGTTTCTTGGTAGAGACAACACTTTGGTCGGTTTCTTTAGCCTCGGTAGTGTCCTTCGGTGTCTCGGTGCTTGGTGTCTCAGCTGTAACATTTTCCGTGCTAGAAGGTGCTTGAGAGGTTTGTTCTTGTGAAGTACCTTCTGCTGTAGACTTTTGACCTTCGGTGCCTTCACCTGTATCCTGAGGAGCTTCGGTTGTAGTAGGTTGATTGATCGGTGGGTAAGGCTGAACTTGTTCCAAAATAGATTCACTGGAGACAAGTTTTGCATAAGCATTGCCTTCTATCATTTCTTGTTCAGGTGCCTCTGCATCCATGATATCTTCATCTATTTGAATGGTGTCAGGAGGGTCTTGCTCGGTGACATCAGGCTCTTGGTCGGTGACATCGACTATTTCCACTGTAGATTGTTCACTAGCATTCTTTCTTCCAAAGATGTCCTTCCATTGCTCTTTTGTTTCCTTCTACACTTCTATATACACGCCATTCATCAATTTCAAGGCCTTTTGTTTTACTGTAAATTGTGTTTGGCTGTTTGTCAGATGTTCTTTTATTTCATCAACCGACATATCAGGAAAGAGATGCACCAGACTTCTTTCTCTGATTTGTTTCTCCGAGTCTAGGGCATATTACCATTTGGTTTCAATATGTGTATATAATTCTTTAGGAATAGAATTACATACTTCGAATGGGACCACTCAGAATTTTAGAAGTGTGCAAATGACAGCTTCTTCAATTTGCCTCTTTTCATCAGTAGATCTGGATTCATATTTGACAAATTTGAATCCACCAAATCCACCATATTCCTTCAGATTTTTACAAAAAATTTCTACACTATGTACATCTACCTTCTTGCTTTTCGCAATCTAAATTTAATTTGCATCTTTAGATTCAGTATCACTTGACTCTTTTGGCAAAATGAGTCTCCAAGTAGATTTCTTGTAAGTTCTAGTTACCTTAGGAACGACAACAATTTTTTGTCTCTTACTCGGTGATGCAGCAGATGCCCTTGTGTTAGGTCTCTTTGTTGGAGGGGTCAGTAGGGCCATTGAAGTGTTCTGTTTCTTTCTCTTCAACACTTTTCCCTTAGGCAATTCGGTGCTAAGTGTTATGGCTGCTTCTTGGGCTTTTATCTCCTCTTTGGTGATGGCTAGAACGTCTTTGACAGGTGTGGAGGAAGACTCTTCTCCAAATTTCTCAGATAATGCATTAATCATCTTTGTAGCTTTTCTTGTAGCCTTCGGTACTACAATGCTCATTTTTACTTTTTCCTTCACCTCATCATAGGTTCCATACCTCAGCTCGGTAGTATGCCTTGGCAATGATAGATAGGCATCAATTTGCTGTTGTGTGATATCAAAATCAATCTCATAACCCATTGGTGGCAAAGATTGAGTCCTTGGTTCAACAACATTCATATAACAATAATCGGTGTCGACCTCAAAAAATATATCATCCTTATATTTTTCTACCAGCTGTGGTGGAATCCAGTACCTGTTATGCATTTTCTCTTGGAACTTGCTGAAGTAATCATCCATTATATCATTAAAGTTATCACCTAACTTCTTGATGAAGTTATTGATCTGATGGGTGATTGGTCGGTGTAGTTCCCAAACAACTTTACCGACTGTTGGAAAAAACTTCTCAAAGTAGAAAAACATACATACAAGTAGTGATCCAAATTTTAGAGTATTTGCCAAGTTGTTCTTCTTCGGCTTCTTGATTGTGTTCAGATTTTCAAACAATTTCTTCAACAATACTTCACACAAGTCAATTTTCATGCCTTTCTTAACAATTTTTTATGCTAAGTCCACTGCTGCATAGGGTACACTATTTTCCATTGCCGATTGGAAGAAACAGTAACCAATTACTCTAATGGAAAATTTGAGTTGAGGATTAGTGACATTGTTCAACTTCAGACCTCTGTAATCAGATTCTACTCCAGTCAAATTGATCAATTCCTTCTGTGATATCATTTTCTATGCTTGGGCATGATCATAGATAGGATAACTGGTGATCAGATGAATGATTTCTTTAGTGATCTTAAACGGTTGCTCTTGTAGCCACATGAAATCATCATGCACTCGGCTTAGTACAAGCTTGACCCACTGGGGTTTGAACACACGGGGATAGGTTAGGGCTTCAGTCAATCCCTTGATTTTGATATGCTCATACTTGCTATCCATTTTACTATCTGTGCACAATTCATCATATGCATCTTTGATCTCAACATGACCGAGTTCTTCAACATGACATTTTGTGAAGAATCTCACATCCTCGAGTAACAAGACTTGATCCGGGATGAGTGAAAAGGAAGTTTTGTCATTCGGTTTAGATGCAATTTTGGGAGTCAAAGAGTATTTTGGTGAGGGCTTCTCTACATTCTTAACAACAATGGGGTCTTGGATCTTAGGTGCCATTTTGATTTCAGATAAAAATTGACACAGGAACCTTAGGGTTTGAGAACTTAACAAATGACAGACGCTTCACACTCAGCAGATAATAACAACTTAATGAGTTTGGTAAACCAGCTTAGCAATGCGATGAGATTCGATGTAAATACCTTAGATTTCACTTTGAAGATGGTTTGATCGCCTTCATTCACTCTACTCTACTTCTTGAAAACTTGGTGAATGAAAATGACCGCGAAAATACCTTTAAGTACTCAAAAATACCTTATCGGGCTCCGTGCAAGTTAGGTCAAAACATTAAATGCACTCGGTTCTACTTAACTTTCTTTCCCTTTCCGCGCTTTAACCGAGTAACCAAATTTCCTTCATATACCGACTTGACAGGCTTCCTGAATTCACCGACTTGACAAATTTCCTGTAAAGTACTCCAAAAGACTTTGATAGAATTTCAAACTTACTAATACATCTTAATATGTAGATTTTGAATTCAGTACATACTAAAATAAGAACTGTTTAAGATTTAACCTTGTGAGAATGTAGTCCCTTCATACCTTTACCAATTAATTTGGAGTGGAGCACCTAACTCGATAGGTAAGGTGTTTTCTTTATTTGACACAGTTTCCTTCTTTCCAAGAGATAGGCAAGCGAAAAATGGGGATTTTGGAGGAGAGATGAAGGAATGGGAAAATTTGTCCAAGAGGGACAAAGAAGCAAAAGTTGGAGATGGATAATATGAGAAAAATTTGGAGGTGATTGGATAAAAGGGGAAGGAGTTATGACAATCTTAAAAATAGAGAAATATGAGATTTTGGGCTTCAAAAAGTGGATTTTTGGGATGAGGCCTCCAAGGGAGGAAATGTGGAAAATGGCAATGCGGAGAATCCGGTGAAGTTTGGAGGAAAATGGAGTCGAGATAAAGAAGATATGGCGAAAAAACATAAAATTTTTTTACTTATTTTTTTTAAACCTTAGATTTAACAGAGCAGACAGAAACCCTAGAATTAACAGGGCAGAAACCCTAAATTTAACAGAATAAAAAAAAAATGTCAAAGGTTTGGATTTCTGATTGTCTAGATATACAAGAGCATAATCTCCTACTTTCACACTTTCCTGCGGTCAGACAGATTATCTTTAAACAGAGCAGATAATAGGAAATGAAAAAAAATAAAAAATGCAGACTACAGTTAGCGCCAAAAAATTTCAGACAGATTAACAGAGCAGACAGTAGCACTAAACAGATAGAAAAGTGTCAAAGGTCCGGATTTCTGATTGTCTAGATAGACAAGAACATACTCTCCTATTTTCACACTTTCCTGCGGTTAGAGCATACAGTCGAACTAAACAGAATAGAAAAGTGAAAGGTCTGGATTTCTAATTGTCTATATAGACAAGAGCATACTCTCCTACTTTCACACAAATTATAATTAAACGGAGCAAATAATAGAGCAAATAATAGATCGGATAACAAGAATTCAAATTCCCACAAAAATGCTCACTCTAATCGCAGAGCTATCGTGCTGAAACAGAAACAAAAACAAAAATGCAGCAGAAACAGAAAAGAAGCTATTGCATTGAAATACAAAGCCGCTATTCTGGAACCTGCAAAAAAGATTTTTTTTTTTTTTTTTTCTACAGTCGCGCTATTCTAGAACCTGCGTCTCACAACTCACAAAAACTTAAAAAAAACATTAGTTCTTAGGGACGTGGGTCCCACCGAGTGTGCCAAAATGAAGAGGGGAAAACAGATTTGAAGGTCAAATGATCAAAACATAACAAAATAAACATGTAGAATGCTAAAATATCATTAAAAGACCATTTCACCTTGCTATTTTACCTTCTCCTTTGGATTGAGCTTGATGAAGTGAAGGCGCCCCTTGATAATGCTCCACTTGATGTGCTCCTTTGATTGCTGGATGTGGATGGCTCTCCAATGTTGTGCACAAATGGAATGGATTTGAAAAATGATAAGAATGAGATGATCAAGTTGCCAAGATGATTTCCTGGGCTCAGAAGAGCAGCATAAACTTACTGGATTTCAAGATGTTTTGAATGAAGGGATGGAGCCCTATTTTATAGGAAGAGGAGAGGAAAACGAATGGCTAGGATGAATTTGAGATGAAGGGCTAAGATTTACTTGTGAGCTCACACAAGGTCCAAGAGAGGGTGTGGAGACCAAGAAATATGCCTTAAAGGCATTTCGTATCTCCACTCTCCACAAGATGCATTGGAGGAATAAAAAATTCTCCAAAAAAGGATATCATGGGGATTGGAGGAATAAAAAGGAATTAAAAATTCCTTGGGAGAGGGGATGCCTAGAGGAATGTGTGATTTCAAAAATTTTACATTCACCTAGGAAAAGAGCATTTAAAGCTAGTGGCTAGATGAAAAAGACAGAGTTGACTTTGTGGCTAATCATGATGATTAACCATTAATGACTCATTAGGAGAGGGATTAGAGGAAATATTAGGTGAGATTAATATTTGTACAAGAATTTGATTAGGAGAGAGAATGAGTGGAGGGAATAAAAAATTAGAAGAATAATGTTAAGTGAGTTTAGGGAGTTTCTAGAAGAATGAATTAAGAAGATGATTTGTAGGAATCATGTAGGTTAACTAATTAATTGAAATTAATTAGCTAAGAGGAAGATTTGTGAGGATTTGATTTTTTTAGAAGAATAAAGAAAGGGATTGATTTATTAAATAAATAAATCATATGCTATAGTGACAATATTAATTATATTTAATTAATATTGAGAGGAATTTGAATTAACATAATTAATTATGCGAGGAATTAAAAATAATTTAAATAATTATTTTTAAGTGTCTACATAGGCTAGAGAATATTTCATTTGGCTGCTGTGTAGCGGAAGGGATATCAAAATCTTAGAAGGTAGTCAAAGGGACATCGAAAGGTGGTTTCAAATGGAAAACGCCTTTCATGGGCTACCTATATTCACCCCTTCATCATCAAACAACTAGGAGGAAGAATGAAGGGGAAGGAGAACAATGAAGGCAGGGGGTGGATGGTTCAGATGCAGAGCATCTGAAATTAATCTTGAGTATGGAAGATGTGCAGTATGCAGTTCTTATAATATTGCTCGATAAGATTCTCCTTCCATTTTTCCATTACCTCCCTTTTCTATGTATTTTCATCCTCTAGTTGTGAGGAAATATCTTTTATAAGGTTGCAAGGCTCTCCTTCTAGTCTAATGAGTGTCTCTACCAACGTGTATTATGTAGGTCTTCCACTAGCATGATGGTGGCATGACTCAAAGCACAAAGACATCAACAAAATATTATTCTCCATTGAGGCATCTTCTTGTATGGGTGGCCCATTTTTGTCTTATATTGAATGGGCGATGGGTTTTCTTTTATTTGCATATGGCCTGAAACATGTCAAAAGAGGAAAAGCCAAGTGTAAGCAGGTTGAAGATTTTGGGAATTCCTGATTATTATAATAGGAATACTACAACTGTAAGAAAATATTCAGAAATGTTGTATTCTAGGTGGGTAGAAGCAGCCATTTGTTAATCTATGGTTTCATGCAGGTTCACAGAGAAGAAGGATTATCTTTCCATATTGTAAATTTCAATTAGTACTGTATGCAATTTTTCATTGGTTGCATATACTATGTCCATTTGTATTTTCTGAATTTATATGAATTCAAATATGAAGGATATGTTGGTTTGTGTAGTACCCCTCCTCGATCAGCCTCTTTTGTATGTTTTGAGTTACTTCAGTGATTGTTATGTGGAACATTATTGTATTTTGATTCGGATATTATGCGATGTTATTTCGTGCTTTATCTAGATTCATGGTGTATGATTTATGTAGTATTTCAGTGCTTATGATTAATGTTATTTTATGGATCATTATCATGGACTGACACTTTTCCCTTCTATTGCGATGCGTTATTTATATGTTGCGTGTTTGCAAGTGTACTATTGGGATGTGAGGGGATGATTTTCATTCACTCACTCCGGTGAGATAGGGAACGTCATGATTCTTGTTCATCGTTGTGTTTACCATGTTTGTATATATATATTGGTCTATATGCACGTGTGGTTCTTTGGTTGTTGTACCCTAGCTTGACCGCAGTTACACTCATGTGAGTGTTGTCAGTCGGTTGTGTTTCCCCCATTTGGCTGTTATGCATGTCATGGTGCCTTGGTTTGGTCATTTGAGAGTCATCATTTGATCTGTCTTGGTTTTGCATGTTTCTGTTTATTTAAATGGTTATTTAATTTAGATGGATGATGCTATCTTGTGTTTGCGTAATCATTTAATTAATATGCTTTGTGATTATTGATTTATTTAAATTGATGAATTGCTAGATTAAATGGCTTAATTTATTCTGTAAGTTGCATTAATATTTTTGTGAAATAAATAAATTGCCTAGCCATTTAAAAAGGTTAAATGCTTATGTTGAAGGAAGTATTTATGAAAAAAGAAATAAATGAAAGTTTTCCTTTTTATTTTTCCATTTGGCCTTTTTAATTTAATCATTGGAAAGAATTATTATTTTTGGGAAAGAAATAAATTTGATTGCCTTTTTAGTTTTAAAATATTTAAATTTGATTGGATGAAAACTTTAACCTAGAAGCTTGGGTTAAAAGATATTTTGGGCATCAATTCTGGGCATTCACGACAGGAGAAGAAGAGGATTTTTGGAGAGAAAATTCTGGAAAAACTTCCTGAAGGATCTAGAAATTTGACTTGGCTACAAGACTAGAGTTTCTTCATCCCTTTTGCTTGCTAATTGCTTCAAGGTTGGAGGTTTCCTTGTCTTGAATTTGTTTTTTGAAAATTTCAGTTTGCTTCCTGTGTATGGAAATTTATGTATTCTGCCTGTAGATTCTTTTTGGAATGTTGAAATGGAAGAAAGATTGCCTGATATAGTTGATTGTGTGATGCTATAAGCATATGGTTGCATTCAGGAAAGGAATTTGTTCATTTCTTCTCTGCTGTGTGTTATTTGTTAATAACAAGCAATTTCTTGATTTACCTCTTCATTGGAAAGAAAGAATTTTAGATTGGGCTTGCTGGGTGCATCCTTGTTTCTATTCTGTCATGATTTGGCTAGCTATTCTTTCCAGTGTGTCTATTTCACCATTTACCTTGCTGGTAAACTCTTCCTTGAAATTTTGGAAATTTGCACTGTATGTGTGTGCCTGTGAATTAATTCTGGAAATGGAATGTTCGAAGTGGTAAGTATTACCAGTTGGAAGTGGTAAATGTTACCGATTGGAAGTGGTAAGTGTTACCGGTTGGTAGCAACATTGTTACCAGTGGTAGAAAGACTACCGGTAAGTGGTGTTTGTTGTCCTAGCAGCAGCACAACTGTGGGTTGGTTTGACCCTTGCTTAGCTTTGAGCCCTCACCGATCTCCAAACCGGTTTGTGTTAAGAACTTAAATTTTATAAATGGAATGTTTAAAGTGGTATTGCATGATGTAATGTGATTTTCAAGTAATTTTTATTATGTGGTTAATAAATTTATCAATGAAAATTAAGGCATGAATTAGAGATTCAAATGGGTAGATTTGGAATATTAATTTGGAAATTGATTAGATGTGACTGCTGGAAAGGAGTGTTTTATTTAATTTTCAATTAAAGATGTTGTAAGTGTTTATGATGCTGATATTTTCAAAGATTTTCTGAGTGCGGATTTGATGTATTTAGCTGTCCTTGCAAGTTTTTATTGTGACATTTTGGTTTGTGGTTCAGTCATCCTGTGGTGGTGTAATTGGTACCTTTGACCAAGTGATATATGTTGGCTCCATTGTCTTAACCATGTAGTGTCTTTGCCTTATGGTCAGTCAAGAGTTAGTATGTCCTTGTTTGACCACTTGTTTTCGATAGTGGTGTTATGGCTGTTTGCTTCGCCATAGGGTCCTCGGGGAGTGACCATGCTTGTGTAGTGTCCTTTGAGAGAGTGGCTTTCGCTTGGGGGTTGCACCCAAAGTGGTAGTATTATGACCCAGCGAAATTCAGATAATATATGGTAATCTAATGCATTGATTAGGTGGGTAGTTTCATAACATTAATAAGATAATGTACCTCGCACATAGGTGGGTGCTTGTATTGAGGCTCATAATGTAGTGAGAAGGCCTGGAATGGCAAACCGACCACCTTGTCTTCACGAAAGGCTAGAAGGGTCCGTATGAGACTTAGTTGGAGCCAGAGGTTTGGGAGAGGTTACCAGGATAGAGATTCGAGACCTATGAGAGCCTACCAAGGTAACCATCAAGCTATGCGATGATACTCTCTCTTTAGGTTCACTTATGTGTGTGATGTCGAGTCACTAGTGTTTTTGTGATGTTGAGTCACCTAGATTATTGTGGAGTCTCTTGTGCTGTCATGGAGTCGTGTTGTTTTATTGACCATGTCATGCTTTTTCTTGTTTGAGGGTCCTCAGCTATCTCCTAGCATGGTGGGGTGATTCCATTTGGGAATTACATGGTCAGGTGGTAGTGCCACTTCCCATCGGATGTTCAGATTTGTGCCTTCATGCAAGGATTGGCTTCGTAGGTGTTCCTGTGGTTCGTGACCCATGCTTCATCTCATGTTTTGAAGATTATTTGTATTTTTAGACCTATGTGGTCATTGTATCATTGTAATATTGATCTTATGTAACCTTGTGATTGGATGAGATCTATCCTTTATGTTTATTGAGAAGCTATGTATTGGAAGAGCAATGTAATCCTATGTTTGGATGTTTTTATCAGTTTCCTTGATGATGTTAGTAAATGCTTACTGAAGTGGAAATTACGTTGTATCCTTTCAATCTTTCTATGATGAATCTTTATTTGCTTATGGCTTCTTGTGATCATTGAGTTAATGATGCATATGTGGATTTACGATTTTGTGGAATTCATTCTTGAAGTTAATTCTTCGTTGGTAACCCTTAAGAAATTCTGGTGTAAGTCTTTCACTTGTGTTATCGTGCATGATGTGTAAATGCACTTATGATGTTTGTGCTTTAAAAAAAATAAAATTGTTTCACCCTTGTTGTGGATTTTCCTTCGGGGTTCCTGGCGGGGCATTACAGTTTGTTCTAGTATTTTCTTATCAATGTGTGATTGTGCTTATGGGTCTCCTTCAAGGAAGGAGTTAAATTCTATTTGCAATTTGCAGTAAATTTGGGAAACATTGAATGGATTAACATGAATGGTTGATGCAATTAGTTGATGGAATTGTGTCAATTTTAGGCATTCCACTTTGAAAATTCCCTAATTTGAGTTATTTTGCAATGCGGGTTTGTCCTTTTAATTTGTGGGCGTGACTCTGTTTCATTGGATATGCACTTGATTGTAGAAGCTATTTGTGAATTTGTTTCGGTAGCATCCCTTATTAATCGTATCTCTCCTATCTTCTTTTCTTCAAGCATTTCTTAAAGGGCAGGTTTCATAATGCATGCTTTGTATTCCCTTGTACACTTGGAGTAGCGCATGTATTATTTTTTTGGTCGAATTGCAGATTGTGAAGGATTAGGGGTGTATAGAGGGTAACTGTAGATAATCCCCTTATAGTTGAGAAACATCTACCAATCATGAACCTGTACGATTGTGACGAATTTGAAAGCATATTGGGCATGAAGGTCCTAAGTAGGAAAAATACATTCCCGAGTTAGGTAGAGCTCAAAGTGAAGAAGGCTCGCTAAGGCCTTGTTGTGTTTTGTTTTCTTGTCTTCAATCTGTTGATAGTTCAAATTAAATGATGTGAAGGAGATTCAGATTTGAGAAGATTTTGATTTTGATCCATGGGTTATTGTTAGCATCCAATAAAATTTAGGCCTACAAATATCATTATTTGCGACAATCCACAAACAATTTTCACTCAAAATCCATCAATTTCTCTTTATTTATTACTACTTATGTTGTGATTATATCTGTCTAATATGATTTGATCGGTTTTATTCCAAAAAATTATTAATTAATCTAAATTAATCAAATCCTAAAACTGATTTTAACCACAAACTAATTTAATAAATATAACATACAATGCACAAAATGTTTAGAATTGTTTTGTTTTTTTGATGAGGAACATGGCCATCCAAAATTATTCTAACTCATAAATCTATAATTATTTACAAACATTTGGAGAACATAAGAAGCAAAATGTGAAATTATTATAAAATGCTTGGATAATATAATATAAGATGCATTAGATTTGCCCTAATTTATACATATTATGTTATTTGCAAATCATTAGAAAGACCAGGATAGCATAATAATATTCTTAGAAGACAAGATTTTGATAGATTTGAGACAAAGAATTTTAGGGTAACATGTTTTATTCGCCGGCTTTTCAAAGACATTGAAGTTGGACAAGGATTTTAGGGTGAGTATATCTCAAATTATTTTATGAATTTTTGCAAAGCAGATGGCATTCATAAACAATTCATAGCCCGCTACACACCTCAGCAAAATGGTGTGACAGAGAGAAAGAATCGAACTATAATGGAGATGGCACGTAGCATGCTAGCAACAAAACATTTACCTAATGAATATTGAGTTGAGGCAGTAGCAACTGCTGTCCATATTTTGAATAGATGTCTGACTAAGAGTGTAAAGAAAAAAGTACCACAAGAGGCTTGGATAGGTATGAAACATAGTGTTTCTCATTTAAAATTTTTTGGTTGTGTTTCATATGCCCATGTCCCTGATAAGTTAAGAAAGAAGATAGATTTTAAAGGAGAGAAATGCGTATTTATTGGTTATTCCGAGGATACAAAAGCATACAAGTTGTTTAATCCCATAACTAGAAAAGTTATAAGTAGTCGAGATGTTCAATTTGTGGAAGACGAAGCATGGTATGGGACTATAGACAGGAAAGTGAACATCACACCTATTGTTCCTCATGATGAAGTGTTTCCAATATCAAATGCACCTCAACTAGCACCTTCTTCTACTCCTGGGACAACATCACATGTAGTAGCACAAGCTACACCTTCATCTATATAAAGAATATCTTCAAGGTTGCAATCTATACCACAACAAACTCCAACTACAGCTCCAACTACACCAGCTAGTAGTAGTCCAAGCAATTCAACGTCTTCAGATCACACCCTAGTAACATTGATACCAAGAAAGACAAGAAGGTTGAGTGATTTGTATAATGTTGATATAACAATTTCGTTTGCTGTTTTTGCTTTATTCTCTCAAGTTGATGATGCTTTAACATTTGAAGAAGCTGTGAATGATGATAAATGGGCACATGCCATGGATGAAGAGATTGAATCTATTAAGAAAAATAAAACATGGGAGTTGGTAGATCTGCCTGAAGGAAAAGATGCTATAAGTGTCAAATGGATTTACAAGACAAAACATGATGTCGATGGAAAAGTGCAAAACCATAAGGCAAGGCTTGATGCAAGAGGTTTCACACAATAGCCCGGAATCGACTTCAATGAAATATTTTCTCTAGTTGCACGGATGTATACAATCAGAACAGTATTGGCAATTGCTGCTCATAATAAGTGGGTGGTATACCAAATGGACGCGAAGTCAGCCTTTTTGAATGGATATCGACAAGAAGAAGTGTATGTTCACCACCCTGAAGGGTATGAGATTTCAAGACAGGAAGACAAAGTATATAGGCTGGAAAAGGCATTGTATGGATTAAAGCAAGCTCCAAGAGCTTGATACAGCCGGATAGACTCTTACTTGATTCAAGATAGATTTCAAAGGAGTAGTTGTGAGCCGACTCTGTACATAAAAATAAATGAGAATGGCAAAGTTTTAATTGTATGCTTGTATGTAGATGATTTGATCTTGACTAGTGATCTGAACATTGATGCTTTCAAAACAACAATGAAAAGTGAGTTTGAAATGACTGATTGAGGGCTTATGAGATATTTTTTGGGTATTGAAGTCCATCATTCTATTGTTGGAATATTTATTTGTCAATCTAAGTATGCTAATGAGATTTTGAAGAGGTTCAACATGTTGAAATCCAAAGCAACACCTACACCTGTCACAACTGGATTGAAACTAAGCATGGAAGATGGAGGACTATCTGTAGATCCCACATTATATAAAAGAATGGTTGGGAGTTTAATGTATTTAACAACCATGAGGCCAGATATAATGTATGGTGTCAGTTTGATCTCCAGGATTATGTAATTACCAAAGGAATCTGATTGGCAGGCTGGGAAAAGAATTTAAATAAATTTCTCTTCACTTCTCTCGCTTTAGGTTTTCAAAAACTATTTGTTGGTAGAAATTGATTTACTGTCAACCTCAAATGTTGTGTCTCTTGAGATGGTGTTTGGGCCCGTCAATTATTCCGATATTTTAAACTATTTATAATAGGGAGTAGATTGCTATTTTTCACATAGCCAGACACTATAACTATAATAATTTTCAATATAAGCACATATAAGCATGAGATGTATTTGATGAGTACAGTTTATCGATTTTAAGAAATGTATGTTTTGAGAGTTTGTATAGCGAAATTAAAAAAATACTTAGTAGTTAAGTTTATGGATACAAAGCTAGTTTGCATGTGAACTACATCTAAAACAAAAAACCTTGAGCTAACATAGAGCAGACGACATTGTGATTTTGATCCACGATGATTGCTTTCATCCATTAATTGCATATAGATATCCTAATATGCATCAATAGATCTATTAGAATTCATTTTAGTGGAGACAACAAGAGATGAAATGAATATTCTAGAGCATCATCTAAAACAATCATCCATATTTATACTCATCTTAGCATGTGTTTTAGATTTAATGTGCATGTATTGAACTAGTTAAGTTTAAGGAACCAAAGCGAGTTTACACATTAACTAGATCTAGAACAAACAATGTTGAGCTAATATAGAGAATAGAATATTGTAATCTTGATTCACACATTATTGTTTGTATCCATAAAGTGCATATAAATATCATCATATGCATTAATCTACAAACAATTGTTACTAATAGAATTAATTAATTTTATTTAATTATTCATGGTGTGATTATACTCATCTTATATTACTTGACTCATTGTATTCCAAAAAAATATTAGTTAATCTAAATTAATTGAACCCTAAAACTTAAACCACCAACTAATATAAGAAATATAAAATACAACACATAAAACATTTGTGATCAAGCCAAAATAACCTCATTATATTTATCTAGTTTCTATTATTGTATTTCCTTGCCAATATACTAAAAGTATGACTTGTTTTTTCTTAAAAATGGAGGATTTAAACTGGGGAAAATTGGATTAAAAAATAAAGCCAAAAATGCAAAAAAGGGATAAAAACTTATTTTTGAAATTTCGGCATTGTATAATGCATACTTTATACTAAATGTAACTATTTATTTGTAGTAGGCAACATCAATAATAATCCTAGTCATATGGTAAGGATAAAAATATATGATAATTATAATTTTAAAAATTAATGTAATGCCTTTGCCTACATCTATCATTGTTTTTAACAATTGTGATTGACAGCATAATATTAAAAGCTTAGGACTACTTACTGCCTTCATTGTAATTTGAAGTAGTTTTTAGACCAAGCTGAAAGTAATGTTAAAAGAAATCTTATGATGTAAGATAGTCTTAAAACATTACATTACCCATTTGTTTCAAAATGAAATGGCACACTTTTATGCACACATTTGTATCTTTGATTAGTTTTATCACTAAGATAAATTATTACAACAAAAATTATTTTAGCACTGCAGTTATTCAACTAATCATGTATTCAATAATTACATATACGCTTTAAAGTCTTTTCTTATAATGTACTCAATAATTACATTTGAAAAGCCTGAAAAGTAAATTGTAAAATAAGTAAGAAAGGCCAGGATAATATAATCTATAATTGTAAAGAGTTCGATTTACCCTATTTCATAGATATTGTGTTGTTTGCAAATCATTAAGAATAACGTGATACTATTATTTGAATGAATAAATTTAAATAAGACAGGATATCGATAGTATTGAGATGATGGATAGCCCATTTTATTTGCCGGCTTTTAAAAGACATTGAGGTTGGACAAGGATTTTAGGGATTTTACTGTGCTTCTGGGTTGAATGAGACATATTTTGATTTCCTTGTATACATTCGCGTTAATTTTGATTTTCTTGTATAAATTGCAGACCGAGTTGGCGATGAAAATAAGAGAATGCCCATGCTATTTAATGTTCTTAACTGAGTTGAGCTGAGCATCTGCATCTGTGTGATTGAGGCGAGCTTTGGGAAACGGAAGAGGAAAAGGAAGGAAAAATGGCGATGAAAATGGGCAGCGTTGCAGTTTTGGTTTTGGTGTTAATGGCAATAATAGTAATGGCCAATATTAGCGTGGCTTCGGCGCAAGCAGGGCCATGCTTTAAATTCCTGTGCGTTAACGATGGCGGCTGTACAGGATACGCAGACAGCCCTAATTGCTGCAACATCGGCGACTGCGGAAGTGGGATTGGATATTGTGCCGCCACATGCTAGCAACCGCCTTTTATTACCTTTGCCTCATCAAAATAAATTGAGTTGAATGGTTTGCTGTTTGTGTGTTTGAGCAGGATACTTACAATCCTTGTTCATTTGTTTCAACCTTTATTTTCGGTGTGTGGCCGCTATCCAACAAGTTAAGATTGTTGTTCCAAAATATTTGACTATATATATCTTATCTTATCTTGTTCATGTTTCAATCTTTTATTGAAATAGGTTCGTTATCGAATTATATCTGCACCTCCATATATTTATAATGTGGAGTAGAATTCTGTTTTTCACATAGTGAAGTCGGTGACATTTTCAAACACTTATACAGGGGACAAGTGAATTAGTGAGGTTTGGAGATAACTATATTGATCAATATGTTTTCTATAAGATTGGATCTTTTTTACAAAAAGATCCAAACATTCTAGTTGTCTTATTTTTGTGAAGAGAATTATAACTCTATATTCTTAAAATAGAAAATGGTCGAATAGATCAAAGAGCTTATATCCATAGACATATTTATGTGGTTAGTGTTGGACACATTGGTTTGTGAACGAATGATTGCACTATCCCCCTATTTTGAGGACTAGATTTTATTTTGCTTCAGTCCAAGGCATTGCCTTTATCAAATGCCTATTTACACCACTAGCTATGTACTTGTACTCATGTTATGGCTTGACAAGGTAAATACGTTGTTCTCATCTCATGGCTTGACAATGTTTCTCTCATGGCTAGAAATACCTTCCCTATAACTAAATGTATTAATAATGTTTATAGGCACTATTAAAACACTATTTACATGTCCACACAATTTTCTTCTTACATAGTACCCTTTTGTAGAAAAAATGTCACTTGTTATTTTGGAAACATCGAGGGCCCAAATATTCTCGTTACACCCTTTGAAATCTAAGTGCAAGATCTATGGCCTTCATTGAATTCTCTCATATCTACTCATATAATTGATTGCTAATGGATTGATGGATGCATTAGATAAAGTTATGATATTCATATTTTCTTGTTGTTTCAAATAGAAAATGGATGTTTAAAGAAGATTGGCTCATTTCGTTTTTTGAAGCCACGAGGGGAACTACAACCACACTCTGTTAGCTAAATTCAACAATTCTTGGAGAAAGGGCGAAATTAAAAGTTCTTCTCCCACTTTACACCAAGGTCTCACCTTTGCCTTGTATAGGTATGTAACTAATCTAACTCCTCAAAGAAATAGGCTTTTAACCTGAAGTGAGAACCCTAGAAAGCCTAGCATCTTTTTAAAATTGAGCTCATTGAGAGAAAACTCCATACAATGGAAAAACCAATACCTCTGTTAAGAAGAAAGGTAAAGAAAATAAAAATCCTAGTGAGTACATTGATACCGATAGTATTGAGATGCCTTTGCTTATTTTTTTGAAGGCAACGATGCCTTAGTCTTTACTTGTTTAGTGATTTTTTGGATTATGCTCCGCAGTACTAAGTTTAAAACTTTATTAAGGCCTGTCTACTAGACTATTATGATGATAAGTAGCTTAATGGTTAGTCTTAGTTGTAATTTTTATTTTACTATTTTAATTTAGACTTCTCTAGTTAAGGTTTTTTATTATGTAAAAGTGGGTTGTGGTGTGCTATTCTTTGGGTTCTAGCTAATTTATGCTAGTTGCTTCTTTCTAGGTTAATGTGTTAATCTCTTGTATTGTTTTGGGATCAGGGCCCTCTCATTGATTACTTAATATGAAACAATAAGAACCTTTTGATAACAAAAAGTGTATCATATAGAACAAATAATACCTATTTTCAGCCCTCAATGACTAGCTTATCGTGCGTCGGTGTTTGAAAATGTCACCTACGTGGACAATAGCATTCTATGTTAATTATAAGTTTGTCTAGTCAGATAGTTATGGCGTTTTGGTTGTGCTATTATGTTTTTGGTTACTTATTGAGAGTTATATTCTAGTGTTTTGTCTAGGCACTTGGCTGTGTGATGCCAGAAGCTATACCGTGGCTAATCTATTTTGTTGTTTTCTGTCTGCTAGAATAATTTATAGTAATATTTGTGAGAGAAATTCTCTAAATACAACATACTTTAACTGTGAATAGCTACCCCTTAATTGCAATTTGAGATAAGGAATTTCTATGCGAACAACACTAGGTTTAGAGCTTGCACAACATAGAACAACATGTGTATGTTCAACCACTAAAAATCACTTTTCTCCAAATCCATTACATTAGGAAATTAAGATGTTTAAATAACTCCCCTTTGTAAATCAGGATGATGGCAGATGATTAGACTGAATGTGAATTGTAAATGCTTGAACACATTGTAACTTATATACATACAACATCAACGTGAATTAATGCAATCTTAAAATGTTATATTGCCCTTTCATTTCAAAATGAAATGACATACTTGTCTCTTTCTGGAACACAATACTACTAGCACTAGGATAAACTGTTATAATACACATAGCAGCTCTTTTTGCATGACGATTGTCTGGTGGTTGAACTAAGATGCAAGTTTCAACTCAGTTTTGTATCCCAGGTAGATGAAGTATTCCAATGGAAACAACAAAATCTTGAAGTTATTATTGAAGACTATGGTTTCATAAGTAGAGAATGTAAATATGAGATGTCAAAGCATCCACCTATCAATTTTATAGCTGCAATTAACGCTGCCTATGCTATATAAACAACAATTATTCATACACTTGAATTACACATTTGATGACTTCTTATGCATTTGATGGAGCAGATTTTGATTAAATTTAAAATTATTTGAATATATTTTGTAACTTACCAAGTTTTAAAAAATAATTTATTTTAGTTATTTAGCTTATTAGTATTATCTAAAGGAATTTGGAAATACTAGATCTTCTAAACAATGTGCAAGGAAATTTTTTGTATAATATAGTTCAAATTTATGAACATGCCACAGACTTTTTCATACTGAAGGATTAGTTATTTCTTCTTGAAAACTAAAACTAGGTAAAGAAAATTTAGACATTTGAATTGCAGCATCCAATTATATTTCAATTGGGAAGACAATCTTTAGAACATTGAATCGCAGATTAAATCCTTGAAAGAATTCCAAACCAAATTAATATCATGGGTGCAAATATTATATATTATATAAAGCAAGCTGCTACTAATCAATAAGAGAAATAATCAAAAGTTTATTATGATAATGGTAAAAAAATTATCCCAATGTATTATCCATCTAGTTTTATATTTAGTTTGGGGTAATGCCTTAATGCATTTATATAGTTCTGTACTCAGTTTGACATCACCAATCTTGTTGGACATTTATTCAACTTGGTTGATTGATCCATATGATGTTTGTGTATGAGGTCATCCTAGTAGACTTGATCTTGATCATTTTAATTGTATAAAATAAATAAAATATTCAGAGACATCCGATTTTCACATTCCATCAATCTTTATTTTTTTATTTTTTTTTCGGCATTCTACAATGATGAATCATAGAGTATGATCCGAAATGTTGATGAAAAATATGTGTATGCAATGAAACCCAAATGATTTCATAATTTTTTATTGGAGACTTTGGAGTGACCTTGGCTTTGTTATTTTTGGTGTTATATTCATGTATAAAAAGATAACAATTAGCATTCACTTTAGAGGAGACAACTAAAAATGGATTGAATATTCGAGATAACTGTCTATAACAATCTTTCATATTTGTCTTATTTGATAAAAAATGCATCTTAGCACATGTGTGAATGTATTAGCATTTATTTTAGATTTAATGTGCATGCATTAAGCTTGTTTATTGTCAAGATACTTTAAAATACTATCAATATCATAGAAAAATTATGAGTGACATAAATTATCTATGTCTTTTATTATATTAGCAACGAGAAGGACCTGACATGAATTATCTATGTTAAGAATATGGATACAAAGCAAGTCCACATCTGAACTAAACCTAGAACAAACTATGTTGAACTAACATAGATATCATTATTTGCATCAATCCACAAACGATTTTCACTCAAAGTCAATCAATTTGTCTTTATTTATTACTATTTATGTCGTGGTTATATCTGTCTAATATTACTTGATCCACTTTATTCCAAAACATTATTAATTAATCTAAATCAATTGAATTCCAAAACTTATTTTAATGGTCAACTAATATAAAAAAATATAACATACAATGCACAGTTTTATAACAGTTTTATTTTTTGACTTAATAATGAGAGACCTCACCATCCAAAGTGATTTTAACTCATAAATCTATAACTATTTATGAGATGATGGATAACCCATTTAATTATATGGCTTTGAAAAGACATTGAAGTTGGACGGGGATTTTAGGGTTTCTATTGTGCTTCTTGGTTGTATGAGACATATTATAAAATCCTTGTATACTTTAAATGTTGACTCGCGTCCTTATCTCTGTGTTGTTTTTGATGTAAGAAAAGGATAAATTGCAGGCCGAGTTGGTGATGCAAATAAGGGAATGCCCATTCTTTTTTAATGATGTTTACCTGAGTTGATTTGAGCATCTACATCTACATCTGTGTGATTGAGGTGAGCTTTGAGAAAAGGAAGAGGAAGAGGAAGGAAAAATGGCAAGGACAATGAAAATGGACAGTGCTAGGGTTAGGAATGTTGCAGCTTTGGTGTTGGTGTTAATGGCAATAATAGTAATGGTTCTAATAATAGTTATCTTGCCAGATTAGTAATGCAATTGTAGTGCAAGATGGAGTCCAAATAGGTCTAAAATGATCTAAATAACCACACTAAACTAGGTGCCCAAAATGATTGTGAAATTGTAAAAGGATACAATTGAGTACATTGCACTCTTGCACCTTCCTTGCCCTTCTTGGCATGCTATTTTAATTCTCCATCAAACCTTTTGTCCCAACACAAGCCTAAAAATTTAATTTACAATTCCACACTTCATTTTTCTTATTGTTTTCCCCTTGTACTAGTATCTCAAACCATAATTTTATTCCCTTTGTGATTGAAATACCAACGAATGTTGTTAGCCTTGGCTCTAGTACAGTAGAAGAAGGAGAAATCTAAGAAAATAACTTAAATCAATAGAAGAAGAAAGAGATGGACACAACTAGTGAGGATAAACCCAATGAGATGAAACCTCAAGAACCATATAAGGAAGAACAAGCGAAAGGAAATATTGTCGTAGTTGTTGAGGATAATATCGAATAGATAACCTCCAAGAACCAAACAAGGAAAGAAATAACCACCAAGTTTCTATAAATTAAAGACTTTAAGAATCTACTTTGGCTAATACAACAAATAATAAATGTAATCCCTAGTTAAGGACCTTAACCTTAACTTTAACCTGGTGGATTATCAAAGTCTTCCAAATTCAAACAAGTGAGTCTAGAAGTTCTGATTAATTTCTTTAGATCAGAAAATGTATGTACACATAAAGAAACTCATCAAAGTAGCTAAGGATTGCTTGATTGAATTGGAGTATACTGTTTATTGCTTCTTGGTTCTAGATTAGGTCACTTTTGAGTTTAGGCCAACATAAAACAATCAAGTACCAAAATTGGGACTAGATTCCAAATTATGACTGATAACACTAACAATGCCTGCAATCTTGGAGGAATTTTTGCAAGACATGGTTGTTGACAGCTTGGTTCAACCGAAATAGGCCCTTTGAAAGAAAGCCAAAAATCTCATGGTATTTGATGTTAGATCATGTCCTAATTTAATTATTTCATGACAGATAAATT
Organism: Cryptomeria japonica; assembly: GCF_030272615.1. Taxonomy (NCBI): domain Eukaryota; kingdom Viridiplantae; phylum Streptophyta; class Pinopsida; order Cupressales; family Cupressaceae; genus Cryptomeria; species Cryptomeria japonica. The sequence goes on along the minus strand of NW_026728845.1, from coordinate 925,097 downwards.
GCTAGATTAGTAATCAATACATCAAACTGTTAAGAGCTGACAGAGGTGGTGAGTATTTCTCAAAAGATTTTATGAATTTTTGCAAAGCAGATTTCATTCATAAACAGTTCACAACCCCCTACACACCTCAGCAAAATGGTGTGCCAGAGAGAAAGAATCTAACTATAATGGAGATGGCACAGAGGTGGTGGTGAGTATAGCTCAAATGATTTTATGAATTTTTGCAAAGCAGATGGCATTCATTAACAATTCACAGCCCGCTACACACCTCAACAAAATGGTGTGACTGAGAAAAGAATCAAACTATAATGGAGATGGCACGTAGCATGCTAGCAACAAAACACTTACCTAATGAATATTGAGTTGAGGCAGCAGCAACTGCTGTCCATATTTTGAATAGATGTCTGACTAAGAGTGTAAAGAAAAAAGTACCACAAGAGGCTTGGACAGGTATGAAACATAGAGTTTCTCATTTAAAAGTTTTTGGTTGTGTTTCATATGCCCATGTCCCTGATGAGTTAAGAAAGAAGATACATTTTAATGGAGAGAAATGCATATTTATTGGTTATTCTGAGGATACAAAAGAATACAAGTTGTTTAATCCCATAACTAGAAAAGTTATAAGCAGTCGAGATGTTCAATTTGTGGAAGATGAAGCATGGTATGGGACTATAGAGAGGAAAATGAACATCACACCTATTGTTCGTCATGATGAACTGCTTCCAATATCAAATGCACCTCAACCAGCACCTTCTTGTACTCCTGGGACAACATCACATGTAGTAGCACAAGTTGCACCTTCATCTATATAAAGAATATCTTCAAGGTTGCAATCTATACCACAACAAACTCCAACTACAGCTCCAACTAACACCAGCTAGTAGTAGTCCAAGCAGTTCAACGTCTTCAGATCACACCCTAGTAAGATTGATACCAAGAAAGACAAGAAGGTTGAGTGATTTGTACAATGTTGATATAACAATTTCGTTTGCTGTTTTTGCTTTATTCTCTCAAGTTGATGATGCTTTAACATTTGAAGAAGCTGTGAATGATGATAAATGGGCACATGCCATGGATGAAGAGATTCAATCTATTAAGAAAAATAAAACATGGGAGTTGGTAGATCTGCCTGAAGGAAAAGATGCTATAAGTGTCAAATGGATTTACAAGACAAAACATGATGTCGATGGAAAAGTGCAAAACCATAAGGCAAGGCTTGATGCAAGAGGTTTCACACAATAGCCCGGATTTGACTTCAATGAAATATTTTCTCTAGTTGCACGGATGTATACAATCAGAACAGTATTGGCAATAGTTGCTCATAATAAGTGGGTGGTATACCAAATGGATGCGAAGTCAGCCTTTTTGAATGGATATCTACAAGAAGAAGTGTATGTTGACCAGCCTGAAGGGTATGAGATTTCAAGACAGGAAGACAAAGTATATAGGCTGGAAAAGGCATTGTATGGATTAAAGCAAGCTCCAAGAGCTTGATACAGCCGGATAGACTCTTACTTGATTCAAGATAGATTTCAAAGGAGTAGTTGTGAGCCGACTCTGTACATAAAAATAAATGAGAATGGCAAAGTTTTAATTGTATGCTTGTATGTAGATGATTTGATCTTGACTGGTGATCTGAACATTGATGCTTTCAAAACAACAATGAAAAGTGAGTTTGAAATGACTGATTTAGGGCTTATGAGATATTTTTTGGGTATTGAAGTCCATCATTCTAGTGCTGGAATATTTATTTGTCAATCTAAGTATGCTAATGAGATTTTGAAGAGGTTCAACATGTTGAAATCCAAACCAACACCTACACCTGTCACAACTGGATTGAAACTAAGCATGGAAGATGGAGGACTATATGTATCTTTGATTAGTTTTATCACTAAGATAAATTATTACAACAAAAAATATTTTAGCACTGCAGTTATTCAACTAATCATGTATTCAATAATTACATATACGCCTTAAAGTCTTTTCTTATAATGTACTCAATAATTACATTTGAAAAGCCTGAAAAGTAAACTGTAAAATAAGTAAGAAAGGCCAGGATAATATAATCTATAATTGTAAAGAGTTCGATTTACCCTATTTCATACATATTGTATTGTTTGCAAATCATTAAGAATAACGTGATACTATTATTCGAAAGAATAAATTTAAATAAGACAGGATATCGATAGTATTGAGATGATGGATAGCCCATTTTATTTGCCGGCTTTTAAAAGACATTGAGGTTGGACAAGGATTTTAGGGATTTTACTGTGCTTCTGGGTTGTATGAGACATATTTTGATTTCCTTGTATACATTCGCGTTAATTTTGATTTTCTTGTATAAATTGCAGACCGAGTTGGCGATGAAAATAAGAGAATGCCCATGCTATTTAATGATCTTACCTGAGTTGAGCTGAGCATCTGCATCTGTGTGATTGAGGCGAGATTTGGGAAACGGAAGAGGAAGAGGAAGGAAAAATGGCAATGAAAATGGGCAGCGTTGCAGTTTTGGTTTTGGTGTTAACGGCAATAATAGTAATGGCCAATATTAGCGTGGCTTCGGCGCAAGCAGGGCCATGCTTTAAATTCCTGTGCGTTAACGATGGCGGTTGTACAGGATACGCAGACAGCCCTAAGTGCTGCAACATCGGCGACTGCGGGAGTGGGATTGGATATTGTGCCGCCACATGCTAGCAACCGCCTTCTATTACCTTTGCCTCATCAAAATAAATTGAGTTGAATGGTTTGCTGTTTGTGTGTTTGAGCAGGATACTTACAATCCTTGTTCATTTGTTTCAACCTTTATTTTCGCTGCGTGGCCGCTATCCAACAAGTTAAGATTGTTGTTCCAAAATATTTGACTATATATATCTTATCTTATCTTTTTCATGTTTCAATCTTTTATTGAAATAGGTTCGTTATCGAATTATATCTGCACCTCCATATATTTATAATGTGGAGTAGAATTCTGTTTTTCACATGGTGAAGTCGGTGACATTTTCAAACACTGATACAGGGGACAAGTGAATTAGTGAGGTTTGGAGATAACTATATTGATCAATATGTTTTCTATAAGATAGGATCTTTTTTACAAAAGGATCCAAACATTCTAGTTGTCTTATTTTTGTGAAGAGAATTATAACTCTATATTCTTAAAATAGAAAATGGTCGAATAGATCAAAGAGCTTATATCCGTAGACATATTTATGTGGTTAGTGTTGGACACATTGGTTTGTGAACGAATGATTGCACTATCCCCCTTTTTTGAGGACTAGATTTTATTTTGCTTCAGTCCAAGGCATTGCCTTTATCAAATGCCTATTTACACCACTAGCTATGTACTTGTACTCATGTTATGGCTTGACAAGGTAAATACTTTGTTCTCATCTCATGGCTTGACAATGTTTCTCTCATGGCTAGAAATACCTTCCCCATAACTAAATGTATTAATAATGTTTATAGGCACTATTAAAACACTATTTACATGTCCACACAACTTTCTTCTTACATAGTACCCTTTTGTAGAAAAAATGTCACTTGTTATTTTGGAAACATCGAGGGCCCAAATATTCTAGTTACACCCTTTGAAATCTAAGTGCAAGATCTATGGCCTTCATTGAATTCTCTCATATCTACTCATATAATTGATTGCTAATGGATTGATGGATGCATTAGATAAAGTTATGATATTCATATTTTCTTGTTGTTTCAAATAGAAAATGGATGTTTAAAGAAGATTGGCTCATTTCGTTTTTTGAAGCCACGAGGGGAACTACAACCACACTCTGTTAGCTAAATTCAACAATTCTTGGAGAAAGGGTGAAGTTAATGTTGGGAGCACCAAATTTAAGATTACCCTAAACTAATTGCAGAGGCAGTGTGTCTCAAATGTGAAGGCTTAAGGGTTGTGGAGAAGAGTTACAATGACCACAAGCTGTTTATCAAGAAATTCTTGGAGAAGGGTGAAAGGCATGTTCATCCGCAAAATGGGTATGATAGGTTGGTTCTTCCTCCCCCCTTTTCCTGAGATAGCTATTATGTGATAAAGTACTTTACTCTTGAAGGTAGTTACACCACTATTCACAATTATCATTTTCTTTTTCTCAATCACATTAGGCATAAGGAGAACATAAACATTTCGTTTTACCTTTAATCATTTCTATGTATCAATATTGAAGTTAAAAGTTCTTCTCCCACTTTACACCAAGGTCTCACCTTTGCCTTGTATAGGTATGTATCTAATCTAACTCCTCAAAGAAATAGACTTTTAACTCGAAGTGAGAACCCTAGAAAGCCTAGCATCTCTTGAAAATTGAGCTCATTGAGAGAAAACTCCATACAATGGAAAAACCAATACCTTTGTTAAGAAGAAAGGTAAAGAAAATAAAAATCCTAGTGAGTACATTGATACCGATAGTATTGAGATGCCTTTGCTTATTTTTTTGAAGGCAACGATGCCTTAGTCTTTACTTGTTTAGTGATTTTTTGGATTATGCTCCGCAGTACTAAGTTTAAAACTTTATTAAGGCCTGTCTACCAGACTATTATGATGATAAGTAGCTTAATGGTTAGTCTTAGTTGTAATTTTTATTTTACTATTTTAATTTAGACTTCTCTAGTTAAGGTTTTTTATTATGTAAGGTTGGGTTGTGGTGTGCTATTCTTTGGGTTCTAGCTAATTTGTGCTAGTTGCTTCTTTCTAGGTTAATGTGTTAATCTCTTGTATTGTTTTGGGATTAGGGCCCTCTGATTGATTACTTAATACGAAACAATAACAACCTTTTGATAACAAAAAGTGTGTCATATAGAACAAATAATACCTATTTTCAGCCCTCAATGACTAGCTTCTCGTGCGTCGGTGTTTGAAAATGTCACCTACGTGGACAATAGCATTCTATGTTAATTATAAGTATGTCTAGTCAGATAGTTATGGCGTTTTGGTTGTGCTATTATGTTTTTGGTTACTTATTGAGAGTTATATTCTAGTGTTTTGTCTAGGCACTTGGCTGTGTGATGCCAGAAGCTATACCGTGGCTAATCTATTTTGTTGTTTTCTGTCTGCTAGAATAGTTTATAGTAATATTTGTGAGAGAAATTCTTTAAATACAACATACTTTAACTGTGAATAGCTACCCCTTAATTGCAATTTGAGATAAGGAATTTTCATGCGAACAACACTAGGTTTAGAGCTTGCACAACATAGAACACCATGTGTATGGTCAACCACTAAAAATCACTTTTCTCCAAATCCATTACATTAGGAAATCAACATAGAACACCATGTGTATGTTCAACCACTAAAAATCACTTTTCTCCAAATCCATTACATTAGGAAATTAAGATGTTTAAATAACTCCCCTTTGTAAATCAGGATGATGGCAGATGATTAGACTGAGTGTGAGATGTAAATGCTTGAACACATTGTAACTTATATACATACAACATCAAGGTGAATTAATGCAATCTTAAAATGTTATATTGCCCATTCATTTCAAAATGAAATGACATACTTGTCTCTTTCTGGAACACAATACTACTAGCACTAGGATAAACTGTTATAATACACATAGCAGCTCTTTTTGCATGACGATTGTCTGGTGGTTGAACTAAGATGCAAGTTTCAACTCAGTTTTGTATCCCAGGTAGATGAAGTATTCCAATGGAAACAACAGAATCTCGAAGTTATTATTGAAGACTATGGTTTCATAAGTAGAGAATGTAAATATGAGATGTCAAAGCATCCACCTATCAATTTTATAGCTGCAATTAACGCTGCCTATGCTATATAAACAACAATTATTCATACACTTGAATTACACATTTGATGACTTCTTATGCATTTGATGGAGCAGATTTTGATTAAATTTAAAATTATTTGAATATATTCTGTAACTTACCAAGTTTTAAAAAATAATTTATTTTAGTTATTTAGCTTATTAGTATTATCTAAAGGAATTTGGAAATACTAGATCTTCTAAACAATGTGCAAGGACAATTTTTGTATAATATAGTTCAAATTTATGAACATGCCACAGGCTTGTTCATACTGAAGGATTAGTTGTTTCTTCTTGAAAACTAAAAATAGGTAAAGAAAATTTAGACATTTGAATTGCAGCATCCAATTATATTTCAATTGGGAAGACAATCTTTAGAACATTGAATCGCAGATTAAATCCTTGAAAGAATTCCAAACCAAATTAATATCATGGGTGCAAATATTATATATTATATAAAGCAAGCTGCTACTAATCAATAAGAGAAATAATCAAAAGTTTATTATGATAATGGTAAAAAAATTATCCCAATGTATTATCCATCTAGTTTTATATTTAGTTTGGGGTAATGCCTTAATGCATTTATATAGTTCTGTACTCAGTTTGACATCACCAATCTTGTTGGACATTTATTCAACTTGGTTGATTGATCCATATGATGTTTGTGTATGAGGTCATCCTAGTAGACTTGATCTTGATCATTTTAATTGTATAAAATAAATAAAATATTTAGAGACATCCGATTTTCACATTCCATCAATCTTTATTTTTTTATTTTTTTTTCGGCATTCTACAATGATGAATCATAGAGTATGATCCGAAATGTTGATGAAAAATATGTGTATGCAATGAAACCCAAAGGATTTCATAATTTTTTATTGGAGACTTTGGAGTGACCTTGGCTTTGTTATTTTTGGTGTTATATTCATGTATAAAAAGATAACAATTAGCATTCACTTTAGAGGAGACAACTAAAAATGGATTGAATATTCGAGATAACTGTCTATAACAATCTTTCATATTTGTCTTATTTGATAAAAAACGCATCTTAGCACATGTGTGAATGTATTAGCATTTATTTTAGATTTAATGTGCATGCACTAAGCTTGTTTATTGTCAAGATACTTTAAAATACTATCAATATCATAGAAAAATTATGAGTGACATAAATTATCTATGTCTTTTATTATATTAGCAACGAGAAGGACCTGACATGAATTATCTATGTTAAGAATATGGATACAAAGCAAGTCCACATCTGAACTAAACCTAGAACAAACTATGTTGAACTAACATAGATATCATTATTTGCATCAATCCACAAACGATTTTCACTCAAAGTCAATCAATTTGTCTTTATTTATTACTATTTATGTCGTGGTTATATCTGTCTAATATTACTTGATCCACTTTATTCCAAAACATTATTAATTAATCTAAATCAATTGAATTCCAAAACTTATTTTAATGGTCAACTAATATAAAAAATATAACATACAATGCACAGTTTTATAACTGTTTTATTTTTTGACTTAATAATGAGAGACCTCACCATCCAAAGTGATTTTAACTCATAAATCTATAACTATTTATGAGATGATGGATAACCCATTTAATTATATGGCTTTGAAAAGACATTGAAGTTGGACGGGGATTTTAGGGTTTCTACTGTGCTTCTTGGTTGTATGAGACATATTATAAAATCCTTGTATACTTTAAATGTTGACTCGCGTTCTTATCTCTGTGTTGTTTTTGATGTAAGAAAAGGATAAATTGCAGGCCGAGTTGGCGATGCAAATAAGCGAATGCCCATTCTTTTTTAATGATGTTTACCTGAGTTGATTTGAGCATCTACATCTACATCTGTGTGATTGAGGTGAGCTTTGAGAAAAGGAAGAGGAAGAGGAAGGAAAAATGGCAAGGACAATGAAAATGGACAGTGTTAGGGTTAGGAATGTTGCAGCTTTGGTGTTGGTGTTAATGGCAATAATAGTAATGGTTCTAATAATAGTTAACTTGCCAGATTAGTAATGCAAATCTAGTGCAAGATGGAGTCCAAATAGGTCTAAAATGATCTAAATAACCACACTAAACTAGGTGCCCAAAACGATTGTGAAATTGTAAAAGGATACAATTTAGTACATTGCACTCTTGCACCTTCCTTGCCCTTCTTGGCATGCTATTTTAATTCCCCATCAAACCTTTTGTCCCAACACAAGCCTAAAAATTTAATTTACAATTCCACACTTCATTTTTCTTATTGTTTTCCCCTTGTACTAGTATCTCAAACCATAATTTTATTCCCTTTGTGCTTGAAATACCAACGAATGTTGTTAGCCTTGGCTCTAGTACAGTAGAAGAAGGAGAAATCTAGGAAAATAACTTAAATCAATAGAAGAAGAAAGAGATGGACACAACTAGTGAGGATAAACCCAATGAGATGAAACCTCAAGAACCATATAAGGAAGAACAAGCGAAAGGAAATATTGTCGTAGTTGTTGAGGATAATATCGAAGAGATAACCTCCAAGAACCAAACAAGGAAAGAAATAACCACCAAGTTTCTATAAATTCAAGACTTTAAGAATCTACTTTGGCTAATACAACAAATAATAAATGTAATCCCTAGTTAAGGACCTTAACCTTAACTTTAACCTGGTGGATTATCAAAGTCTTCCAAATTCAAACAAGTGAGTCTAGAAGTTCTGATTAATTTCTTTAGATCAGAAAATGTATGTACACATAAAGAAACTCATCAAAGTAGCTAAGGATTGCTTGATTGAATTGGAGTATACTGTTTATTGCTTCTTGGTTCTAGATTAGGCCACTTTTGAGTTTAGGCCAACATAAAACAATCAAGTACCAAAATTGGGACTAGATTCCAAATTATGAATGATAACACTAACAATGCCTGCAATCTTGGAGGAATTTTTGCAAGACATGGTTGTTGACAGCTTGGTTCAACCAAAATAGGCCCTTTGAAAGGGAGCCACAAATCTCATGGTATTTGATGTTAGATCATGTCCTAATTTAATTATTTCATGACAGATAAATTGCTAGATTAGTAATGAAATTGTAGGGTAGGATAGTTCCCGAATAGGCCTAAAATGATCTATAAAAAGCACACTAAAGTTGGGGTTGAAATACAATGTGAAATTGTAAGGGGTTAAAATTTACTACACTGCACTCTTGCACCTTTCTTCTCCTCCTTGATTTGCAATCGTATTCTCAGAAGTTGCTTGATAGGAAGATAGAAAGGTCCGCAAATAACACTTTCTGGTTTGCTGATGAATTTCTCCATGGTGATGTTTTTCACCATCATAACACTCAAAATGGATCATATGAAGCTAACACAGAGGATGATAGTGGTTTGCAATGTTATGGTGTAACCCCCCTCACGTGGTAAATTTTGATGATTGCCAAGTGGCTATATCCAATTATTTAATTGAGGTGGAAATGGAATCATTTATATTAACCGAGGATGATATTGGCATAGAAATATTTAACAGTTCCTATTAACTAAGGGTTGATATGAGTATGTACACTGGCAATGTTGATCAAGAATCAATTACAATCTCTGTGAAGAACTGTAGTGATTCTGAAGGGTTCTCAGATGATGGAACCATAGATATGGATGAATCAAATGTTGTAGGGTATGACTGTTTTTTAATTTATTCAGGTAGTTTCTTAAGCATGAAGATGCCAGAAGGAAATAAATCGGGAGATACTGATGCAATGAACAATAAGGGTTCCGAGCCTTATGTTGATATGAATATGACAATTAGTAATCATGAAGAGGATCATAACAGTACTCACAGTTTATAAAATTCCCCTATAGCTTTATTTTTGCTCGTCTTTGAGGTTATTTATGTGGATTTTGATTGTGCCTCTAAATTTGTTTCAAGATATGTTTCTGAGTTTGGATTAGAAGTGTTCACATGGGGTGTAAATGATGATGATCATGACATGTCTCATTTAGCCGATATGGGAACAAGCAATGAAACATTTAGATTTTGAAGTTTAGATTGAAATTCTTCTACATATGATCAGATGCAGATACAGAGTGAGCCAACATGAGAAGGGTTTTCTTTTGATACATCTAAGGATTGTTTACTTAACATGCAAAATGATTCCAATGAAAGTTTTGTGCTTAAAATACATGATGATAGTGAAATTAAAAGTTCCGTTGGATATGAATGTTTTTGCTTTCCATACCATATGAAGGGGTTTCTTGAAAAGAATACCGAGGCCTGTGATGATGGAAAATATGTCATAAGATGGAGGTACGATTAAGAGGACTAGTATGGTATGATGCTGCCTTGCAAGCAAACGTTTTATGAATTTGTTTACAGGGATCACTATGATAATGATGATATTGGTTGTGATATAACATTGAGTATAATGAGGGGGATCATTGGTAAAATTCATGGTCTAGTCTTCCTCAACTATGTCACAAGCAAGATCGAATTGTTACATGATGAGAATCAGGTTTTTGATAAAGGCAAGAACTTGTTTTTATTTTTTGGGGGCCTTGGGCCACCAATGGAAGGATGGATCTGAATTTTGTAAAATTTTGAATAAACTACCCAAGCCAATTGGCATTCAGTCAGCTTCGAGCAGAGATGTGGAATCTTGTTATGCCTGCAGGGAGCATGCATCCCCAACTAGAGCTGATGTTAAGACTGATGAGTTTAGTATTCCACTGTGTTGCCTCTCCAGTCTTAATTCTTCAGTGACAAGCCTTGAAGCAAATTCGGCTAAGTTTTCTAGCACCAAAGGTTAAGGCCATTATTTCCATTGTTGACTCATTTGGCTGGTAATATCTCTATAAGAGATCTACTTAATGGGTTTTTATTCATACGGTGACAGGCTCCTTTGGGTGTTCCTTAGAATGCTACTATCGATTGGCCAGGTAAATTCTCTACCTTCATGTATTTTATCACCCCGTGAAGCAGCTAAGTAATTCCAAAGTCACCATGCGGGTGTGTGGGGTAGTGCGACAAATACAAAGCGAGCCTCACATTACCTCTATAATAATAATTGTCATTGCATCGCCATGCGAGTTTGCAAAAATAGGCGAGACCCTTAGGGTATGCTCCCATAATCCCACAATGCGAAATTTTACCGATTGTTAATGTTTGCGGGTTTCCAGTGAAGACTGGAAGAAGAGGTATAGGATTAGCCAAGAACCCCACAATACCATTAGGGATATATTTTCTAGGATAATCTAGTGTGGAGGGAATGGTCTAGGAAGAGTGCTATATGATGGGAACTGATGCTGACATGGAACGTGTGTGGCAATCAAAGGGGTTAGATATAAAATTGCATGCAAGGGGTTAATGAGGTGTTTGTTGCTCTGTAGTTCTATGCTAGACAAAAGGGGCGATGATCGGGATAATCAAAGTTTGTGAGTTCGCCAAGGAAGATGAATATTAATGGATAAGGCATACAAGGACAAGCATGTAAAAGGTTCCGGTAACGCAGGAGGTGATATTTTGAAGTAAAAGTCAATCCTGGCGAATCACCTACATGAGATCAACTCCAGAAAGGATGTTCATATAATTTCATATGTGAAAAGCCAGAGGGACTGAGCACAATGATATGAAAAGTACATGAATATGGTTGTTGGAGTGTTATTCAAGAAATCCAAGCTGGGAGTTGTGGTTGATAAGAACGAGTCTTAATCTCTTGATAAGAACAAAAGCTGAAAATATTGCTTGCAAGCATAAGGATAGGCTATTTTAGGAGGCTCTAAGTCCCACAAATCGAGGACGACAACCATCTATTGATTAAGCACTGTGTTGGGCCTCGTATTAGCAATTTTTCAAATAAAGTGTAAGAGATGGAGCGTTCATATACAGAGAACTGCGAGTTTATGAGGTGCACCTTCTATGATATAGGTTGGAGAATATTTCAGTGGGCCACTTTGTAGAGGAAGGGATATCAAGATTTTAGAAGGTAGTCGAAGGGACATCGAAAGGTGGTTTCAAATGGAAAATGCCTTTCATGGGCTATCTATCTTCATCCCTTCATAATCAAACGACTAGGAGGAAGAAGGAAGGGGAAAGAGAACAATGAAGGAATGGGGTGGATGGTTTAGATGTAGAGAATCTCAAATTCATCTTGAGTATGGAAGATGTGCCCCTTTCTCTTCTTATCATATTGCTCGATAAGATTCTCCTTCCATTTTTCCATTACCTCCCATTTCTATTTATTTTCATCCTCTAGTTGTGAGGAAATTTCTTTTATAAGGTTGCAAGGCTCCCCTTCTAGTCTAATGAGTGTCTCTGCCAGCGTATGTAGGTCTTCCACAAGCATGATGGTGGCATGAATCAAAGCACCAAGACTTGAACAAAATATTATTCTCCACCGAGGCATCTTCTTGTATGCATGGCCCATTTTTGTCTTATATTTAATGGGTGATGGGTTTTCTTTTATCTGCATATGGCCTGAAATGTGTCAAAAGAGGAAAAAAACCAAGTGTAAGCATGTTGAAGATTTTGATAATTCCTTATTGTTATAAAAGGAATACTACGACTGTAAGAAAATACTATGAAATGTTGTATTCCAGGTGGGTAGAAGCAGCCATTTGTTAATCTAGGGTTTCATGCTGGCTCACAGAGAAGAGGGATTATCTTTCCATATTGTAAATTGCAATTAGTACTGAATGCAATTTTTCAATGGTTGCATATACCGTGTCCATTTGTATTTTATGAATTTATATGAATCAAAATATGAAGGATAGGTTGGTTTGTTCTGGTATTTTCTTATCAATGTGTGATTGTGCTTATGGGTCTCCTTCAAGGAAGGAGTTAAATTCTATTTGCAATTTGCAGTAAATTTGGGAAACATTGAATGGATTAACATGAATGGTTGATGCAATTAGTTGATGGAATTGTGTCAATTTTATTCATTCCACTTTGAAAATTCCCTAATTTGAGTTATTTTGCAATGCGGGTTTGTCCTTTTAATTTGTGGGCGTGACTCTGTTTCATTGGATATGCACTTGATTGTAGAAGCTATTTGTGAATTTGTTTCGGTAGCATCCCTTATTAATCGTATCTCTCCTATCTTCTTTTCTTCAAGCATTTCTTAAAGGGCAGGTTTCATAATGCATGCTTTGTATTCCCTTGTACACTTGGAGTAGCGCATGTATTATTTTTTTGGTCGAATTGCAGATTGTGAAGGATTAGGGGTGTATAGAGGGTAACTGTAGATAATCCCCTTATAGTTGAGAAACATCTACCAATCATGAACCTGTACGATTGTGACGAATTTGAAAGCATATTGGGCATGAAGGTCCTAAGTAGGAAAAATACATTCCCGAGTTAGGTAGAGCTCAAAGTGAAGAAGGCTCGCTAAGGCCTTGTTGTGTTTTTATTTCTTGTCTTCAATCTATTGCTAGTTCAAATTAAATGCTGTAAAGGAGATTCAGATTTGAGAAGATTTTGATTTTGATCCATGGGTTATTCTTAGCATCCAATAAAATTTAGGCCTACAAATATCATTATTTGCGACAATCCGCAAACAATTTTCACTCAAAATCCATCAATTTCTCTTTATTTATTACTACTTATGTTGTGATTATATCTGTCTAATATGATTTGATCGGTTTTATTCCAAAAAATTATTAATTAATCTAAATTAATCAAATCCTAAAACTGATTTTAACCACAAACTAATTTAATAAATATAACATACAATGAACAAAATGTTTAGAATTGTTTTGTTTTTTTGATGAGGAACATGGCCATCCAAAATTATTCTAACTCATAAATCTATAATTATTTACAAACATTTGGAGAACATAAGAAGCAAAATGTGAAATTATTATAAAATGCCTGGATAATATAATATAAGATGCATTAGATTTGCCCTAACTTATACATATTATGTTATTTGGAAATCATTAGAAAGACCAGGATAGCATAATAATATTCTTAGAAGACATGATTTGGATAGATTTGAGACAAAGAATTTTAGGGTAACATGTTTTATTCGCCGGCTTTTCAAAGACATTGAAGTTGGACAAGGAGTTTAGGGTTTTTACTGTGCTTCTCGGTTGTGTGAGATATATTTTGATTTATTGATTAGCATCCTCATATGGGCGTTACTTTTGGTTTGCATTTTCATCTCAAAGTCGTGGAAGAGGAAGCCACAAGTTTATTCCTAGAGGTAGAGGTGGACATAATAGCGGTTATGCAAATATTGGTGGTAGGAATCAAAACCAAAATTTCAGCCACCCAAGTGTCCAAAAGTTTGATTAGTCACATATTCAGTGCCATGATTGTAAGAAGTTTGGGAATTATGCCAGTAAATGTAAAAAGAAACAGTATGACCAGCAGAAGCAAAGTCAGAACCAGTCAAATAACACATCTATGACCACTCTGTTTATTGCATGCACTAAGATGGCTGAGTCAATTACTACAAATTCTTTTGTTGAGTGCAATATCCTCGAAGAAAGCCCAAGTGACATATGGTATTTGGATTCTGGTTGTAGTAATAACATGACATACAACGTTGAGTTATTTTTTAGTTCTGATGAGTCAGTTCAAACTGATGTCAGTCTTGGTAACATCAATAAGGTCACTATTTTGAGTAAAGGGACAGTTGATATTCTAACCCTTAAGGGGGAGCAGTGTGTTATGCCAGATGTGTATTATGTTGCTAGCCTAAAACTTAATTTAATGAGTATTGGCCAGTTGGTATAAACAGGATATAGAGTTTATATGGAGAACAATGAGTGTGTAATTATGGATAAGTTCCCTAGTAACATAATTTCTCCTTTGAGGATAAGATCTGATGTGAGTGGAAAATCAGAAAGAGTTGCCTTTAAGGAATAAAATACAAAATCAGAAGTTAAAAAAAATTCTGAAAATGATGAAGCATGTCAATCTAGTGCTAAAAAAATAAAAGATAATGACAAAGAAATTCAAAAAGTGTTTCAATCAGTTGTAAAGGATGAATCATGGTTGTGGCATCTCAGATTTGGGCATTTGAATTTTGGAGCATTGAAATCGTTGCACATAAAGAACATTCTTAAAGGTTTTCCATTAATTGAGAAACCAGAAAGAGTATGTGAAGGGTATATTCTAGGTAAACAACATAGATAATCATTTCCAGCAAGAAAACCAGTAAGGGCGAGAGTGCCACTAGAAATTGTACATTCAGACATTTGTGGGCAGATGCAAACACTGTCTATAGGAGGCTATACTTATTTTCTTATATTTATTGATGATTTCACAAGAAAAACCAGGGCTTACTTTTTGAAAGATAAATCAAAAGTGTTGTCTTACTTTCAGCAGTTCAAGGCACTTGTAGAGAAGCAAAGTGGTCAATACATCAAACTGTTAAGAACTGACAGAGGTGGTGAGTATATCTCAAAAGATTTTATGAATTTTTGCAAAGCAGATGGCATTCATAAACAGTTCACAACCCGCTACACACCTTAGCAAAATGGTGTGCTAGAGAGAAAGAATCTAACTATAATGGAGATGGCACAGAGGTGGTGGTGAGTATATCTCAAATGATTTTATGAATTTTTGCAAAGCAGATGGCATTCATAAACAATTCATAGCCTGCTACACACCTCAACAAAATGGTGTGACTGAGAAAAATAATCGAACTATAATGGAGATGGCGCGTAGCATGCTAGCAACAAAACACTTACCTAATGAATATTGAGTTGAGGCAGCAACAACTGCTGTCCATAGTTTGAATAGACGTCTGACTAAGAGTGTAAAGAGAAAAGTACCACAAGAGGCTTGGACAGGTATGAAACATAGTGTTTCTCATTTAAAAGTTTTTGGTTGGGTTTCATATGCCCATGTCCCTGATGAGTTAAGAAAGAAGATAGATTTTAAAGGAGAGAAATGCATATTTTTTGGTCATTTCGAGGATACAAAAGCATACAAGTTGTTTAATCCCATAACTAGAAAAGTTATAAGCAGTCGAGATGTTCTATTTGTGGAAGATGAAGCATGGTATGGGACTATAGAGAGGAAAGTGAACATCACACCTATTGTTCCTCATGATGAAGTGTTTCCAATATCAAATGCACCTCAACCAGCACCTTCTTCTACTCCTGGGACAACATCACATGTAGTAGCACAAGCTGCACCTTCATCTATATAAAGAAGATCTTCAAGGTTGCAATCTATACCACAACAAGCTCGAACTACACCAGCTAGTAGTAGTCCAAGCAGTTCAACGTCTTCAGATCACACCCTAGTAAGATTGATACCAAGAAAGACAAGAAGGTTGAGTGATTTGTACAATGTTGATATAACAATTTTGTTTGCTGTTTTTGCTTTATTCTCTCAAGTTGATGATGCTTTAACATTTGAAGAAGCTGTGAATGATGATAAATGGGCACATGCCATGGATGAAGAGATTGAATCTATTAAGAAAAATAAAACATGGGAGTTGGTAGATCTGCCTGAAGGAAAAGATGCTATAAGTGTCAAATGGATTTACAAGACAAAACATGATGTCGATGGAAAAGTGCAAAACCATAAGGCAAGGCTTGATGCAAGAGGTTTCACACAATAGCCCAGAATCGACTTCAATGAAATATTTTCTCTAGTTGCACGGATGTATACAATCAGAACAGTATTGGCAATTGTTGCTCATAATAAGTGGGTGGTATACCAAATGGACGTGAAGTCAGCCTTTTTGAATGGATATCTACAAGAAGAAGTGTATGTTCACTAGCCTGAAGGGTATGAGATTTCAAGACAGGAAGACAAAGTATATAGGCTGGAAAAGGCATTGTATGGATTAAAGCAAGCTCCAAGAGCTTGATACAGCCGGATAGACTCTTACTTGATTCAAGATAGATTTCAAAGGAGTAGTTGTGAGCTGACTCTGTACATAAAAATAAATGAGAATGGCAAAGTTTTAATTGTATGCTTGTATGTAGATGATTCGATCTTGACTGGTGATCTGAACATTGATGCTTTCAAAACAACGATGAAAAGTGAGTTTGAAATGACTGATTTAGGGCTTATGAGATATTTTTTGGGTATTGAAGTCCATCATTCTAGTGCTGGAATATTTATTTGTCAATCTAAGTATGCTAATGAGATTTTGAAGAGGTTCAACATGTTGAAATCCAAACCAACACCTACACCTGTCACAACTGGATTGAAACTAAGCATGGAAGATGGAGGACTATCTGTAGATCCCACATTATATAAAAGAATGGTTGGGAGTTTAATGTATTTAACAACCATGAGGCCAGATATAATGTATGGTGTCAGTTTGATCTCCAGGATTATGTAATTACCAAAGGAATCTGATTGGCAGGCTGGGAAAAGAATTTTGATAAATTTCTCTTCACTTCTCTCGCTTTAGGTTTTCAAAAACTATTTGTTGGTAGAAAATGATTTACTGTCAACCTCAAATGTTGTGTCTCTTGAGATGGTGTTTGGGCCCGTCAATTATTCCGATATTTTAAACTATTTATAATAGGGAGTAGAATGCTATTTTTCACATAGCCAGACACTATAACTATAACAATTTTCAATATAACCACATATAAGCGTGAGATGTATTTGATGAGTGACTTGTTTTTTCTTAAAAATGGAGGATTTAAACTAGGGAAAATTGGATTAAAAAATAAATTAAAAAATGCAAAAAAGGGATAAAAACTTAGTTTTGAAATTTCGGCATTGTATAATGCATACTTTATACTAAATGTAACTATTTATTTGTAGTAGGCAACATCAGTAATAATCCTAGTCATATGGTAAGGATAAAAATATACGATAATTATAATTTTAAAAATTAATTTAATTCCTTTGCCTACATCTATCATTGTTTTTAACAATTGTGATTGAGAGCATAATATTAAAAGCTTAGGACTACTTACTGCCTTCATTGTAATTTGAAGTAGTTTTTAGACCAAGCTGAAAGTAATATTAAAAGAAATCTTATGATGTAAGATAGTCTTAAAACATTACATTACCCATTTGTTTCAAAATGAAATGGCACACTTTTATGCACACATTTGTATCTTTGATTAGTTTTATCACTAAGATAAATTATTACAACAAAAAATATTTTAGCACTGCAGTTATTCAACTAATCATGTATTCAATAATTACATATACGCCTTAAAGTCTTTTCTTATAATGTACTCAATAATTACATTTGAAAAGCCTGAAAAGTAAACTGTAAAATAAGTAAGAAAGGCCAGGATAATATAATCTATAATTGTAAAGAGTTCGATTTACCCTATTTCATACATATTGTGTTGTTTGCAAATCATTAAGAATAACGTGATACTATTATTCGAAAGAATAAATTTAAATAAGACAGGATATCGATAGTATTGAGATGATGGATAGCCCATTTTATTTGCCGGCTTTTAAAAGACATTGAGGTTGGACAAGGATTTTAGGGATTTTACTGTGCTTCTGGGTTGTATGAGACATATTTTGATTTCCTTGTATACATTCGCGTTAATTTTGATTTTCTTGTATAAATTGCAGACCGAGTTGGCGATGAAAATAAGAGAATGCCCATGCTATTTAATGATCTTACCTGAGTTGAGCTGAGCATCTGCATCTGTGTGATTGAGGCGAGATTTGGGAAACGGAAGAGGAAGAGGAAGGAAAAATGGCAATGAAAATGGGCAGCGTTGCAGTTTTGGTTTTGGTGTTAACGGCAATAATAGTAATGGCCAATATTAGCGTGGCTTCGGCGCAAGCAGGGCCATGCTTTAAATTCCTGTGCGTTAACGATGGCGGCTGTACAGGATACGCAGACAGCCCTAAGTGCTGCAACATCGGCGACTGCGGGAGTGGGATTGGATATTGTGCCGCCACATGCTAGCAACCGCCTTCTATTACCTTTGCCTCATCAAAATAAATTGAGTTGAATGGTTTGCTGTTTGTGTGTTTGAGCAGGATACTTACAATCCCTGTTCATTTGTTTCAACCTTTATTTTCGCTGCGTGGCCGCTATCCAACAAGTTAAGATTGTTGTTCCAAAATATTTGACTATATATATCTTATCTTATCTTGTTCATGTTTCAATCTTTTATTGAAATAGGTTCGTTATCGAATTATATCTGCACCTCCATATATTTATAATGTGGAGTAGAATTCTGTTTTTCACATGGTGAAGTCGGTGACATTTTCAAACTCTGATACAGGGGACAAGTGAATTAGTGAGGTTTGGAGATAACTATATTGATCAATATGTTTTCTATAAGATAGGATCTTTTTTACAAAAGGATCCAAACATTCTAGTTGTCTTATTTTTGTGAAGAGAATTATAACTCTATATTCTTAAAATAGAAAATGGTCGAATAGATCAAAGAGCTTATATCCATAGACATATTTATGTGGTTAGTGTTGGACACATTGGTTTGTGAACGAATGATTGCACTATCCCCCTTTTTTGAGGACTAGATTTTATTTTGCTTCAGTCCAAGGCATTGCCTTTATCAAATGCCTATTTACACCACTAGCTATGTACTTGTACTCATGTTATGGCTTGACAAGGTAAATACTTTGTTCTCATCTCATGGCTTGACAATGTTTCTCTCATGGCTAGAAATACCTTCCCCATAACTAAATGTATTAATAATGTTTATAGGCACTATTAAAACACTATTTACATGTCCACACAACTTTCTTCTTACATAGTACCCTTTTGTAGAAAAAATGTCACTTGTTATTTTGGAAACATCGAGGGCCCAAATATTCTCGTTACACCCTTTGAAATCTAAGTGCAAGATCTATGGCCTTCATTGAATTCTCTCATATCTACTCATATAATTGATTGCTAATGGATTGATGGATGCATTAGATAAAGTTATGATATTCATATTTTCTTGTTGTTTCAAATAGAAAATGGATGTTTAAAGAAGATTGGCTCATTTCGTTTTTTGAAGCCACGAGGGGAACTACAACCACACTCTGTTAGCTAAATTCAACAATTCTGGGAGAAAGGGTGAAGTTAATATTGGGAGCACCAAATTCAAGACTACCCTAAACTAATTGCAGAGGCAGTGTGTCTCAAATGTGAAGGCTTAAGGGTTGTGGAGAAGAGTTACAATGACCACAAGCTGTTTATCAAGAAATTCTTGGAGAAGGGTGAAAGGCATGTTCATCCGCAAAATGGGTATGATAGGTTGGTTCTTCCTCCCCCCTTTTCCTGAGATAGCTATTATGTGATAAAGTACTTTACTCTTGAAGGTAGTTACACCACTATTCACAATTATCATTTTCTTTTTCTCAATCACATTAGGCATAAGGAGAACATAAACATTTCGTTTTACCTTTAATCATTTCTATGTATCAATATTGAAGTTAAAAGTTCTTCTCCCACTTTACACCAAGGTCTCACCTTTGCCTTGTATAGGTATGTATCTAATCTAACTCCTCAAAGAAATAGGCTTTTAACTCGAAGTGAGAACCCTAGAAAGCCTAGCATCTCTTGAAAATTGAGCTCATTGAGAGAAAACTCCATACAATGGAAAAACCAATACCTTTGTTAAGAAGAAAGGTAAAGAAAATAAAAATCCTAGTGAGTACATTGATACCGATAGTATTGAGATGCCTTTGCTTATTTTTTTGAAGGCAACGATGCCTTAGTCTTTACTTGTTTAGTGATTTTTTGGATTATGCTCCGCAGTACTAAGTTTAAAACTTTATTAAGGCCTGTCTACCAGACTATTATGATGATAAGTAGCTTAATGGTTAGTCTTAGTTGTAATTTTTATTTTACTATTTTAATTTAGACTTCTCTAGTTAAGGTTTTTTATTATGTAAGGGTGGGTTGTGGTGTGCTATTCTTTGGGTTCTAGCTAATTTGTGCTAGTTGCTTCTTTCTAGGTTAATGTGTTAATCTCTTGTATTGTTTTGGGATCAGGGCCCTCTCATTGATTACTTAATATGAAACAATAACAACCTTTTCATAGCAAAAAGTGTGTCATATAGAACAAATAATACCTATTTTCAGCCCTCAATGACTAGCTTCTCGTGCGTCGGTGTTTGAAAATGTCACCTACGTGGACAATAGCATTCTATGTTAATTATAAGTATGTCTAGTCAGATAGTTATGGCGTTTTGGTTGTGCTATTATGTTTTTGGTTACTTAGTGAGAGTTATATTCTAGTGTTTTGTCTGGGCACTTGGCTGTGTGATGCCAGAAGCTATACCGTGGCTAATCTATTTTGTTGTTTTCTGTCTGCTAGAATAGTTTATAGTAATATTTGTGAGAGAAATTCTTTAAATACAACATACTTTAACTGTGAATAGCTACCCCTTAATTGCAATTTGAGATAAGGAATTTCCATGCGAACAACACTAGGTTTAGAGCTTGCACAGCATAGAACACCATGTGTATGGTCAACCACTAAAAATCACTTTTCTCCAAATCCATTACATTAGGAAATCAACATAGAACACCATGTGTATGTTCAACCACTAAAAATCACTTTTCTCCAAATCCATTACATTAGGAAATTAAGATGTTTAAATAACTCCCCTTTGTAAATCAGGATGATGGCAGATGATTAGACTGAGTGTTAATTGTAAATGCTTGAACACATTGTAACTTATATACATACAACATCAAGGTGAATTAATGCAATCTTAAAATGTTATATTGCCCATTCATTTCAAAATGAAATGACATACTTGTCTCTTTCTGGAACACAATACTACTAGCACTAGGATAAACTGTTATAATACACATAGCAGCTCTTTTTGCATGACGATTGTCTGGTGGTTGAACTAAGATGCAAGTTTCAACTCAGTTTTGTATCCCAGGTAGATGAAGTATTCCAATGGAAACAACAGAATCTCGAAGTTATTATTGAAGACTATGGTTTCATAAGTAGAGAATGTAAATATGAGATGTCAAAGCATCCACCTATCAATTTTATAGCTGCAATTAACGCTGCCTATGCTATATAAACAACAATTATTCATACACTTGAATTACACATTTGATGACTTCTTATGCATTTGATGGAGCAGATTTTGATTAAATTTAAAAGTATTTGAATATATTCTGTAACTTACCAAGTTTTAAAAAATAATTTATTTTAGTTATTTAGCTTATTAGTATTATCTAAAGGAATTTGGAAATACTAGATCTTCTAAACAATGTGCAAGGACAATTTTTGTATAATATAGTTCAAATTTATGAACATGCCACAGGCTTGTTCATACTGAAGGATTAGTTGTTTCTTCTTGAAAACTAAAACTAGGTAAAGAAAATTTAGACATTTGAATTGCAGCATCCAATTATATTTCAATTGGGAAGACAATCTTTAGAACATTGAATCGCAGATTAAATCCTTGAAAGAATTCCAAACCAAATTAATATCATGGGTGCAAATATTATATATTATATAAAGCAAGCTGCTACTAATCAATAAGAGAAATAATCAAAAGTTTATTATGATATTGGTAAAAAAATTATCCCAATGTATTATCCATCTAGTTTTATATTTAGTTTGGGGTAATGCCTTAATGCATTTATATAGTTCTGTACTCAGTTTGACATCACCAATCTTGTTGGACATTTATTCAACTTGGTTGATTGATCCATATGATGTTTGTGTATGAGGTCATCCTAGTAGACTTGATCTTGATCATTTTAATTGTATAAAATAAATAAAATATTTAGAGACATCCGATTTTCACATTCCATCAATCTTTATTTTTTTATTTTTTTTTCGGCATTCTACAATGATGAATCATAGAGTATGATCCGAAATGTTGATGAAAAATATGTGTATGCAATGAAACCCAAAGGATTTCATAATTTTTTATTGGAGACTTTGGAGTGACCTTGGCTTTGTTATTTTTGGTGTTATATTCATGTATAAAAAGATAACAATTAGCATTCACTTTAGAGGAGACAACTAAAAATGGATTGAATATTCGAGATAACTGTCTAT
This sequence comes from Cryptomeria japonica, assembly GCF_030272615.1. Classification (NCBI taxonomy): domain Eukaryota; kingdom Viridiplantae; phylum Streptophyta; class Pinopsida; order Cupressales; family Cupressaceae; genus Cryptomeria; species Cryptomeria japonica. Next base: position 902,400 of record NW_026728845.1, on the reverse strand, counting down.
AACAATCTTTCATATTTTTCTTATTTGATAAAAAACGCATCTTAGCACATGTGTGAATGTATTAGCATTTATTTTAGATTTAATGTGCATGCACTAAGCTTGTTTATTGTCAAGATACTTTAAAATACTATCAATATCATAGAAAAATTATGAGTGACATAAATTATCTATGTCTTTTATTATATTAGCAACGAGAAGGACCTGACATGAATTATCTATGTTAAGAATATGGATACAAAGCAAGTCCACATCTGAACTAAACCTAGAACAAACTATGTTGAACTAACATAGATATCATTATTTGCATCAATCCACAAACGATTTTCACTCAAAGTCAATCAATTTGTCTTTATTTATTACTATTTATGTCGTGGTTATATCTGTCTAATATTACTTGATCCACTTTATTCCAAAACATTATTAATTAATCTAAATCAATTGAATTCCAAAACTTATTTTAATGGTCAACTAATATAAAAAATATAACATACAATGCACAGTTTTATAACTGTTTTATTTTTTGACTTAATAATGAGAGACCTCACCATCCAAAGTGATTTTAACTCATAAATCTATAACTATTTATGAGATGATGGATAACCCATTTAATTATATGGCTTTGAAAAGACATTGAAGTTGGACGGGGATTTTAGGGTTTCTACTGTGCTTCTTGGTTGTATGAGACATATAATAAAATCCTTGTATACTTTAAATGTTGACTCGCGTCCTTATCTCTGTGTTGTTTTTGATGTAAGAAAAGGATAAATTGCAGGCCGAGTTGGCGATGCAAATAAGCGAATGCCCATTCTTTTTTAATGATGTTTACTTGAGTTGATTTGAGCATCTACATCTACATCTGTGTGATTGAGGTGAGCTTTGAGAAAAGGAAGAGGAAGAGGAAGGAAAAATGGCAAGGACAATGAAAATGGACAGTGTTAGGGTTAGGAATGTTGCAGCTTTGGTGTTGGTGTTAATGGCAATAATAGTAATGGTTCTAATAATAGTTAACTTGCCAGATTAGTAATGCAAATCTAGTGCAAGATGGAGTCCAAATAGGTCTAAAATGATCTAAATAACCACACTAAACTAGGTGCCCAAAATGATTGTGAAATTGTAAAAGGATACAATTTAGTACATTGCACTCTTGCACCTTCCTTGCCCTTCTTGGCATGCTATTTTAATTCCCCATCAAACCTTTTGTCCCAACACAAGCCTAAAAATTTAATTTACAATTCCACACTTCATTTTTCTTATTGTTTTCCCCTTGTACTAGTATCTCAAACCATAATTTTATTCCCTTTGTGCTTGAAATACCAATGAATGTTGTTAGCCTTGGCTCTAGTACAGTAGAAGAAGGAGAAATCTAGGAAAATAACTTAAATCAATAGAAGAAGAAAGAGATGGACACAACTAGTGAGGATAAACCCAATGAGATGAAACCTCAAGAACCATATAAGGAAGAACAAGCGAAAGGAAATATTGTCGTAGTTGTTGAGGATAATATCGAAGAGATAACCTCCAAGAACCAAACAAGGAAAGAAATAACCACCAAGTTTCTATAAATTCAAGACTTTAAGAATCTACTTTGGCTAATACAACAAATAATAAATGTAATCCCTAGTTAAGGACCTTAACCTTAACTTTAACCTGCTGGATTATCAAAGTCTTCCAAATTCAAACAAGTGAGTCTAGAAGTTCTGATTAATTTCTTTAGATCAGAAAATGTATGTACACATAAAGAAACTCATCAAAGTAGCTAAGGATTGCTTGATTGAATTGGAGTGTACTGTTTGTTGCTTGTTGGTTCTAGATTAGGCCACTTTTGAGTTTAGGCCAACATAAAACAATCAAGTACCAAAATTGGGACTAGATTCCAAATTATGAATGATAACACTAACAATGCCTGCAATCTTGGAGGAATTTTTGCAAGACATGGTTGTTGACAGCTTGGTTCAACCGAAATAGGCCCTTTGAAAGGGAGCCACAAATCTCATGGTATTTGATGTTAGATCATGTCCTAATTTAATTATTTCATGACAGATAAATTGCTAGATTAGTAATGAAATTGTAGGGTAGGATAGTGCCCGAATAGGCCTAAAATGATCTATAAAAAGCACACTAAAGTTGGGGTTGAAATACAATGTGAAATTGTAAGGGGTTAAAATTTACTACACTGCACTCTTGCACCTTTCTTCTCCTCCTTGATTTGCAATTGCATTCTCAGAAGTTGCTTGATAGGAAGATAGAAAGGTTCGCAAATAACACTTTCTGGTTTGCTGATGAATTTCTCCATGGTGATGTTTTTCACCATCATAACACTCAAAATGGATCATATGAAGCTAACACAGAGGATGATAGTGGTTTGCAATGTTATGGTGTAACCCCCCTCACGTGGTAAATTTTGATGATTGCCAAGTGGCTATATCCAATTATTTAATTGAGGTGGAAATGGAATCATTTATAATAACCGAGGATGATATTGGCATAGAAATATTTAACAGTTCCTATTAACTAAGGGTTGATATGAGTATGTACACTGGCAATGTTGATCAAGAATCAATTACAATCTCTGTGAAGAACTGTAGTGATTCTGAAGGGTTCTCAGATGATGGAACCATAGATATGGATGAATCAAATGTTGTAGGGTATGACTGTTTTTTAATTTATTCAGGTGGTTTCTTAAGCATGAAGATGCCAGAAGGAAATAAATCGGGAGATACTGATGCAATGAACAATAAGGGTTCCGAGCCTTATGTTGATATGAATATGACAATCAGTAATCATGAAGAGGATCATAACAGTACTCACAGTTTATAAAATTCCCCTATAGCTTTATTTTTGCTCGTCTTTGAGGTTATTTATGTGGATTTTGATTGTGCCTCTAAATTTGTTTCAAGATATGTTTCTGAGTTTGGATTAGAAGTGTTCACATGGGGTGTAAATGATGATGATCATGACATGTCTCATTTAGCCGATATGGGAACAAGCAATGAAACATTTAGATTTTGAAGTTTAGATTGAAATTCTTCTACATATGATCAGATGCAGATACAGAGTGAGCCAACATGAGAAGGGTTTTCTTTTGATACATCTAAGGATTGTTTACTTAACATGCAAAATGATTCCAATGAAAGTTTTGTGCTTAAAATACATGATGATAGTGAAATTAAAAGTTCCGTTGGATATGAATGTTTTTGCTTTCCATACCATATGAAGGGGTTTCTTGAAAAGAATACCGAGGCCTGTGATGATGGAAAATATGTCATAAGATGGAGGTACGATTAAGAGGACTAGTATGGTATGATGCTGCCTTGCAAGCAAACGTTTTATGAATTTGTTTACAGGGATCACTATGATAATGATGATATTGGTTGTGATATAACATTGAGTATAATGAGGGGGATCATTGGTAAAATTCATGGTCTAGTCTTCCTCAACTATGTCACAAGCAAGATCAAATTGTTACATGATGAGAATCAGGTTTTTGATAAAGGCAAGAACTTGTTTTTATTTTTTGGGGGCCTTGGGCCACCAATGGAAGGATGGATCTGAATTTTGTAAAATTTTGAATAAACTACCCAAGCCAATTGGCATTCAGTCAGCTTCGAGCAGAGATGTGGAATCTTGTTATGCCTGCAGGGAGCATGCATCCCCAACTAGAGCTGATGTTAAGACTGATGAGTTTAGTATTCCACTGTGTTGCCTCTCCAGTCTTAATTCTTCAGTGACAAGCCTTGAAGCAAATTCGGCTAAGTTTTCTAGCACCAAAGGTTAAGGCCATTATTTCCATTGTTGACTCATTTGGCTGGTAATATCTCTATAAGAGATCTACTTAATGGGTTTTTATTCATACGGTGACAGGCTCCTTTGGGTGTTCCTTAGAATCCTACTATCGATTGGCCAGGTAAATTCTCTACCTTCATGTATTTTATCACCCCGTGAAGCAGCTAAGTAATTCCAAAGTCACCATGCGGGTGTGTGGGGTAGTGCGACAAATACAAAGCGAGCCTCACATTACCTCTATAATAATAATTGTCATTGCATCGCCATGCGAGTTTGCAAAAATAGGCGAGACCCTTAGGGTATGCTCCCATAATCCCACAATGCGAAATTTTACCGATTGTTAATGTATGCGGGGTTTCCAGTGAAGACTGGAAGAAGAGGTATAGGATTAGCCAAGAACCCCACAATACCATTAGGGATATATTTTCTAGGATAATCTAGTGTGGAGGGAATGGTCTAGGAAGAGTGCTATATGATGGGAACTGATGCTGACATGGAACGTGTGTGGCAATCAAAGGGGTTAGATATAAAATTGCATGCAAGGGGTTAATGAGGTGTTTGTTGCTCTGTAGTTCTATGCTAGACAAAAGGGGCGATGATCAGGATAATCAAATTTTGTGAGTTCACCAAGGAAGATGAATATTAATGGATAAGGCATACAAGGACAAGCATGTAAAAGGTTCCAGTAACGCAGGAGGTGATATTTTGAAGTAAAAGTCAATCCTGGCGAATCACCTACATGAGATCAACTCCAGAAAGGATGTTCATATAATTTCATATGTGAAAAGCCAGAGGGACTGAGCACAATGATATGAAAAGTACATGAATATGGTTGTTGGAGTGTTATTCAAGAAATCCAAGCTAGGAGTTGTGGTTGATAAGAACGAGTCTTAATCTCTTGATAAGAACAAAAGCTGAAAATATTGCTTGCATGCATAAAGATAGGCTATTTTAGGAGGCTCTAAGTCCCACAAATCGAGGACGACAACCATCTATTGATTAAGCACTGTGTTGGGCCTCGTATTAGCACTGTTTCAAATAAAGTGTAAGAGATGGAGCGTTCATATACAGAGAACTGCGAGTTTGTGAGGTGCACCTTCTATGATATAGGTTGGAGAATATTTCAGTGGGCCACTTTGTAGAGGAAGGGATATCAAGATTTTAGAAGGTAGTCGAAGGGACATCGAAAGGTGGTTTCAAATGGAAAATGCCTTTCATGGGCTATCTATCTTCATCCCTTCATAATCAAACGACTAGGAGGAAGAAGGAAGGGGAAAGAGAACAATGAAGGAATGGGGTGGATGGTTTAGATGTAGAGAATCTCAAATTCATCTTGAGTATGGAAGATGTGCCCCTTTCTCTTCTTATCATATTGCTCGATAAGATTCTCCTTCCATTTTTCCATTACCTCCCTTTTCTATTTATTTTCATCCTCTAGTTGTGAGGAAATTTCCTTTATAAGGTTGCAAGGCTCCCCTTCTAGTCTAATGAGTGTCTCTGCCAGCGTATGTAGGTCTTCCACAAGCATGATGGTGGCATGAATCAAAGCACCAAGACTTGAACGGAATATTATTCTCCACCGAGGCATCTTCTTGTATGCATGGCCCATTTTTGTCTTATATTTAATGGGCGATGGGTTTTCTTTTATCTGCATATGGCCTGAAATGTGTCAAAAGAGGAAAAAAACCAAGTGTAAGCATGTTGAAGATTTTGATAATTCCTTATTGTTATAAAAGGAATACTACGACTGTAAGAAAATACTATGAAATGTTGTATTCCAGGTGGGTAGAAGCAGCCATTTGTTAATCTAGGGTTTCATGCTGGCTCACAGAGAAGAGGGATTATCTTTCCATATTGTAAATTGCAATTAGTACTGAATGCAATTTTTCAATGGTTGCATATACCGTGTCCATTTGTATTTTATGAATTTATATGAATCAAAATATGAAGGATATGTTGGTTTGTTCTGGTATTTTCTTATCAATGTGTGATTGTGCTTATGGGTCTCCTTCAAGGAAGGAGTTAAATTCTATTTGCAATTTGCAGTAAATTTGGGAAACATTGAATGGATTAACATGAATGGTTGATGCAATTAGTTGATGGAATTGTGTCAATTTTAGGCATTCCACTTTGAAAATTCCCTAATTTGAGTTATTTTGCAATGCGGGTTTGTCCTTTTAATTTGTGGGCGTGACTCTGTTTCATTGGATATGCACTTGATTGTAGAAGCTATTTGTGAATTTTTTTCGGTAGCATCCCTTATTAATCGTATCTCTCCTATCTTCTTTTCTTCAAGCATTTCTTAAAGGGCAGGTTTCATAATGCATGCTTTGTATTCCCTTGTACACTTGGAGTAGCGCATGTATTATTTTTTTGGTCGAATTGCAGATTGTGAAGGATTAGGGGTGTATAGAGGGTAACTGTAGATAATCCCCTTATAGTTGAGAAACATCTACCAATCATGAACCTGTACGATTGTGATGAATTTGAAAGCATATTGGGCATGAAGGTCCTAAGTAGGAAAAATACATTCCCGAGTTAGGTAGAGCTCAAAGTGAAGAAGGCTCGCTAAGGCCTTGTTGTGTTTTGTTTTCTTGTCTTCAGTCTATTGCTAGTTCAAATTAAATGTTGTAAAGGAGATTCAGATTTGAGAAGATTTTGATTTTGATCCATGGGTTATTCTTAGCATCCAATAAAATTTAGGCCTACAAATATCATTATCTGCGCCAATCCGCAAACAATTTTCACTCAAAATCCATCAATTTCTCTTTATTTATTACTACTTATGTTGTGATTATATCTGTCTAATATGATTTGATCGGTTTTATTCCAAAAAATTATTAATTAATCTAAATTAATCAAATCCTAAAACTGATTTTAACCACAAACTAATTTAATAAATATAACATACAATGCACAAAATGTTTAGAATTGTTTTGTTTTTTTGATGAGGAACATGGCCATCCAAAATTATTCTAACTCATAAATCTATAATTATTTACAAACATTTGGAGAACATAAGAAGCAAAATGTGAAATTATTATAAAATGCCTGGATAATATAATATAAGATGCATTAGATTTGCCCTAACTTATACATATTATGTTATTTGGAAATCATTAGAAAGACCAGGATAGCATAATAATATTCTTAGAAGACATGATTTGGATAGATTTGAGACAAAGAATTTTAGGGTAACATGTTTTATTCGCCGGCTTTTCAAAGACATTGAAGTTGGACAAGGAGTTTAGGGTTTTTACTGTGCTTCTCGGTTGCTTGAGATATATTTTGATTTATTGATTAGCATCCTCATATGGGTGTTACTTTTGGTTTGCATTTTCATCTCAAAGTCGTGGAAGAGGAAGCCACAAGTTTATTCCTAGAGGTAGAGGTGGACATAATAGCGGTTATGCAAATATTGGTGGTAGGAATCAAAACCAAAATTTCAGCCACCCAAGTGTCCAAAAGTTTGATTAGTCACATATTCAGTGCCATGATTGTAAGAAGTTTGGGAATTATGCCAGTAAATGTAAAAAGAAACAGTATGACCAGCAGAAGCAAAGTCAGAACCAGTCAAATAACACATCTAAGACCACTCTATTTATTGCATGCACTAAGATGGCCGAGTCAATTACTACAAATTCTTTTGTTGAGTGCAATATCCTCGAAGAAAGCCCAAGTGACATATGGTATTTGGATTCTGGTTGTAGTAATAACATGACATACAACGTTGAGTTATTTTTTAGTTCTGATGAGTCAGTTCAAACTGATGTCAGTCTTGGTAACATCAATAAGGTCACTATTTTGTGTAAAGGGACAGTTGATATTCTAACCCTTAAGGGGGAGCAGTGTGTTATGCCAGATGTGTATTATGTTGCTGGCCTAAAACTTAATTTAATGAGTATTGGCCAGTTGGTATAAACAGGATATAGAGTTTATATGGAGAACAATGAGTGTGTAATTATGGATAAGTTCCCTAGTAACATAATTTCTCCTTTGAGGATAAGACCTGATGTGAGTGGAAAATCAGAAAGAGTTGCCTTTAAGGAATAAAATACAAAATCAGAAGTTAAAAAAAATTCCGAAAATGATGAAGCATGTCAATCTAGTGCTAAAAAAATAAAAGATAATGACAAAGAAATTCAAAAAGTGTTTCAATCAGTTGTAAAGGATGAATCATGGTTGTGGCATCTCAGATTTGGGCATTTGAATTTTGGAGCATTGAAATCGTTGCACATAAAGAACATGCTTAAAGGTTTTCCATTAATTGAGAAACCAGAAAGAGTATGTGAAGGGTATATTCTAGGTAAACAACATAGATAATCATTTCCAGCAAGAAAACCAGTAAGGGCGAGAGTGCCACTAGAAATTGTACATTCAGACATTTGTGGGTAGATGCAAACACTGTCTATAGGAGGCTATACTTATTTTCTTATATTTATTGATGATTTCACCAGAAAAACCAGGGCTTACTTTCAGCAGTTCAAGGCACTTGTAGAGAAGCAAAGTGGTCAATACATCAAACTGTTAAGAACTGATAGAGGTGGTGAGTATATCTCAAAAGATTTTATGAATTTTTGCAAAGCAGATGGCATTCATAAAAAGTTCACAACCCGCTACACACCTTAGCAAAATGGTGTGCTAGAGAGAAAGAATCTAACTATAATGGAGATGGCACAGAGGTGGTGGTGAGTATATCTCAAATGATTTTATGAATTTTTGCAAAGCAGATGGCATTCATAAACAATTCACAGCCCGCTACACACCTCAACAAAATGGTGTGACTGAGAAAAAGAATCGAACTATAATGGAGATGGCACGTAGCATGCTAGCAACAAAACACTTACCTAATGAATATTGAGTTGAGGCAGCAGCAACTGCTGTCCATAGTTTGAATAGACGTCTGACTAAGAGTGTAAAGAGAAAAGTACCACAAGAGGCTTGGACAGGTATGAAACATAGTGTTTCTCATTTAGAAGTTTTTGGTTGGGTTTCATATGCCCATGTCCCTGATGAGTTAAGAAAGAAGATAGATTTTAAAGGAGAGAAATGCATATTTTTTGGTCATTTCGAGGATACAAAAGCATACAAGTTGTTTAATCCCATAACTAGAAAAGTTATAAGCAGTCGAGATGTTCTATTTGTGGAAGATGAAGCATGGTATGGGACTATAGAGAGGAAAGTGAACATCACACCTATTGTTCCTCATGATGAAGTGTTTCCAATATCAAATGCACCTCAACCAACACCTTCTTCTACTCCTAGGACAACATCACATGTAGTAGCACAAGCTGCACCTTCATCTATATAAAGAAGATCTTCAAGGTTGCAATCTATACAACAACAAGCTCGAACTACACCAGCTAGTAGTAGTCCAAGCAGTTCAACGTCTTCAGATCACACCCTAGTAAGATTGATACCAAGAAAGACAAGAAGGTTAAGTGATTTGTACAATGTTGATATAACAATTTCGTTTGCTGTTTTTGCTTTATTCTCTCAAGTTGATGATGCTTTAACATTTGAAGAAGCTGTGAATGATGATAAATGGGCACATGCCATGGATGAAGAGATTCAATCTATTAAGAAAAATAAAACATGGGAGTTGGTAGATCTGCCTGAAGGAAAAGATGCTATAAGTGTCAAATGGATTTACAAGACAAAACATGATGTCGATGGAAAAGTGCAAAACCATAAGGCAAGGCTTGATGCAAGAGGTTTCACACAATAGCCTGGAATCGACTTCAATGAAATATTTTCTCTAGTTGCACGGATGTATACAATCAGAACAGTATTGGCAATTGTTGCTCATAATAAGTGGGTGGTATACCAAATGGACGTGAAGTCAGCCTTTTTGAATGGATATCTACAAGAAGAAGTGTATGTTCACCAGCCTGAAGGGTATGAGATTTCAAGACAGGAAGACAAAGTATATAGGCTGGAAAAGGCATTGTATGGATTAAAGCAAGCTCCAAGAGCTTGATACAGCCGGATAGACTCTTACTTGATTCAAGATAGATTTCAAAGGAGTAGTTGTGAGCCGACTCTGTACATAAAAATAAATGAGAATGGCAAAGTTTTAATTGTATGCTTGTATGTAGATGATTTGATCTTGACTGGTGATCTGAACATTGATGCTTTCAAAACAACAATGAAAAGTGAGTTTGAAATGACTGATTTAGGGCTTATGAGATATTTTTTGGGTATTGAAGTCCATCATTCTAGTGCTGGAATATTTATTTGTCAATCTAAGTATGCTAATGAGATTTTGAAGAGGTTCAACATGTTGAAATCCAAACCAACACCTACACCTGTCACAACTGGATTAAAACTAAGCATGGAAGATGGAGGACTATCTGTAGATCCCACATTATATAAAAGAATGGTTGGGAGTTTAATGTATTTAACAACCATGAGGCCAGATATAATGTATGGTGTCAGTTTGATCTCCAGGATTATGTAATTACCAAAGGAATCTGATTGGCAGGCTGGGAAAAGAATTTTGATAAATTTCTCTTCACTTCTCTCGCTTTAGGTTTTCAAAAACTATTTGTTGGTAGAAAATGATTTACTGTCAACCTCAAATGTTGTGTCTCTGGAGATGGTGTTTGGGCCCGTCAATTATTCCGATATTTTAAACTATTTATAATAGGGAGTAGAATGCTATTTTTCACATAGCCAGACACTATAACTATAACAATTTTCAATATAACCACATATAAGCGTGAGATGTATTTGATGAGTACAGTTTATCGATTTTAAGAAATGTATGTTTTGAGAGTTTGTATGGCGAAATTAAAAAAATACTTAGTAGTTAAGTTTATGGATACAAAGCTAGTTTGCATGTGAACTACATCTAAAACAAAAAACCTTGAGCTAACATAGAGCAGACGACATTGTGATTTTGATCCACGATGATTGCTTGCATCCATTAATTGCATATAGATATCCTAATATGCATCAATAGATCTATTAGAATTCATTTTAGTGGAGACAACAAGAGATGAAATGAATATTCCAGAGCATCATCTAAAACAATCATCCATATTTATACTCATCTTAGCATGTGTTTTAGATTTAATGTGCATGTATTGAACTAGTTAAGTTTAAGGAAACAAAGCGAGTTTGCACATTAACTAGATCTAGAACAAACAATGTTGAGCAAATATAGAGAATAGAATATTGTAATCTTGATCCACACATTATTGTTTGTATCCATAAAGTGCATATAAATATCATCATATGCATTAATCTACAAACAATTGTTACTAATAGAATTAATTAATTTTATTTAATTATTCATGGTGTGATTATACTCATCTTATATTACTTGACTCATTGTATTCCAAAAAAATATTAGTTAATCTAAATTAATTGAACCCTAAAACTTAAACCACCAACTAATATAAGAAATATAAAATACAACACATAAAACATTTGTGATCAAGCCAAAATAACCTCATTATATTTATCTAGTTTCTATTATTGTATTGCCTCGCCAATATACTTATCTATACCATAGCCTAAAAAATCTTTCGAGGAAACAGATTGGCAAACTAAAAGTATGACTTGTTTTTTCTTAAAAATGGAGGATTTAAACTGGGGAAAATTGGATTAAAAAATAAAGCCAAAAATGCAAAAAAGGGATAAAAACTTAGTTTTGAAATTTCGGCATTGTATAATGCATACTTTATACTAAATGTAACTATTTATTTGTAGTAGGCAACATCAGTAATAATCCTAGTCATATGGTAAGGACAAAAATATACGATAATTATAATTTTAAAAATTAATGTAATGCCTTTGCCTACATCTATCATTGTTTTTAACAATTGTGATTGAGAGCATAATATTAAAAGCTTAGGACTACTTACTGCCTTCATTGTAATTTGAAGTAGTTTTTAGACCAAGCTGAAAGTAATGTTAAAAGAAATCTTATGATGTAAGATAGTCTTAAAACATTACATTACCCATTTGTTTCAAAATGAAATGGCACACTTTTATGCACACATTTGTATCTTTGATTAGTTTTATCACTAAGATAAATTATTACAACAAAAAATATTTTAGCACTGCAGTTATTCAACTAATCATGTATTCAATAATTACATATACGCTTTAAAGTCTTTTCTTATAATGTACTCAATAATTACATTTGAAAAGCCTGAAAAGTAAACTGTAAAATAAGTAAGAAAGGCCAGGATAATATAATCTATAATTGTAAAGAGTTCGATTTACCCTATTTCATACATATTGTGTTGTTTGCAAATCATTAAGAATAACGTGATACTATTATTCGAAAGAATAAATTTAAATAAGACAGGATATCGATAGTATTGAGATGATGGATAGCCCATTTTATTTGCCGGCTTTTAAAAGACATTGAGGTTGGACAAGGATTTTAGGGATTTTACTGTGCTTCTGGGTTGTATGAGACATATTTTGATTTCCTTGTATACATTCGCGTTAATTTTGATTTTCTTGTATAAATTGCAGACCGAGTTGGCGATGAAAATAAGAGAATGCCCATGCTATTTAATGATCTTACCTGAGTTGAGCTGAGCATCTGCATCTGTGTGATTGAGGCGAGATTTGGGAAACGGAAGAGGAAGAGGAAGGAAAAATGGCAATGAAAATGGGCAGCGTTGCAGTTTTGGTTTTGGTGTTAACGGCAATAATAGTAATGGCCAATATTAGCGTGGCTTCGGCGCAAGCAGGGCCATGCTTTAAATTCCTGTGCGTTAACGATGGCGGCTGTACAGGATACGCAGACAGCCCTAAGTGCTGCAACATCGGCGACTGCGGGAGTGGGATTGGATATTGTGCCGCCACATGCTAGCAACCGCCTTCTATTACCTTTGCCTCATCAAAATAAATTGAGTTGAATGGTTTGCTGTTTGTGTGTTTGAGCAGGATACTTACAATCCCTGTTCATTTGTTTCAACCTTTATTTTCGCTGCGTGGCCGCTATCCAACAAGTTAAGATTGTTGTTCCAAAATATTTGACTATATATATCTTATCTTATCTTGTTCATGTTTCAATCTTTTATTGAAATAGGTTCGTTATCGAATTATATCTGCACCTCCATATATTTATAATGTGGAGTAGAATTCTGTTTTTCACATGGTGAAGTCGGTGACATTTTCAAACTCTGATACAGGGGACAAGTGAATTAGTGAGGTTTGGAGATAACTATATTGATCAATATGTTTTCTATAAGATAGGATCTTTTTTACAAAAGGATCCAAACATTCTAGTTGTCTTATTTTTGTGAAGAGAATTATAACTCTATATTCTTAAAATAGAAAATGGTCGAATAGATCAAAGAGCTTATATCCATAGACATATTTATGTGGTTAGTGTTGGACACATTGGTTTGTGAACGAATGATTGCACTATCCCCCTTTTTTGAGGACTAGATTTTATTTTGCTTCAGTCCAAGGCATTGCCTTTATCAAATGCCTATTTACACCACTAGCTATGTACTTGTACTCATGTTATGGCTTGACAAGGTAAATACTTTGTTCTCATCTCATGGCTTGACAATGTTTCTCTCATGGCTAGAAATACCTTCCCCATAACTAAATGTATTAATAATGTTTATAGGCACTATTAAAACACTATTTACATGTCCACACAACTTTCTTCTTACATAGTACCCTTTTGTAGAAAAAATGTCACTTGTTATTTTGGAAACATCGAGGGCCCAAATATTCTCGTTACACCCTTTGAAATCTAAGTGCAAGATCTATGGCCTTCATTGAATTCTCTCATATCTACTCATATAATTGATTGCTAATGGATTGATGGATGCATTAGATAAAGTTATGATATTCATATTTTCTTGTTGTTTCAAATAGAAAATGGATGTTTAAAGAAGATTGGTTCATTTCGTTTTTTGAAGCCACGAGGGGAACTACAACCACACTCTGTTAGCTAAATTCAACAATTCTTGGAGAAAGGGTGAAGTTAATATTGGGAGCACCAAATTCAAGATTACCCTAAACTAATTGCAGAGGCAGTGTGTCTCAAATGTGAAGGCTTAAGGGTTGTGGAGAAGAGTTACAATGACCACAAGCTGTTTATCAAGAAATTCTTGGAGAAGGGTGAAAGGCATGTTCATCCGCAAAATGGGTATGATAGGTTGGTTCTTCCTCCCCCCTTTTCCTGAGATAGCTATTATGTGATAAAGTACTTTACTCTTGAAGGTAGTTACACCACTATTCACAATTATCATTTTCTTTTTCTCAATCACATTAGGCATAAGGAGAACATAAACATTTCGTTTTACCTTTAATCATTTCTATGTATCAATATTGAAGTTAAAAGTTCTTCTCCCACTTTACACCAAGGTCTCACCTTTGCCTTGTATAGGTATGTATCTAATCTAACTCCTCAAAGAAATAGGCTTTTAACTCGAAGTGAGAACCCTAGAAAGCCTAGCATCTCTTGAAAATTGAGCTCATTGAGAGAAAACTCCATACAATGGAAAAACCAATACCTTTGTTAAGAAGAAAGGTAAAGAAAATAAAAATCCTAGTGAGTACATTGATACCGATAGTATTGAGATGCCTTTGCTTATTTTTTTGAAGGCAACGATGCCTTAGTCTTTACTTGTTTAGTGATTTTTTGGATTATGCTCCGCAGTACTAAGTTTAAAACTTTATTAAGGCCTGTCTACCAGACTATTATGATGATAAGTAGCTTAATGGTTAGTCTTAGTTGTAATTTTTATTTTACTATTTTAATTTAGACTTCTCTAGTTAAGGTTTTTTATTATGTAAGGGTGGGTTGTGGTGTGCTATTCTTTGGGTTCTAGCTAATTTGTGCTAGTTGCTTCTTTCTAGGTTAATGTGTTAATCTCTTGTATTGTTTTGGGATCAGGGCCCTCTCATTGATTACTTAATATGAAACAATAACAACCTTTTGATAACAAAAAGTGTGTCATATAGAACAAATAATACCTATTTTCAGCCCTCAATGACTAGCTTCTCGTGCGTCGGTGTTTGAAAATGTCACCTACATGGACAATAGCATTCTATGTTAATTATAAGTATGTCTAGTCAGATAGTTATGGCGTTTTGGTTGTGCTATTATGTTTTTGGTTACTTATTGAGAGTTATATTCTAGTGTTTTGTCTGGGCACTTGGCTGTGTGATGCCAGAAGCTATACCGTGGCTAATCTATTTTGTTGTTTTCTGTCTGCTAGAATAGTTTATAGTAATATTTGTGAGAGAAATTCTTTAAATACAACATACTTTAACTGTGAATAGCTACCCCTTAATTGCAATTTGAGATAAGGAATTTCCATGCGAACAACACTAGGTTTAGAGCTTGCACAGCATAGAACACCATGTGTATGGTCAACCACTAAAAATCACTTTTCTCCAAATCCATTACATTAGGAAATCAACATAGAACACCATGTGTATGTTCAACCACTAAAAATCACTTTTCTCCAAATCCATTACATTAGGAAATTAAGATGTTTAAATAACTCCCCTTTGTAAATCAGGATGATGGCAGATGATTAGACTGAGTGTTAATTGTAAATGCTTGAACACATTGTAACTTATATACATACAACATCAAGGTGAATTAATGCAATCTTAAAATGTTATATTGCCCATTCATTTCAAAATGAAATGACATACTTGTCTCTTTCTGGAACACAATACTACTAGCACTAGGATAAACTGTTATAATACACATAGCAGCTCTTTTTGCATGACGATTGTCTGGTGGTTGAACTAAGATGCAAGTTTCAACTCAGTTTTGTATCCCAGGTAGATGAAGTATTCCAATGGAAACAACAGAATCTCGAAGTTATTATTGAAGACTATGGTTTCATAAGTAGAGAATGTAAATATGAGATGTCAAAGCATCCACCTATCAATTTTATAGCTGCAATTAACGCCGCCTATGCTATATAAACAACAATTATTCATACACTTGAATTACACATTTGATGACTTCTTATGCATTTGATGGAGCAGATTTTGATTAAATTTAAAAGTATTTGAATATATTCTGTAACTTACCAAGTTTTAAAAAATAATTTATTTTAGTTATTTAGCTTATTAGTATTATCTAAAGGAATTTGGAAATACTAGATCTTCTAAACAATGTGCAAGGACAATTTTTGTATAATATAGTTCAAATTTATGAACATGCCACAGGCTTGTTCATACTGAAGGATTAGTTGTTTCTTCTTGAAAACTAAAACTAGGTAAAGAAAATTTAGACATTTGAATTGCAGCATCCAATTATATTTCAATTGGGAAGACAATCTTTAGAACATTGAATCGCAGATTAAATCCTTGAAAGAATTCCAAACCAAATTAATATCATGGGTGCAAATATTATATATTATATAAAGCAAGCTGCTACTAATCAATAAGAGAAATAATCAAAAGTTTATTATGATAATGGTAAAAAAATTATCCCAATGTATTATCCATCTAGTTTTATATTTAGTTTGGGGTAATGCCTTAATGCATTTATATAGTTCTGTACTCAGTTTGACATCACCAATCTTGTTGGACATTTATTCAACTTGGTTGATTGATCCATATGATGTTTGTGTATGAGGTCATCCTAGTAGACTTGATCTTGATCATTTTAATTGTATAAAATAAATAAAATATTTAGAGACATCCGATTTTCACATTCCATCAATCTTTATTTTTTTATTTTTTTTTCGGCATTCTACAATGATGAATCATAGAGTATGATCCGAAATGTTGATGAAAAATATGTGTATGCAATGAAACCCAAAGGATTTCATAATTTTTTATTGGAGACTTTGGAGTGACCTTGGCTTTGTTATTTTTGGTGTTATATTCATGTATAAAAAGATAACAATTAGCATTCACTTTAGAGGAGACAACTAAAAATGGATTGAATATTCGAGATAACTGTCTATAACAATCTTTCATATTTGTCTTATTTGATAAAAAACGCATCTTAGCACATGTGTGAATGTATTAGCATTTATTTTAGATTTAATGTGCATGCACTAAGCTTGTTTATTGTCAAGATACTTTAAAATACTATCAATATCATAGAAAAATTATGAGTGACATAAATTATCTATGTCTTTTATTATATTAGCAACGAGAAGGACCTGACATGAATTATCTATGTTAAGAATATGGATACAAAGCAAGTCCACATCTGAACTAAACCTAGAACAAACTATGTTGAACTAACATAGATATCATTATTTGCATCAATCCACAAACGATTTTCACTCAAAGTCAATCAATTTGTCTTTATTTATTACTATTTATGTCGTGGTTATATCTGTCTAATATTACTTGATCCACTTTATTCCAAAACATTATTAATTAATCTAAATCAATTGAATTCCAAAACTTATTTTAATGGTCAACTAATATAAAAAATATAACATACAATGCACAGTTTTATAACTGTTTTATTTTTTGACTTAATAATGAGAGACCTCACCATCCAAAGTGATTTTAACTCATAAATCTATAACTATTTATGAGATGATGGATAACCCATTTAATTATATGGCTTTGAAAAGACATTGAAGTTGGACGGGGATTTTAGGGTTTCTACTGTGCTTCTTGGTTGTATGAGACATATTATAAAATCCTTGTATACTTTAAATGTTGACTCG
Organism: Cryptomeria japonica; assembly: GCF_030272615.1. Taxonomy (NCBI): domain Eukaryota; kingdom Viridiplantae; phylum Streptophyta; class Pinopsida; order Cupressales; family Cupressaceae; genus Cryptomeria; species Cryptomeria japonica. The sequence goes on along the minus strand of NW_026728845.1, from coordinate 884,971 downwards.
CGTTCTTATCTCTGTGTTGTTTTTGATGTAAGAAAAGGATAAATTGCAGGCCGAGTTGGCGATGCAAATAATCGAATGCCCATTCTTTTTTAATGATGTTTACCTGAGTTGATTTGAGCATCTACATCTACATCTATGTGATTGAGGTGAGCTTTGAGAAAAGGAAGAGGAAGAGGAAGGAAAAATGGCAAGGACAATGAAAATGGACAGTGTTAGGGTTAGGAATGTTGCAGCTTTGGTGTTGGTGTTAATGGCAATAATAGTAATGGTTCTAATAATAGTTAACTTGCCAGATTAGTAATGCAAATCTAGTGCAAGATGGAGTCCAAATAGGTCTAAAATGATCTAAATAACCACACTAAACTAGGTGCCCAAAACGATTGTGAAATTGTAAAAGGATACAATTTAGTACATTGCACTCTTGCACCTTCCTTGCCCTTCTTGGCATGCTATTTTAATTCCCCATCAAACCTTTTGTCCCAACACAAGCCTAAAAATTTAATTTACAATTCCACACTTCATTTTTCTTATTGTTTTCCCCTTGTACTAGTATCTCAAACCATAATTTTATTCCCTTTGTGCTTGAAATACCAACGAATGTTGTTAGCCTTGGCTCTAGTACAGTAGAAGAAGGAGAAATCTAGGAAAATAACTTAAATCAATAGAAGAAGAAAGAGATGGACACAACTAGTGAGGATAAACCCAATGAGATGAAACCTCAAGAACCATATAAGGAAGAACAAGCGAAAGGAAATATTGTCGTAGTTGTTGAGGATAATATCGAAGAGATAACCTCCAAGAACCAAACAAGGAAAGAAATAACCACCAAGTTTCTATAAATTCAAGACTTTAAGAATCTACTTTGGCTAATACAACAAATAATAAATGTAATCCCTAGTTAAGGACCTTAACCTTAACTTTAACCTGGTGGATTATCAAAGTCTTCCAAATTCAAACAAGTGAGTCTAGAAGTTCTGATTAATTTCTTTAGATCAGAAAATGTATGTACACATAAAGAAACTCATCAAAGTAGCTAAGGATTGCTTGATTGAATTGGAGTATACTGTTTATTGCTTCTTGGTTCTAGATTAGGCCACTTTTGAGTTTAGGCCAACATAAAACAATCAAGTACCAAAATTGGGACTAGATTCCAAATTATGAATGATAACACTAACAATGCCTGCAATCTTGGAGGAATTTTTGCAAGACATGGTTGTTGACAGCTTGGTTCAACCGAAATAGGCCCTTTGAAAGGGAGCCACAAATCTCATGGTATTTGATGTTAGATCATGTCCTAATTTAATTATTTCATGACAGATAAATTGCTAGATTAGTAATGAAATTGTAGGGTAGGATAGTTCCCGAATAGGCCTAAAATGATCTATAAAAAGCACACTAAAGTTGGGGTTGAAATACAATGTGAAATTGTAAGGGGTTAAAATTTACTACACTGCACTCTTGCACCTTTCTTCTCCTGCTTGATTTGCAATCGCATTCTCAGAAGTTGCTTGATAGGAAGATAGAAAGGTCCGCAAATAACACTTTCTGGTTTGCTGATGAATTTCTCCATGGTGATGTTTTTCACCATCATAACACTCAAAATGGATCATATGAAGCTAACACAGAGGATGATATTGGTTTGCAATGTTATGGTGTAACCCCCCTCACGTGGTAAATTTTGATGATTGCCAAGTGGCTATATCCAATTATTTAATTGAGGTGGAAATGGAATCATTTATATTAACCGACGATGATATTGGCATAGAAATATTTAACAGTTCCTATTAACTAAGGGTTGATATGAGTATGTACACTGGCAATGTTGATCAAGAATCAATTACAATCTCTGTGAAGAACTGTAGTGATTCTGAAGGGTTCTCAGATGATGGAACCATAGATATGGATGAATCAAATGTTGTAGGGTATGACTGTTTTTTAATTTATTCAGGTAGTTTCTTAAGCATGAAGATGCCAGAAGGAAATAAATCGGGAGATACTGATGCAATGAACAATAAGGGTTCCGAGCCTTATGTTGATATGAATATGACAATCAGTAATCATGAAGAGGATCATAACAGTACTCACAGTTTATAAAATTCCCCTATAGCTTTATTTTTGCTCGTCTTTGAGGTTATTTATGTGGATTTTGATTGTGCCTCTAAATTTGTTTCAAGATATGTTTCTGAGTTTGGATTAGAAGTGTTCACATGGGGTGTAAATGATGATGATCATGACATGTCTCATTTAGCCGATATGGGAACAAGCAATGAAACATTTAGATTTTGAAGTTTAGATTGAAATTCTTCTACATATGATCAGATGCAGATACAGAGTGAGCCAACATGAGAAGGGTTTTCTTTTGATACATCTAAGGATTGTTTACTTAACATGCAAAATGATTCCAATGAAAGTTTTGTGCTTAAAATACATGATGATAGTGAAATTAAAAGTTCCGTTGGATATGAATGTTTTTGCTTTCCATACCATATGAAGGGGTTTCTTGAAAAGAATACCGAGGCCTGTGATGATGGAAAATATGTCATAAGATGGAGGTACGATTAAGAGGACTAGTATGGTATGATGCTGCCTTGCAAGCAAACGTTTTATGAATTTGTTTACAGGGATCACTATGATAATGATGATATTGGTTGTGATATAACATTGAGTATAATGAGGGGGATCATTGGTAAAATTCATGGTCTAGTCTTCCTCAACTATGTCACAAGCAAGATCGAATTGTTACATGATGAGAATCAGGTTTTTGATAAAGGCAAGAACTTTTTTTTATTTTTTGGGGGCCTTGGGCCACCAATGGAAGGATGGATCTGAATTTTGTAAAATTTTGAATAAACTACCCAAGCCAATTGGCATTCAGTCAGCTTCGAGCAGAGATGTGGAATCTTGTTATGCCTGTAGGGAGCATGCATCCCCAACTAGAGCTGATGTTAAGACTGATGAGTTTAGTATTCCACTGTGTTGCCTCTCCAGTCTTAATTCTTCAGTGACAAGCCTTGAAGCAAATTCGGCTAAGTTTTCTAGCACCAAAGGTTAAGGCCATTATTTCCATTGTTGACTCATTTGGCTGGTAATATCTCTATAAGAGATCTACTTAATGGGTTTTTATTCATACGGTGACAGGCTCCTTTGGGTGTTCCTTAGAATGCTACTATCGATTGGCCAGGTAAATTCTCTACCTTCATGTATTTTATCACCCCGTGAAGCAGCTAAGTAATTCCAAAGTCACCATGCGGGTGTGTGGGGTAGTGCGACAAATACAAAGCGAGCCTCACATTACCTCTATAATAATAACTGTCATTGCATCACCATGCGAGTTTGCAAAAATAGGCGAGACCCTTAGGGTATGCTCCCATAATCCCACAATGCGAAATTTTACCGATTGTTAATGTTTGCGGGTTTCCAGTGAAGACTGGAAGAAGAGGTATAGGATTAGCCAAGAACCCCACAATACCATTAGGGATATATTTTCTAGGATAATCTAGTGTGGAGGGAATGGTCTAGGAAGAGTGCTATATGATGGGAACTGATGCTGACATGGAACGTGTGTGGCAATCAAAGGGGTTAGATATAAAATTGCATGCAAGGGGTTAATGAGGTGTTTGTTGCTCTGTAGTTCTATGCTAGACAAAAGGGGCGATGATCAGGATAATCAAAGTTTGTGAGTTCGCCAAGGAAGATGAATATTAATGGATAAGGCTTACAAGGACAAGCATGTAAAAGGTTCCGGTAACGCAGGAGGTGATATTTTGAAGTAAAAGTCAATCCTGGCGAATCACCTACATGAGATCAACTCCAAAAAGGATGTTCATATAATTTCATATGTGAAAAGCCAGAGGGACTGAGCACAATGATATGAAAAGTACATGAATATGGTTGTTGGAGTGTTATTCAAGAAATCCAAGCTGGGAGTTGTGGTTGATAAGAACGAGTCTTAATCTCTTGATAAGAACAAAAGCTGAAAGTATTGCTTGCAAGCATAAGGATAGGCTATTTTAGGAGGCTCTAAGTCCCACAAATCGAGGACGACAACCATCTATTGATTAAGCACTATGTTGGGCCTCGTATTAGCAATTTTTCAAATAAAGTGTAAGAGATGGAGCGTTCATATACAGAGAACTGCGAGTTTGTGAGGTGCACCTTCTATGATATAGGTTGGAGAATATTTCAGTGGGCCACTTTGTAGAGGAAGGGATATCAAGATTTTAGAAGGTAGTCGAAGGGACATCGAAAGGTGGTTTCAAATGGAAAATGCCTTTCATGGGCTATCTATCTTCATCCCTTCATAATCAAACGACTAGGAGGAAGAAGGAAGGGGAAAGAGAACAATGAAGGAATGGGGTGGATGGTTTAGATGTAGAGAATCTCAAATTCATCTTGAGTATGGAAGATGTGCCCCTTTCTCTTCTTATCATATTGCTCGATAAGATTCTCCTTCCATTTTTCCATTACCTCCCTTTTCTATTTATTTTCATCCTCTAGTTGTGAGGAAATTTTTTTTATAAGGTTGCAAGGCTCCCCTTCTAGTCTAATGAGTGTCTCTGCCAGCGTATGTAGGTCTTCCACAAGCATGATGGTGGCATGAATCAAAGCACCAAGACTTGAACGAAATATTATTCTCCACCGAGGCATCTTCTTGTATGCATGGCCCATTTTTGTCTTATATTTAATGGGTGATGGGTTTTCTTTTATCTGCATATGGCCTGAAATGTGTCAAAAGAGGAAAAAAACCAAGTGTAAGCATGTTGAAGATTTTGATAATTCCTTATTGTTATAAAAGGAATACTACGACTGTAAGAAAATACTATGAAATGTTGTATTCCAGGTGGGTAGAAGCAGCCATTTGTTAATCTAGGGTTTCATGCTGGCTCACAGAGAAGAGGGATTATCTTTCCATATTGTAAATTGCAATTAGTACTGAATGCAATTTTTCAATGGTTGCATATACCGTGTCCATTTGTATTTTATGAATTTATATGAATCAAAATATGAAGGATATGTTGGTTTGTTCTGGTATTTTCTTATCAATGTGTGATTGTGCTTATGGGTCTCCTTCAAGGAAGGAGTTAAATTCTATTTGCAATTTGCAGTAAATTTGGGAAACATTGAATGGATTAACATGAATGGTTGATGCAATTAGTTGATGGAATTGTGTCAATTTTAGGCATTCCACTTTGAAAATTCCCTAATTTGAGTTATTTTGCAATGCGGGTTTGTCCTTTTAATTTGTGGGCGTGACTCTGTTTCATTGGATATGCACTTGATTGTAGAAGCTATTTGTGAATTTTTTTCGGTAGCATCCCTTATTAATCGTATCTCTCCTATCTTCTTTTCTTCAAGCATTTCTTAAAGGGCAGGTTTCATAATGCATGCTTTGTATTCCCTTGTACACTTGGAGTAGCGCATGTATTATTTTTTTGGTCGAATTGCAGATTGTGAAGGATTAGGGGTGTATAGAGGGTAACTGTAGATAATCCCCTTATAGTTGAGAAACATCTACCAATCATGAACCTGTACGATTGTGACGAATTTGAAAGCATATTGGGCATGAAGGTCCTAAGTAGGAAAAATACATTCCCGAGTTAGGTAGAGCTCAAAGTGAAGAAGGCTCGCTAAGGCCTTGTTGTGTTTTGTTTTCTTGTCTTCAGTCTATTGCTAGTTCAAATTAAATGCTGTAAAGGAGATTCAGATTTGAGAAGATTTTGATTTTGATCCATGGGTTATTCTTAGCATCCAATAAAATTTAGGCCTACAAATATCATTATTTGCGACAACCCGTAAACAATTTTCACTCAAAATCCATCAATTTCTCTTTATTTATTACTACTTATGTTGTGATTATATCTGTCTAATATGATTTGATCGGTTTTATTCCAAAAAATTATTAATTAATCTAAATTAATCAAATCCTAAAACTGATTTTAACCACAAACTAATTTAATAAATATAACATACAATGCACAAAATGTTTAGAATTGTTTTGTTTTTTTGATGAGGAACATGGCCATCCAAAATTATTGTAACTCATAAATCTATAATTATTTACAAACATTTGGAGAACATAAGAAGCAAAATGTGAAATTATTATAAAATGCTTGGATAATATAATATAAGATGCATTAGATTTGCCCTAACTTATACATATTATGTTATTTGGAAATCATTAGAAAGACCAGGATAGCATAATAATATTCTTAGAAGACATGATTTGGATAGATTTGAGACAAAGAATTTTAGGCTAACATGTTTTATTCGCCGGCTTTTCAAAGACATTGAAGTTGGACAAGGAGTTTAGGGTTTTTACTGTGCTTCTCGGTTGTGTGAGATATATTTTGATTTATTGATTAGCATCCTCATATGGGCGTTACTTTTGGTTTGCATTTTCATCTCAAAGTCGTGGAAGAGGAAGCCACAAGTTTATTCCTAGAGGTAGAGGTGGACATAATAGCAGTTATGCAAATATTGGTGGTAGGAATCAAAACCAAAATTTCAGCCACCCAAGTGTCCAAAAGTTTGATTAGTCACATATTCAGTGCCATGATTGTAAGAAGTTTGGGAATTATGCCAGTAAATGTAAAAAGAAACAGTATGACCAGCAGAAGAAAAGTCAGAACCAGTCAAATAACACATCTAAGACCACTCTGTTTATTGCATGCACTAAGATGGCCGAGTCAATTACTACAAATTCTTCTGTTGAGTGCAATATCCTCGAAGAAAGCCCAAGTGACATATGGTATTTGGATTCTGGTTGTAGCAATAATATGACATACAACGTTGAGTTATTTTTTAGTTCTGATGAGTCAGTTCAAACTGATGTCAGTCTTGGTAACATCAATAAGGTCACTATTTTGAGTAAAGGGACAGTTGATATTCTAACCCTTAAGGGGGAGCAGTGTGTTATGCCAGATGTGTATTATGTTGCTGGCCTAAAACTTAATTTAATGAGTATTGGCCAGTTGGTATAAACAGGATATAGAGTTTATATGGAGAACAATGAGTGTGTAATTATGGATAAGTTCCCTAGTAACATAATGTCTCCTTTGAGGATAAGACCTGATGTGAGTGGAAAATTAGAAAGAGTTGCCTTTAAGGAATAAAATACAAAATCAGAAGTTAAAAAAAGTTCCGAAAATGATGAAGCATGTCAATCTAGTGCTAAAAAAAATAAAAGATAATGACAAAGAAATTCAAAAAGTGTTTCAATCAGTTGTAAAGGATGAATCATGGTTGTGGCATCTCAGATTTGGGCATTTGAATTTTGGAGCATTGAAATCGTTGCACATAAAGAACATGCTTAAAGGTTTTCCATTAATTGAGAAACCAGAAAGAGTATGTGAAGGGTATATTCTAGGTAAACAACATAGATAATCATTTCCAGCAAGAAAACCAGTAAGGGCGAGAGTGCCACTAGAAATTGTACATTCAGACATTTGTGGGCAGATGCAAACACTGTCTATAGGAGGCTATACTTATTTTCTTATATTTATTGATGATTTCACAAGAAAAACCAGGGCTTACTTTTTGAAAGATAAATCAAAAGTGTTGTCTTACTTTCAGCAGTTCAAGGCACTTGTAGAGAAGCAAAGTGGTCAATACATCAAACTATTAAGAACTGACAGAGGTGGTGAGTATATCTCAAAAGATTTTATGAATTTTTGCAAAGCAGATGGCATTCATAAACAGTTCACAACCCGCTACACACCTTAGCAAAATGGTGTGCTAGAGAGAAAGAATCTAACTATAATGGAGATGGCATAGAGGTGGTGGTGAGTATATCTCAAATGATTTTATGAATTTTTGCAAAGCAGATGGCATTCATAAACAATTCACAGCCCGCTACACACCTCAACAAAATGGTGTGACTGAGAAAATGAATCGAACTATAATAGAGATGGCACGTAGCATGCTAGCAACAAAACACTTACCTAATGAATATTGAGTTGAGGCAGCAGCAACTGCTGTCCATAGTTTGAATAGACGTCTGACTAAGAGTGTAAAGAGAAAAGTAGCACAAGAGGCTTGGACAGGTATGAAACATAGTGTTTCTCATTTAAAAGTTTTTGGTTGGGTTTCATATGCCCATGTCCCTGATGAGTTAAGAAAGAAGATAGATTTTAAAGGAGAGAAATGCATATTTTATGGTCATTTCGAGGATACAAAAGCATACAAGTTGTTTAATCCCATAACTAGAAAAGTTATAAGCAGTCGAGATGTTCTATTTGTGGAAGATGAAGCATGGTATGGGACTATAGAGAGGAAAGTGAACATCACACCTATTGTTCCTCATGATGAAGTGTTTCCAATATCAAATGCACCTCAACCAGCACCTTCTTCTACTCCTGGGACAACATCACATGTAGTAGCACAAGCTGCACCTTCATCTATATAAAGAAGATCTTCAAGGTTGCAATCTATACCACAACAAGCTCGAACTACACCAGCTAGTAGTAGTCCAAGTAGTTCAACGTCTTCAGATCACACCCTAGTAAGATTGATACCAAGAAAGACAAGAAGGTTGAGTGATTTTTACAATGTTGATATAACAATTTCGTTTGCTATTTTTGCTTTATTCTCTCAAGTTGATGATGCTTTAACATTTGAAGAAGCTGTGAATGATGATAAATGGGCACATGCCATGGATGAAGAGATTGAATCTATTAAGAAAAATAAAACGTGGGAGTTGGTAGATCTGCCTGAAGGAAAAGATGCTATAAGTGTCAAATGGATTTACAAGACAAAACATGATGTCGATGGAAAAGTGCAAAACCATAAGGCAAGGCTTGATGCAAGAGGTTTCACACAATAGCCCGGAATCGACTTCAATGAAATATTTTCTCTAGTTGCACGGATGTATACAATCAGAACAGTATTGGCAATTGCTGCTCATAATAAGTGGGTGGTATACCAAATGGACGTGAAGTCATCCTTTTTGAATGGATATCTACAAGAAGAAGTGTATGTTCACCAGCCTGAAGGGTATGAGATTTCAAGACAGGAAGACAAAGTATATAGGCTGGAAAAGGCATTGTATGGATTAAAGCAAGCTCCAAGAGCTTGATACAGCCGGATAGACTCTTACTTGATTCAAGATAGATTTCAAAGGAGTAGTTGTGAGCCGACTCTGTACATAAAAATAAATGAGAATGTCAAAGTTTTAATTGTATGCTTGTATGTAGATGATTTGATCTTGACTGGTGATCTGAACATTGATGCTTTCAAAACAACAATGAAAAGTGAGTTTGAAATGACTGATTTAGGGCTTATGAGATATTTTTTGGGTATTGAAGTCCATCATTCTAGTGCTGGAATATTTATTTGTCAATCTAAGTATGCTAATGAGATTTTGAAGAGGTTCAACATGTTGAAATCCAAACCAACACCTACACCTGTCACAACTGGATTAAAACTAAGCATGGAAGATGGAGGACTATCTGTAGATCCCACATTATATAAAAGAATGGTTGGGAGTTTAATGTATTTAACAACCATGAGGCCAGATATAATGTATGGTGTCAGTTTGATCTCCAGGATTATGTAATTACCAAAGGAATCTGATTGGCAGGCTGGGAAAAGAATTTTGATAAATTTCTCTTCACTTCTCTCGCTTTAGGTTTTCAAAAACTATTTGTTGGTAGAAAATGATTTACTGTCAACCTCAAATGTTGTGTCTCTTGAGATGGTGTTTGGGCCCGTCAATTATTTAGATATTTTAAACTATTTATAATAGGGAGTAGAATGCTATTTTTCACATAGCCAGACACTATAACTATAACAATTTTCAATATAACCACATATAAGCGTGAGATGTATTTGATGAGTACAGTTTATCGATTTTAAGAAATGTATGTTTTGAGAGTTTGTATGGCGAAATTAAAAAAATACTTAGTAGTTAAGTTTATGGATACAAAGATAGTTTGCATGTGAACTACATCTAAAACAAAAAACCTTGAGCTAACATAGAGCAGACGACATTGTGATTTTGATCCACGATGATTGCTTGCATCCATTAATTGCATATAGATATCCTAATATGCATCAATAGATCTATTAGAATTCATTTTAGTGGAGACAACAAGAGATGAAATGAATATTCTAGAGCATCATCTAAAACAATCATCCATATTTATACTCATCTTAGCATGTGTTTTAGATTTAATGTGCATGTATTGAACTAGTTAAGTTTAAGGAAACAAAGCGAGTTTACACATTAACTAGATCTAGAACAAACAATGTTGAGCTAATATAGAGAATAGAATATTGTAATCTTGATTCACACATTATTGTTTGTATCCATAAAGTGCATATAAATATTATCATATGCATTAATCTACAAACAATTGTTACTAATAGAATTAATTAATTTTATTTAATTATTCATGGTGTGATTATACTCATCTTATATTACTTGACTCATTGTATTCCAAAAAAATATTAGTTAATCTAAATTAATTGAACCCTAAAACTTAAACCACCAACTAATATAAGAAATATAAAATACAACACATAAAACATTTGTGATCAAGCCAAAATAACCTCATTATATTTATCTAGTTTCTATTATTGTATTGCCTCGCCAATATAGTTATCTATACCATAGCCCAAAAAATCTTTCGAGGAAAAAGATTGGCAAACTAAAAGTATGACTTGTTTTTTCTTAAAAATGGAGGATTTAAACTGGGGAAAATTGGATTAAAAAATAAAGCCAAAAATGCAAAAAAGGGATAAAAACTTATTTTTGAAATTTCGGCATTGTATAATGCATACTTTATACTAAATGTAACTATTTATTTTGAGTAGGCAAGATCAATAATAATCCTAGTCATATGGTAAGGATAAAAATATACGATAATTATAATTTTAAAAATTAATGTAATGCCTTTGCCTACATCTATCATTGTTTTTAACAATTGTGATTGAGAGCATAATATTAAAAGCTTAGGACTACTTACTGCCTTCATTGTAATTTGAAGTAGTTTTTAGACCAAGCTGAAAGTAATGTTAAAAGAAATATTATGATGTAAGATAGTCTTAAAACATTACATTACCCATTTGTTTCAAAATGAAATGGCACACTTTTATGCACACATTTGTATCTTTGATTAGTTTTATCACTAAGATAAATTATTACAACAAAAAATATTTTAGCACTGCAGTTCTTCAACTAATCATGTATTCAATAATTACATATACGCTTTAAAGTCTTTTCTTATAATGTACTCAATAATTACATTTGAAAAGCCTGAAAAGTAAATTGTGAAATAAGTAAGAAAGGCCAGGATAATGTAATCTATAATTGTAAAGAGTTCGATTTACCCTATTTCATACATATTGTGTTGTTTGCAAATCATTAAGAATAACGTGATACTATTATTCGAAAGAATAAATTTAAATAAGACAGGATATCGATAGTATTGAGATGATGGATAGCCCATTTTATTTGCCGGCTTTTAAAAGACATTGAGGTTGGACAAGGATTTTAGGGATTTTACTGTGCTTCTGGGTTGTATGAGACATATTTTGATTTCCTTGTATACATTCGCGTTAATTTTGATTTTCTTGTATAAATTGCAGACCGAGTTGGCGATGAAAATAAGAGAATGCCCATGCTATTTAATGATCTTACCTGAGTTGAGCTGAGCATCTGCATCTGTGTGATTGAGGCGAGATTTGGGAAACGGAAGAGGAAGAGGAAGGAAAAATGGCAATGAAAATGGGCAGCGTTGCAGTTTTGGTTTTGGTGTTAACGGCAATAATAGTAATGGCCAATATTAGCGTGGCTTCGGCGCAAGCAGGGCCATGCTTTAAATTCCTGTGCGTTAACGATGGCGGTTGTACAGGATACGCAGACAGCCCTAAGTGCTGCAACATCGGCGACTGCGGGAGTGGGATTGGATATTGTGCCGCCACATGCTAGCAACCGCCTTCTATTACCTTTGCCTCATCAAAATAAATTGAGTTGAATGGTTTGCTGTTTGTGTGTTTGAGCAGGATACTTACAATCCTTGTTCATTTGTTTCAACCTTTATTTTCGCTGTGTGGCCGCTATCCAACAAGTTAAGATTGTTGTTCCAAAATATTTGACTATATATATCTTATCTTATCTTGTTCATGTTTCAATCTTTTATTGAAATAGGTTCGTTATCGAATTATATCTGCACCTCCATATATTTATAATGTGGAGTAGAATTCTGTTTTTCACATAGTGAAGTCGGTGACATTTTCAAACACTTATACAGGGGACAAGTGAATTAGTGAGGTTTGGAGATAACTATATTGATCAATATGTTTTCTATAAGATTGGATCTTTTTTACAAAAAGATCCAAACATTCTAGTTGTCTTATTTTTGTGAAGAGAATTATAACTCTATATTCTTAAAATAGAAAATGGTCGAATAGATCAAAGAGCTTATATCCATAGACATATTTATGTGGTTAGTGTTGGACACATTGGTTTGTGAACGAATGATTGCACTATCCCCCTTTTTTGAGGACTAGATTTTATTTTGCTTCAGTCCAAGGCATTGCCTTTATCAAATGCCTATTTACACCACTAGCTATGTACTTGTACTCATGTTATGGCTTGACAAGGTAAATACGTTGTTCTCATCTCATGGCTTGACAATGTTTCTCTCATGGCTAGAAATACCTTCCCAATAACTAAATGTATTAATAATGTTTATAGGCACTATTAAAACACTATTTACATGTCCACACAATTTTCTTCTTACATAGTACCCTTTTGTAGAAAAAATGTCACTTGTTATTTTGGAAACATCGAGGGCCCAAATATTCTCGTTACACCCTTTGAAATCTAAGTGCAAGATCTATGGCCTTCATTGAATTCTCTCATATCTACTCATATAATTGATTGCTAATGGATTGATGGATGCATTAGATAAAGTTATGATATTCATATTTTCTTGTTGTTTCAAATAGAAAATGGATGTTTAAAGAAGATTGGCTCATTTCGTTTTTTGAAGCCACGAGGGGAACTACAACCACACTCTGTTAGCTAAATTCAACAATTCTTGGAGAAAGGGCGAAGTTAAAAGTTTTTCTCCCACTTTACACCAAGGTCTCACCTTTGCCTTGTATAGGTATGTATCTAATCTAACTCCTCAAAGAAATAGGCTTTTAACCTGAAGTGAGAACCCTAGAAAGCCTAGCATCTTTTTAAAATTGAGCTCATTGAGAGAAAACTCCATACAATGGAAAAACCAATACCTCTGTTAAGAAGAAAGGTAAAGAAAATAAAAATCCTAGTGAGTACATTGATACCGATAGTATTGAGATGCCTTTGCTTATTTTTTTGAAGGCAACGATGCCTTAGTCTTTACTTGTTTAGTAATTTTTTGGATTATGCTCCGCAGTACTAAGTTTAAAACTTTATTAAGGCCTGTCTACTAGACTATTATGATGATAAGTAGCTTAATGGTTAGTCTTAGTTGTAATTTTTATTTTACTATTTTAATTTAGACTTCTCTAGTTAAGGTTTTTTATTATGTAAAAGTGGGTTGTGGTGTGCTATTCTTTGGGTTCTAGCTAATTTATGCTAGTTGCTTCTTTCTAGGTTAATGTGTTAATCTCTTGTATTGTTTTGGGATCAGGGCCCTCTCATTGATTACTTAATATGAAACAATAAGAACCTTTTGATAACAAAAAGTGTATCATATAGAACAAATAATACCTATTTTCAGCCCTCAATGACTAGCTTATCGTGCGTCGGTGTTTGAAAATGTCACCTACGTGGACAATAGCATTCTATGTTAATTATAAGTTTGTCTAGTCAGATAGTTATGGCGTTTTGGTTGTGCTATTATGTTTTTGGTTACTTATTGAGAGTTATATTCTAGTGTTTTGTCTAGGCACTTGGCTGTGTGATGCCAGAAGCTATACCGTGGCTAATCTATTTTGTTGTTTTCTATCTGCTAGAATAATTTATAGTAATATTTGTGAGAGAAATTCTCTAAATACAACATACTTTAACTGTGAATAGCTACCCCTTAATTGCAATTTGAGATAAGGAATTTCTATGCGAACAACACTAGGTTTAGAGCTTGCACAACATAGAACACCATGTGTATGTTCAACCACTAAAAATCACTTTTCTCCAAATCCATTACATTAGGAAATTAAGATGTTTAAATAACTCCCCTTTGTAAATCAGGATGATGGCAGATGATTAGACTGAATGTGAATTGTAAATGCTTGAACACATTGTAACTTATATACATACAACATCAACGTGAATTAATGCAATCTTAAAATGTTATATTGCCCTTTCATTTCAAAATGAAATGACATACTTGTCTCTTTCTGGAACACAATACTACTAGCACTAGGATAAATTGTTATAATACACATAGCAGCTCTTTTTGCATGACGATTGTCTGGTGGTTGAACTAAGATGCAAGTTTCAACTCAGTTTTGTATCCGAGGTAGATGAAGTATTCCAATGGAAACAACAAAATCTCGAAGTTATTATTGAAGACTATGGTTTCATAAGTAGAGAATGTAAATATGAGATGTCAAAGCATCCACCTATCAATTTTATAGCTGCAATTAACGCTGCCTATGCTATATAAACAACAATTATTCATACACTTGAATTACACATTTGATGACTTCTTATGCATTTGATGGAGCAGATTTTGATTAAATTTAAAATTATTTGAATATATTTTGTAACTTACCAAGTTTTAAAAAATAATTTATTTTAGTTATTTAGCTTATTAGTATTATCTAAAGGAATTTGGAAATACTAGATCTTCTAAACAATGTGCAAGGATATTTTTTGTATAATATAGTTCAAATTTATGAACATGCCACAGGCTTTTTCATACTGAAGGATTAGTTGTTTCTTCTTGAAAACTAAAACTAGGTAAAGAAAATTTAGACATTTGAATTGCAGCATCCAATTATATTTCAATTGGGAAGACAATCTTTAGAACATTGAATCGCAGATTAAATCCTTGAAAGAATTCCAAACCAAATTAATATCATGGGTGCAAATATTATATATTATATAAAGCAAGCTGCTACTAATCAATAAGAGAAATAATCAAAAGTTTATTATGATAATGGTAAAAAAATTATCCCAATGTATTATCCATCTAGTTTTATATTTAGTTTGGGGTAATGCCTTAATGCATTTATATAGTTCTGTACTCAGTTTGACATCACCAATCTTGTTGGACATTTATTCAACTTGGTTGATTGATCCATATGATGTTTGTGTATGAGGTCATCCTAGTAGACTTGATCTTGATCATTTTAATTGTATAAAATAAATAAAATATTCAGAGCCATCCGATTTTCACATTCCATCAATCTTTATTTTTTTATTTTTTTTTCGGCATTCTACAATGATGAATCATAGAGTATGATCCGAAATGTTGATGAAAAATATGTGTATGCAATGAAACCCAAAGGATTTCATAATTTTTTATTGGAGACTTTGGAGTGACCTTGGCTTTGTTATTTTTGGTGTTATATTCATGTATAAAAAGATAACAATTAGCATTCACTTTAGAGGAGACAACTAAAAATGGATTGAATATTCGAGATAACTGTCTATAACAATCTTTCATATTTGTCTTATTTGATAAAAAACGCATCTTAGCACATGTGTGAATGTATTAGCATTTATTTTAGATTTAATGTGCATGCATTAAGCTTGTTTATTGTCAAGATACTTTAAAATACTATCAATATCATAGAAAAATTATGAGTGACATAAATTATCTATGTCTTTTATTATATTAGCAACGAGAAGGACTTGACATGAATTATCTATGTTAAGAATATGGATACAAAGCAAGTCCACATCTGAACTAAACCTAGAACAAACTATGTTGAACTAACATAGATATCATTATTTGCATCAATCCACAAACGATTTTCACTCAAAGTCAATCAATTTGTCTTTATTTATTACTATTTATGTCATGGTTATATCTGTCTAATATTACTTGATCCACTTTATTCCAAAACATTATTAATGAATCTAAATCAATTGAATTCCAAAACTTATTTTAATGGTCAACTAATATAAAAAATATAACATACAATGCACAGTTTTATAACTGTTTTATTTTTTGACTTAATAATGAGAGACCTCACCATCCAAAGTGATTTTAACTCATAAATCTATAACTATTTATGAGATGATGGATAACCCATTTAATTATATGGCTTTGAAAAGACATTGAAGTTGGACGGGGATTTTAGGGTTTCTACTGTGCTTCTTGGTTGTATGAGACATATTATAAAATCCTTGTATACTTTAAATGTTGACTCGCGTCCTTATCTCTATGTTGTTTTTGATGTAAGAAAAGGATAAATTGCAGGCCGAGTTGGTGATGCAAATAAGGGAATGCCCATTCTTTTTTAATGATGTTTACCTGAGTTGATTTGAGCATCTACATCTACATCTGTGTGATTGAGGTGAGCTTTGAGAAAAGGAAGAGGAAGAGGAAGGAAAAATGGCAAGGACAATGAAAATAGTTAACTTGCCATATTAGTAATGCAATTGTAGTGCAAGATGGAGTCCAAATAGGTCTAAAATGATCTAAATAACCACACTAAACTAGGTGCCCAAAATGATTGTGAAATTGTAAAAGGATACAATTGAGTACATTGCACTCTTGCACCTTCCTTGCCCTTCTTGGCATGCTATTTTAATTCTCCATCAAACCTTTTGTCCCAACACAAGCGTAAAAATTTAATTTACAATTCCACACTTCATTTTTCTTATTGTTTTCCCCTTGTACTAGTATCTCAAACCATAATTTTATTCCCTTTGTGCTTGAAATACCAACGAATGTTGTTAGCCTTGGCTCTAGTACAGTAGAAGAAGGAGAAATCTAAGAAAATAACTTAAATCAATAGAAGAAGAAAGAGATGGACACAACTAGTGAGGATAAACCCAATGAGATGAAACCTCAAGAACCATATAAGGAAGAACAAGCGAAAGGAAATATTGTCGTAGTTGTTGAGGATAATATCGAAGAGATAACCTCCAAGAACCAAACAAGGAAAGAAATAACCACCAAGTTTCTATAAATTCAAGACTTTAAGAATCTACTTTGGCTAATACAACAAATAATAAATGTAATCCCTAGTTAAGGACCTTAACCTTAACTTTAACCTGGTGGATTATCAAAGTCTTCCAAATTCAAACAAGTGAGTCTAGAAGTTCTGATTAATTTCTTTAGATCAGAAAATGTATGTACACATAAAGAAACTCATCAAAGTAGCTAAGGATTGCTTGATTGAATTGGAGTATACTGTTTATTGCTTCTTGGTTCTAGATTAGGCCACTTTTGAGTTTAGGCCAACATAAAACAATCAAGTACCAAAATTGGGACTAGATTCCAAATTATGAATGATAACACTAACAATGCCTGCAATCTTGGAGGAATTTTTGCAAGACATGGTTGTTGACAGCTTGGTTCAACCGAAATAGGCCCTTTGAAAGAAAGCCAAAAATCTCATGGTATTTGATGTTAGATCATGTCCTAATTTAATTATTTCATGACAGATAAATTACTAGATTAGTAATGAAATTGTAGGGTAGGATAGTGCGCAAATAGGCCTAAAATGATCTATAAAAAGCACACTAAAGTTGGGGTTGAAATACAATGTGAAATTGTAAGGGGTTAAAATTTACTACACTACACTCTTGCACCTTTCTTCTCCTCCTTGATTTGCAATCACATTCTCAGAAGTTTCTTGATAGGAAGATAGAAAGGTCCGCAAATAACACTTTCTGGTTTGCTGATGAATTTCTCCATGGTGATGTTTTTCACCATCATAACACTCAAAATGGATCATATGAAGCTAACACAGAGGATGATAGTGGTTTGCAATGTTATGGTGTAACCCCCCTCACGTGGTAAATTTTGATGATTGCCAAGTGGCTATATCCAATTATTTAATTGAGGTGGAAATGGAATCATTTATATTAACCGAGGATGATATTGGCATAGAAATATTTAATAGTTCCTATTAACTAAGGGTTGATATGAGTATGTACACTGGCAATGTTGATCAAGAATCAATTACAATCTTTGTGAAGAACTGTAGTGATTCTGAAGGGTTCTCAGATGATGGAACCATAGATATGGATGAATCAAATGTTGTAGGGTATGACTGTTTTTTAATTTATTCAGGTGGTTTCTTAAGCATGAAGATGCCAGAAGGAAATAAATCGAGAGATACTGATGCAATGAACAATAAGGGTTCCGAGCCTTATGTTGATATGAATATGACAATCAGTAATCATGAAGAGGATCATAACAGTACTCACAATTTAGAAAATTCCCCTATAGCTTTATTTTTGCTCGTCTTTGAGGTTATTTATGTGGATTTTGATTGTGCCTCTAAATTTGTTTCAGGATATGTTTTTTAGTTTGAATTAGAAGTGTTCACATGGGGTGTAAATGATGATGATCATGACATGTCTCATTTAGCCGATATGGGAACAAGCAATGAAACATTTAGATTTTGAAGTTTAGATTGAAATTCTTGTACATATGATCAGATGCAGATACAGAGTGAGCCAACATGAGAATGGTTTTCCTTTGATACATCTAAGGATTGTTTACTTAACATGCAAAATGATTCCAATGAAAGTTTTGTGCTTAAAATACATGATGATAGTTGTTGGATATGAATGTTTCTACTTTCCATACCATATGAAGGGGTTTCTTGAAAAGAATACCGAGGCCTGTGATGATGGAAAATATGTCATAAGATGGAGGTACGATTCAGAGGACTAGTATGGTATGATGCTGCCCTGCAAGCAAACGTTTTATGAATTTGTTTAGAGGGATCACTATGATAATGATGGTATTGGTTGTGATATAACTTTGAGTATAATGAGGGGGATCATTGGTAAAATTCATGGTCTAGTCTTCCTCAACTATGTCACAAGCGAGATCAAATTGTTACATGATGAGAATCAGGTTTTTGATAAAGGCAAGAACTTGTTTTTATTTTTTGGGGGCCTTGGGCCACCAATGGAAGGATGGATCTGAATTTTGTAAAATTTTGAATAAACTACCCAAGCCAATTGGCATTTGGTCAGCTTCGAGCAGAGATCTGGAATCTTGTTATGCCTGCAGGGAGCATGCGTCCCCAACTAGAGCTGATGTTACGACTGATGAGTTTAGTATTCCACTGTGTTGCCTCTCCAGTCTTAATTCTTTAGTGACAAGCCTTTGAGCAAATTCGGCTAAGTTTTATAGCACCAAAGGTTAAGGCCATTATTTCCATTGTTGACTCATTTGGCTGGTAATATCTCTATAAGAGATCTACTTAATGGGTTTTTATTCATACGTTGATAGGCTCCTTTGGGTGTTCCCTAGAATGCTACTATTGATTGGCCAGGTAAATTCTCTACCTTCGTGTATTTTATCACCCCGTGAAGCGGCTAAGTAATTCCAAAGTCACCATGTGGGTGTGTGGGGTAGTGCGACAAATACAAAGGGAGCCTCACATTACCCTTGTAATAATAAGTGTCATTGCATCACCATGCGAGTTTGCAAAAATAGGTGAGACCCTTAGGGTATGCTCCCATAATCCCACAATGCGAAATTTTACCGCTTTGTTAATGTATGCGGGTTCACAGTGAAGACTGGAAGAAAAGGTATAAGATTAGCCAAGAACCCCACAATACCATTAGGGAAAAGTTTTCCAGGATAATCTAGTGTGGATGGAATGGTCTAGGAAGAGTGCTATATGATGGGAACTGATGCTGACATGGAATGTGTGTGCCAATCAAAGGGGTTAGATATAAAATTGCATGCAAGGGGTTAATGAGGTGTTTGTTGCTCTGTAGTTCTGTGCTAGACAAAAGGGAGGATGATCAGGACAATCAAAGTTTGTGAGTTCGCCAAGGAAGATGAATATTAATCGATAAGGCATACAAGGACAAGCATTTAAAAGGTTTCGGTAACGCAGGAGGTGATATTTTGAAGTAAAAGCCAATCCTGGCGAATCACCTACATGAGATCAACTCCAGAAAGGATGTTCATATAATTTCATATGTGAAAAGCTAGAGGGACTGAGCACAATGATATGAAAAGTACATGAATATGGTTGTTGGAGTGTTATTCAAGAAATCCAAGCTGGGAGTTGTGGTTGATAAGAACGAGTCTTAATCTCTTGATAAGAACAAAAGCTGAAAATATTGCTTGCATGCATAAAGATAGGCTATTTTAGGAGGCTCTAAGTCCTACAAATCGAGGATGACAACCATCTATTGATTAAGCACTGTGTTGGGCCTCGTATTAGCACTGTTTCAAATAAAGTGTAAGAGATGGAGCGTTCATATACAGAGAACTGCGAGTTTGTGAGGTGCACCTTCTATGATATAGGCTGGAGAATATTTCAGTGGGCCACTTTGTAGCGGAAGGGATATTAGGATTTTAGAAGGTAGTCGAAGGGACATCGAAAGGTGGTTTCAAATGGAAAATTCCTTTCATGGGCTATCTATCTTCATCCCTTCATAATCAAATGACTAGGAGGAAGAAGGAAGGGGAAAGAGAACAATGAAGGCATGGGGTGGATGGTTTAGATGTAGAGAATCTCAAATTCATCTTGAGTATGGAAGATGTGCCCCTTTCTCTTCTTATCATATTGCTCGATAAGATTCTCCTTCCATTTTTCCATTACCTCCCTTTTCTATTTATTTTCATCCTCTAGTTGTGAGGAAATTTCTTTTATAAGGTTGCAAGGCTCCCCTTCTAGTCTAATGAGTGTCTCTGCCAGCGTATGTAGGTCTTCCACAAGCATGATGGTGGCACGAATCAAAGCACCAAGACTTGAACGGAATATTATTCTCCACCGAGGAATCTTCTTGTATGCATGGTCCATTTTTGTCTTATATTTAATGCGCGATGGGTTTTCTTTTATCTGCATATGGCCTGAAATGTGTCAAAAGAGGAAAAAAACCAAGTGTAAGAATGTTGAAGATTTTGATAATTCCTTATTGTTATAAAAGGAATACTACGACTGTAAGAAAATACTCTGAAATGTTGTATTCCAGGTGGGTAGAAGCAGCCATTTGTTAATCTAGGGTTTCATGCTGGCTCACAGAGAAGAGGGATTATCTTTCCATATTGTAAATTGCAATTAGTACTAAATGCAATTTTTCAATGGTTAAATATACTGTGTCCATTTGTATTTTATGAATTTATATGAATCAAAATATGAAGGATATGTTGGTTTGTTCTGGTGTTTTCTTATCAATGTGTGATTGTGCTTATGGGTCTCCTTCAAGGAAGGAGTTAAATTCTATTTGCAATTTGCAGTAAATTTGGGAAACATTGAATGGATTAACATGAATGGTTGATGCAATTAGTTGATGGAATGGTGTCAATTTTAGGCATTCCACTTTGAAAATTCCCTAATTTGAGTTATTTTGCAATGCGGGTTTGTCCTTTTAATTTGTGGGCGTGACTCTGTTTCATTGGATATGCACTTGATTGTAGAAGCTATTTGTGAATTTGTTTCGGAAGCGTCCCTTATTAATCGTATCTCTCCTATCTTGTTTTCTTCAAGTATTTCTTAAAGGGCAGGTTTCATTATGCATGCTTTGTATTCCCTTGTACACTTGGAGTAGCGCATGTATTATTTTTTTGGTTGAATTGCAGATTGTGAAGGATTAGGGGTGTATAGAGGGTAACTGTAGATAATCGCCCTTATAGTTGAGAAACATCTACCAATCGTGAACTTGTACGATTGTGACGAATTTGAAAGCATATTGGGCATGAAGGTCCTAAGTAGGAAAAATACATTCCCGAGTTAGGTAGAGCTCAAAGTGAAGAAGGCTTGCTAAGGCCTTGTTGTGTTGTGTTTTCTTGTCTTCAATCTATTGATAGTTCAAATTAAATGCTGTGAAGGAGATTCAGATTTGAGAAGATTTTGATTTTGATCCATGGGTTATTCTTAGCATCCAATAAAATTTAGGCCTACAAATATCATTATTTGCGACAATCCGCAAACAATTTTCACTCAAAAGCCATCAATTTCTCTTTATTTATTACTACTTATGTTGTGATTATATCTGTCTAATATGATTTGATCGGTTTTATTCCAAAAAATTATTAATTAATCTAAATTGATCAAATCCTAAAACTGATTTTAACCACAAACTAATTTAATAAATATAACATACAATGCACAAAATGTTTAGAATTGTTTTTTTTTTTTGATGAGGAACATGGCCATCCAAAATTATTCTAACTCATAAATCTATAATTATTTACAAACATTTGGAGAACATAAGAAGCAAAATGTGAAATTATTATAAAATGCCTGGATAATATAATATAAGATGCATTAGATTTTCCCTAACTTATACATATTATGTTATTTGGAAATTATTAGAAAGACCAGGATAGCATAATAATATTCTTAGAAGACATGATTTGGATAGATTTGAGATGAAGAATTTTAGGGTAACATGTTTTATTCGCCGGCTTTTCAAAGACATTGAAGTTGGACAAGGATTTTAGGGTTTTTACTGTGCTTCTCGGTTGTGTGAGATATATTTTGATTTATTGATTAGCATCCTCATATGGGCGTTACTTTTGGTTTGCATTTTCATCTCAAAGTCGTGGAAGAGGAAGCCACACGTTTATTCCTAGAGGTAGAGGTGGACATAATAGCGGTTATGCAAATATTGGTGGTAGGAATCAAAACCGAAATTTCAGCCACCCAAGTGTCCAAAAGTTTGATTAGTCACATATTCAGTGCCATGATTGTAAGAAGTTTGGGAATTATGCCAATAAATGTAAAAAGAAACAGTATGACCAGCAGAAGCAAAGTTAGAACCAGTCAAATAACACATCTAAGACCACTGTGTTTATTGCATGCACTAAGATGGCCGAGTCAATTACTACAAATTCTTCTGTTGAGTGCAATATCCTCGAAGAAATCCCAAGTGACATATGGTATTTGGATTCTGGTTGTAGTAATAACATGACATACAATGTTGAGTTATTTCCTAGTTTGGATGAGTCAGTTCAAACTGATGTCAGTCTTGGTAACATCAATAAGCTCACTGTTTTGAGTAAAGGGACAGTTGATATTCTAACCCTTAAGGGGGAGCAGTGTGTTATGCCAGATGTGTATTATGTTGCTGGCCTAAAACTTAATTTAATGAGTATTGGCTAGTTGGTATAAACAGGATATAGAGTTTATATGGAGAACAATGAGTGTGTAATTATGGATAAGTTCCCTAGTAACATAATGTCTCCTTTGAGGATAAGAGCTGATGTGAGTGGAAAATCAGAAAGAGTTGCCTTTAAGGAATAAAATACAAAATCAGAAGTTAAAAAAAATTCCAAAAATGATGAAGCATGTCAATCTAGTGCTAAAAAAATAAAAGATAATGACAAAGAAATTCAAACAGTGTTTCAATCAGTTGTAAAGGATGAATCATGGTTGTGGCATCTCAGATTTGGGCATTTGAATTTTGGAGCATTGAAATCGTTGCTCATAAAGAACATGCTTAAAGGTTTTCCATTAATTGAGAAACCAGAAAGAGTATGTGAAGGGTATATTCTAGGTAAACAACATAGATAATCATTTCTAGCAAGAAAACCAGTAAGGGCAAGAGTGCCACTAGAAATTGTACATTCAGACATTTGTGGGCAGATGCAAACACTGTGTATAGGAGGCTATACTTATTTTCTTATATTTATTGATGATTTCACAAGAAAAACATGGGCTTAGTTTTTGAAAGATAAATCAAAAGTGTTGTCTTACTTTCAGCAGTTCAAGGCACTTGTAGAGAAGCAAAGTGGTCAATACATCAAACTGTTAAGAGCTGACAGAGGTGGTGAGTATTTCTCAAAAGATTTTATGAATTTTTGCAAAGCAGATTTCATTCATAAACAGTTCACAACCCCCTACACACCTCAGCAAAATGGTGTGCCAGAGAGAAAGAATCTAACTATAATGGAGATGGCACAGAGGTGGTGGTGAGTATAGCTCAAATGATTTTATGAATTTTTGCAAAGCAGATGGCATTCATAAACAATTCACAGCCCGCTACACACCTCAACAAAATGGTGTGACTGAGAAAAGAATCAAACTATAATGGAGATGGCACGTAGCATGCTAGCAACAAAACACTTACCTAATGAATATTGAGTTGAGGCAGCAGCAACTGCTGTCCATATTTTGAATAGATGTCTGACTAAGAGTGTAAAGAAAAAAGTACCACAAGAGGCTTGGACAGGTATGAAACATAGAGTTTCTCATTTAAAAGTTTTTGGTTGTGTTTCATATGCCCATGTCCCTGATGAGTTAAGAAAGAAGATACATTTTAATGGAGAGAAATGCATATTTATTGGTTATTCTGAGGATACAAAAGAATAAAAAGTTGTTTAATCCCATAACTAGAAAAGTTATAAGCAGTCGAGATGTTCGATTTGTGGAAGATGAAGCATGGTATGGGACTATAGAGAGGAAAATGAACATCACACCTATTGTTCCTCATGATGAACTGCTTCCAATATCAAAGGCACCTCAACCAGCACCTTCTTGTACTCCTGGGACAACATCACATGTAGTAGCACAAGTTGCACCTTCATCTATATAAAGAATATCTTCAAGGTTGCAATCTATACCACAACAAACTCCAACTACAGCTCCAACTAACACCAGCTAGTAGTAGTCCAAGCAGTTCAACGTCTTCAGATCACACCCTAGTAAGATTGATACCAAGAAAGACAAGAAGGTTGAGTGATTTGTACAATGTTGATATAACAATTTCGTTTGCTGTTTTTGCTTTATTCTCTCAAGTTGATGATGCTTTAACATTTGAAGAAGCTGTGAATGATGATAAATGGGCACATGCCATGGATGAAGAGATTGAATCTATTAAGAAAAATAAAACATGGGAGTTGGTAGATCTGCCTGAAGGAAAAGATGCTATAAGTGTCAAATGGATTTACAAGACAAAACATGATGTCGATGGAAAAGTGCAAAAGCATAAGGCAAGGCTTGATGCAAGAGGTTTCACACAATAGCCCGGATTTGACTTCAATGAAATATTTTCTCTAGTTGCACGGATGTATACAATCAGAACAGTATTGGCAATTGTTGCTCATAATAAGTGGGTGGTATACCAAATGGACGCGAAGTCAGCCTTTTTGAATGGATATCTACAAGAAGAAGTGTATGTTGACCAGCCTGAAGGGTATGAGATTTCAAGACAGGAAGACAAAGTATATAGGCTGGAAAAGGCATTGTATGGATTAAAGCAAGCTCCAAGAGCTTGATACAGCCGGATAGACTCTTACTTGATTCAAGATAGATTTCAAAGGAGTAGTTGTGAGCCGACTCTGTACATAAAAATAAATGAGAATGGCAAAGTTTTAATTGTATGCTTGTATGTAGATGATTTGATCTTGACTGGTGATCTGAACATTGATGCTTTCAAAACAACAATGAAAAGTGAGTTTGAAATGACTGATTTAGGGCTTATGAGATATTTTTTGGGTATTGAAGTCCATCATTCTAGTGCTGGAATATTTATTTGTCAATCTAAGTATGCTAATGAGATTTTGAAGAGGTTCAACATGTTGAAATCCAAACCAACACCTACACCTGTCACAACTGGATTGAAACTAAGCATGGAAGATGGAGGACTATATGTATCTTTGATTAGTTTTATCACTAAGATAAATTATTACAACAAAAAATATTTTAGCACTGCAGTTATTCAACTAATCATGTATTCAATAATTACATATACGCCTTAAAGTCTTTTCTTATAATGTACTCAATAATTACATTTGAAAAGCCTGAAAAGTAAACTGTAAAATAAGTAAGAAAGGCCAGGATAATATAATCTATAATTGTAAAGAGTTCGATTTACCCTATTTCATACATATTGTGTTGTTTGCAAATCATTAAGAATAACGTGATACTATTATTCGAAAGAATAAATTTAAATAAGACAGGATATCGATAGTATTGAGATGATGGATAGCCCATTTTATTTGCCGGCTTTTAAAAGACATTGAGGTTGGACAAGGATTTTAGGGATTTTACTGTGCTTCTGGGTTGTATGAGACATATTTTGATTTCCTTGTATACATTCGCGTTAATTTTGATTTTCTTGTATAAATTGCAGACCGAGTTGGCGATGAAAATAAGAGAATGCCCATGCTATTTAATGATCTTACCTGAGTTGAGCTGAGCATCTGCATCTGTGTGATTGAGGCGAGATTTGGGAAACGGAAGAGGAAGAGGAAGGAAAAATGGCAATGAAAATGGGCAGCGTTGCAGTTTTGGTTTTGGTGTTAACGGCAATAATAGTAATGGCCAATATTAGCGTGGCTTCGGCGCAAGCAGGGCCATGCTTTAAATTCCTGTGCGTTAACGATGGCGGTTGTACAGGATACGCAGACAGCCCTAAGTGCTGCAACATCGGCGACTGCGGGAGTGGGATTGGATATTGTGCCGCCACATGCTAGCAACCGCCTTCTATTACCTTTGCCTCATCAAAATAAATTGAGTTGAATGGTTTGCTGTTTGTGTGTTTGAGCAGGATACTTACAATCCTTGTTCATTTGTTTCAACCTTTATTTTCCCTGCGTGGCCGCTATCCAACAAGTTAAGATTGTTGTTCCAAAATATTTGACTATATATATCTTATCTTATCTTGTTCATGTTTCAATCTTTTATTGAAATAGGTTCGTTATCGAATTATATCTGCACCTCCATATATTTATAATGTGGAGTAGAATTCCGTTTTTCACATGGTGAAGTCGGTGACATTTTCAAACACTGATACAGGGGACAAGTGAATTAGTGAGGTTTGGAGATAACTATATTGATTAATATGTTTTCTATAAGATAGGATCTTTTTTACAAAAGGATCCAAACATTCTAGTTGTCTTATTTTTGTGAAGAGAATTATAACTCTATATTCTTAAAATAGAAAATGGTCGAACAGATCAAAGAGCTTATATCCATAGACATATTTATGTGGTTAGTGTTGGACACATTGGTTTGTGAACGAATGATTGCACTATCCCCCTTTTTTGAGGACTAGATTTTATTTTGCTTCAGTCCAAGGCATTGCCTTTATCAAATGCCTATTTACACCACTAGCTATGTACTTGTACTCATGTTATGGCTTGACAAGGTAAATACTTTGTTCTCATCTCATGGCTTCACAATGTTTCTCTCATGGCTAGAAATACCTTCCCCATAACTAAATGTATTAATAATGTTTATAGGCACTATTAAAACACTATTTACATGTCCACACAACTTTCTTCTTACATAGTACCCTTTTGTAGAAAAAATGTCACTTGTTATTTTGGAAACATCGAGGGCCCAAATATTCTCGTTACACCCTTTGAAATCTAAGTGCAAGATCTATGGCCTTCATTGAATTCTCTCATATCTACTCATATAATTGATTGCTAATGGATTGATGGATGCATTAGATAAAGTTATGATATTCATATTTTCTTGTTGTTTCAAATAGAAAATGGATGTTTAAAGAAGATTGGCTCATTTCGTTTTTTGAAGCCATGAGGGGAACTACAACCACACTCTGTTAGCTAAATTCAACAATTCTTGGAGAAAGGGTGAAGTTAATATTGGGAGCACCAAATTCAAGATTACCCTAAACTAATTGCAGAGGCAGTGTGTCTCAAATGTGAAGGCTTAAGGGTTGTGGAGAAGAGTTACAATGACCACAAGCTGTTTATCAAGAAATTCTTGGAGAAGGGTGAAAGGCATGTTCATCCGCAAAATGGGTATGATAGGTTGGTTCTTCCTCCCCCCTTTTCCTGAGATAGCTATTATGTGATAAAGTAATTTACTCTTGAAGGTAGTTACACCACTATTCACAATTATCATTTTCTTTTTCTCAATCACATTAGGCATAAGGAGAACATAAACATTTCGTTTTACCTTTAATCATTTCTATGTATCAATATTGAAGTTAAAAGTTCTTCTCCCACTTTACACCAAGGTCTCACCTTTGCCTTGTATAGGTATGTATCTAATCTAACTCCTCAAAGAAATAGGCTTTTAACTCGAAGTGAGAACCCTAGAAAGCCTAGCATCTCTTGAAAATTGAGCTCATTGAGAGAAAACTCCATACAATGGAAAAACCAATACCTTTGTTAAGAAGAAAGGTAAAGAAAATAAAAATCCTAGTGAGTAAATTGATACCGATAGTATTGAGATGCCTTTGCTTATTTTTCTGAAGGCAACGATGCCTTAGTCTTTACTTGTTTAGTGATTTTTTGGATTATGCTCCGCAGTACTAAGTTTAAAACTTTATTAAGGCCCGTCTACCAGACTATTATGATGATAAGTAGCTTAATGGTTAGTCTTAGTTGTAATTTTTATTTTACTATTTTAATTTAGACTTCTCTAGTTAAGGTTTTTTATTATGTAAGGGTGGGTTGTGGTGTGCTATTCTTTGGGTTCTAGCTAATTTGTGCTAGTTGCTTCTTTCTAGGTTAATGTGTTAATCTCTTGTATTGTTTTGGGATCAGGGCCCTCTCATTGATTACTTAATACGAAACAATAACAACCTTTTGATAACAAAAAGTGTGTCATATAGAACAAATAATACCTATTTTCAGCCCTCAATGACTAGCTTCTCGTGCGTCGGTGTTTGAAAATGTCACCTACGTGGACAATAGCATTCTATGTTAATTATAAGTATGTCTAGTCAGATAGTTATGGCGTTTTGGTTGTGCTATTATGTTTTTGGTTACTTATTGAGAGTTATATTCTAGTGTTTTGTCTGGGCACTTGGCTGTGTGATGCCAGAAGCTATACCGTGGCTAATCTATTTTGTTGTTTTCTGTCTGCTAGAATAGTTTATAGTAATATTTGTGAGAGAAATTCTTTAAATACAACATACTTTAACTATGAATAGCTACCCCTTAATTGCAATTTGAGATAAGGAATTTCCATGCGAACAACACTAGGTTTAGAGCTTGCACAACATAGAACACCATGTGTATGGTCAACCACTAAAAATCACTTTTCTCCAAATCCATTACATTAGGAAATCAACATAGAACACCATGTGTATGTTCAACCACTAAAAATCACTTTTCTCCAAATCCATTACATTAGGAAATTAAGATGTTTAAATAACTCCCCTTTGTAAATCAGGATGATGGCAGATGATTAGACTGAGTGTGAATTGTAAATGCTTGAACACATTGTAACTTATATACATACAACATCAAGGTGAATTAATGCAATCTTAAAATGTTATATTGCCCATTCATTTCAAAATGAAATGACATACTTGTCTCTTTCTGGAACACAATACTACTAGCACTAGGATAAACTGTTATAATACACATAGCAGCTCTTTTTGCATGACGATTGTCTGGTGGTTGAACTAAGATGCAAGTTTCAACTCAGTTTTGTATCCCAGGTAGATGAAGTATTCCAATGGAAACAACAGAATCTCGAAGTTATTATTGAAGACTATGGTTTCATAAGAAGAGAATGTAAATATGAGATGTCAAAGCATCCACCTATCAATTTTATAGCTGCAATTAACGCTGCCTATGCTATATAAACAACAATTATTCATACACTTGAATTACACATTTGATGACTTCTTATGCATTTGATGGAGCAGATTTTGATTAAATTTAAAATTATTTGAATATATTCTGTAACTTACCAAGTTTTAAAAAATAATTTATTTTAGTTATTTAGCTTATTAGTATTATCTAAAGGAATTTGGAAATACTAGATCTTCTAAACAATGTGCAAGGACAATTTTTGTATAATATAGTTCAAATTTATGAACATGCCACAGGCTTGTTCATACTGAAGGATTAGTTGTTTCTTCTTGAAAACTAAAACTAGGTAAAGAAAATTTAGACATTTGAATTGCAGCATCCAATTATATTTCAATTGGGAAGACAATCTTTAGAACATTGAATCGCAGATTAAATCCTTGAAAGAATTCCAAACCAAATTAATATCATGGGTGCAAATATTATATATTATATAAAGCAAGCTGCTACTAATCAATAAGAGAAATAATCGCAGATTGTTTGTTGCCTTCCATTGGTAAGATCTTTCTCTTTAGGTAGTTAAACCCTTTTCAAAGATTGAAGCTCTGATACCAATTGTTAGGCCCAATATGGAAAGCTAATGTACTGAGAGGGGAGGGGTGAATTAGTACTTTAAATCCTTTTATCAACAATATCTTTACTGTTATGCATAAACCAAAAACTGCTGTAACATAACATAAAGCTAAAACAAATATGTAACAATCATACATGATTCACTCCATAACACATATATTTTGGTTACACATAAACTCTTGGTTAGAGAGAAAAACTATGGTGGGGATGGCACCCACAACTTCACTACTGCAATAATAAAAAGTGCTCGGTTAGAGCTACATATTTAGATATTTTTGATAGCTTACCCTGTTAGGAGTAACAAGATTTGTTAGATCTACCTTGCTAAAGGATTTTACAACACTTTATATAAATGCTGCACCTGATTAGAGGATTTACAATTTATAGACTTGATTAGAGTCTTTTACCCTGTTAAAGGTTTCTCTTACAATTTCAAAATATAATAAGACTTTACAAATATCTGCAACTTTACATTTGAAATGATGTAGCAGATTCTATGTGCTCAAAATAAGATTAGCTTGCCTATAGCATACCTCGGTAACTCATAATGTAACTTGGTAAACCCTTCTGTTGACTCTGTTCTTTGACTATTCTTTGATAACCTTCTTGGTGACCTTTGTGTCTCTATATCAGTCATAATACTCTGTGATTTCTCATGTATCACATAAGTCTTGCTTCATACACATATGCACACACAATTTTCTCATTCACACATATATCTCTAACCCTAAATTCATGCTGTATAAATATACTTCTTATGTCGGTGGTCTGATTCATTGCTTCGATCTTACAAACATGATTTCTCGAATAAATAACCATGCAAAATATTTAATTGGTTGACCTCAAAATTATACAAAATCTATATGTGCAATTTCCAATGTGATAACGGTTCCATGTTCCTCGATCTTGTAACACGTTTTCATATGTGTGTCCAGGTTCAATGAATCTGGTAACACATTTCACTTAGTGTATATCAACTCGGTGTATTATCTTTACTGCTCGGTAGACATAAAATAACACTCGATAGACAGCTCGGTGTATACTGCGTTCTATGACTGCTTTCTTCTGTAACTGACTAGACTGTTCATACCGACTTCTCTGTGTGTACCGACTGCATGATTCAGTAATGCTAACCGACTAGAATATATAGAATGACTTTGGATATAAAACTAATGGCAATTTGATAAGTAGTAACAATCTCCCCTTTTGACATTAGTTGAGATGTTTGACAAAACTACTTTCAAAGTCATTACTCAAAAATCTGTATACTTTACAAAATTTGACTAAACATACAATATATACATTAGTCAATGAAATAGTATAATCAAATATACTCCCCTTATCAATATGCTGTTCAAAACTTTGATTATGTGTGCTCGGTGATCAATACTCTGTAATCACTGTTCTTTCCTCTGTTTACTGCTTGGTTCATTGCTCTTGGATGCTCTGCTTATTCTGCTCGGTATACTCCCCCTGTATACGATACTCCGGCTGTTTGATAATTTGAATACTATACACTCCCCCTGTGTACTTTGATGCTATATATATTCTTGATGATATCCTCCCCCTTTTTGACAAACATCAAAATTTAGTTACCATTTGGAGGTGGCAACTGATCAAAAATGGATTTGTACTTTGTCTTGGCTTTGGTGAGAGCAATAGAAAGTGCATCCTTTACACTGTCCATTAAAGAATTGCGTGCATTAATATCAGCCAACAATGAAATTAAGCCATCTAAAGTGCTTCCCTTTTGTGTAGTAGAGAGGTAAGTGGCTCGGTTTAGCTGTTCTTGAGCGGATGAAAGATGAGGAAGGAATAATGTTTGAAGTGTCATTATGTCCATCCTGATCTTGTGTTCTTCATTCCTCAGTTCCAATTGTTGAGCCATTAGCTTTTGTAGCTTAGTATAAAATTTTTGAACTGAATTGGGCTCGAGGGTTAACTTATTTGAGAGATCGGTGATCTCTTTCTCAATTGCTTCTGTTTTATTCTTAATGTCCTTAAGGAATAAAGAAAATGTGTAGAGTTTCTGAAATAATGAAAGAATGTGCTTGAGTTGAGGGGACAACTCAGCAATAAATTTGACAAGTTTTACCTTGCCAACAACAATGGATTTCTGTACTTCCTCTATCATTTTAGCAGTTAGCTCCTTGTATTTTAGTTTGCTCAAGTATTCAGATGCATCTACTCCAAATGTCTTAATCTGATTTAGGAGTTCATCCAATTGAATATGGATGGCTGCATCGGTTGATACTGTAGTTGAAGGTAGCATATCTGATAGTAAGGTCTTTACCTTCTGAAGTAGTTTATTCTTCTTTTGTATGGCTAGTTGCTTCTCCTATTCAGCCTTTGCTTTGCACAGTTCACTGAATTCAATGAGTGCTTGCCCTTTCAATTTGGAGATGCCTACATTGGGCAACACTATCGGTTTTGATAAATCAATTTTGAAACTATGCTTTTTCAACTTCTTTTCTTTACCTTTCACCGGGTGAACCACTACAATAGCTTGAGAGGATTGAGGACCCTCGGTAGGTTTCTTGGTAGAGACAACACTTTGGTCGGTTTCTTTAGCCTCGGTAGTGTCCTTCGGTGTCTCGGTGCTTGGTGTCTCAGCTGTAACATTTTTCGTGCTAGAAGGTGCTTGAGAGGTTTGTTCTTGTGAAGTACCTTCTGCTGTAGACTTTTGACCTTCGGTGCCTTCACCTGTATCCTGAGGAGCTTCGGTTGTAGTAGGTTGATTGATCGGTGGGTAAGGCTGAACTTGTTCCAAAATAGATTCACTGGAGACAAGTTTTGCATAAGCATTTCCTTCTATCATTTCTTGTTCAGGTGCCTCTGCATCCATGATATCTTCATCTATTTGAATGGTGTCAGGAGGGTCTTGCTCGGTGACATCAGGCTCTTGGTCGGTGACATCGACTATTTCCACTGTAGATTGTTCACTAGCATTCTTTCTTCCAAAGATGTCCTTCCATTGCTCTTTTGTTTCCTTCTACACTTCTATATACATGCCATTCATCAATTTCAAGGCCTTTTGTTTTACTGTAAATTGTGTTTGGCTGTTTGTCAGATGTTCTTTTATTTCATCAACCGACATATCAGGAAAGAGATGCACCAGACTTCTTTCTCTGATTTGTTTCTCCGAGTCTAGGGCATATTACCATTTGGTTTCAATATGTGTATATAATTCTTTAGGAATAGAATTACATACTTCTAATGGGACCACTCAGAATTTTAGAAGTGTGCAAATGACAGCTTCTTCAATTTGCCTCTTTTCATCAGTAGATCTGGATTCATATTTGACAAATTTGAATCCACCAAATCCACCATATTCCTTCAGATTTTTACAAAAAATTTCTACACTATGTACATCTACCTTCTTGCTTTTCGCAATCTAAATTTAATTTGCATCTTTAGATTCAGTATCACTTGACTCTTTTGGCAAAATGAGTCTCCAAGTAGATTTCTTGTAAGTTCTAGTTACCTTAGGAACGACAACAATTTTTTGTCTCTTACTCGGTGATGCAGCAGATGCCCTTGTGTTAGGTCTCTTTGTTGGAGGGGTCAGTAGGGCCATTGAAGTGTTCTGTTTCTTTCTCTTCAACACTTTTCCCTTAGGCAATTCGGTGCTAAGTGTTATGGCTGCTTCTTGGGCTTTTATCTCCTCTTTGGTGATGGCTAGAACGTCTTTGACAGGTGTGGAGGAAGACTCTTCTCCAAATTTCTCAGATAATGCATTAATCATCTTTGTAGCTTTTCTTGTAGCCTTCGGTACTACAATGCTCATTTTTACTTTTTCCTTCACCTCTTCATAGGTTCCATACCCCAGCTCGGTAGTATGCCTTGGCAATGATAGATAGGCATCAATTTGCTGTTGTGTGATATCAAAATCAATCTCATAACCCATTGGTGGCAAAGATTGAGTCCTTGGTTCAACAACATTCATATAACAATAATTGGTGTCGACCTCAAAAAATATATCATCCTTATATTTTTCTACCAGCTGTGGTGGAATCCAGTACCTGTTATGCATTTTCTCTTGGAACTTGCTGAAGTAATCATCCATTATATCATTAAAGTTATCACCTAACTTCTTGATGAAGTTATTGATCTGATGGGTGATTGGTCGGTGTAGTTCCCAAACAACTTTACCGACTGTTGGAAAAAACTTCTCAAAGTAGAAAAACATACATACAAGTAGTGATCCAAATTTTAGAGTATTTGCCAAGTTGTTCTTCTTCGGCTTCTTGATTGTGTTCAGATTTTCAAACAAGTTCTTCAACAATACTTCACACAAGTCAATTTTCATGCCTTTCTTAACAATTTTTTATGCTAAGTCCACTGCTGCATAGGGTACACTATTTTCCATTGCCGATTGGAAGAAACAGTAACCAATTACTCTAATGGAAAATTTGAGTTGAGGATTAGTGACATTGTTCAACTTCAGACCTCTTTAATCAGATTCTACTCCAGTCAAATTGATCAATTCCTTCTGTGATATCATTTTCTATGCTTGGGCATGATCATAGATAGGATAACTGGTGATCAGATGAATGATTTCTTTAGTGATCTTAAACGGTTGCTCTTGTAGCCACATGAAATCATCATGCACTCGGCTTAGTACAAGCTTGACCCACTGGGGTTTGAACACACGGGGATAGGTTAGGGCTTCAGTCAATCCCTTGATTTTGATATGCTCATACTTGCTATCCATTTTACTATCTGTGCACAATTCATCATATGCATCTTTGATCTCAACATGACCGAGTTCTTCAACATGACATTTTGTGAAGAATCTCACATCCTCGAGTAACAAGACTTGATCCGGGATGAGTGAAAAGGAAGTTTTGTCATTCGGTTTAGATGCAATTTTGGGAGTCAAAGAGTATTTTGGTGAGGGCTTCTCTACATTCTTAACAACAATGGGGTCTTGGATCTTAGGTGCCATTTTGATTTCAGATAAAAATTGACACAGGAACCTTAGGGTTTGAGAACTTAACAAATGACAGACGCTTCACACTCAGCAGATAATAACAACTTAATGAGTTTGGTAAACCAGCTTAGCAATGCGATGAGATTCGATGTAAATACCTTAGATTTCACTTTGAAGATGGTTTGATCGCCTTCATTCACTCTACTCTGCTTCTTGAAAACTTGGTGAATGAAAATGACCGCGAAAATACCTTTAAGTACTCAAAAATACCTTATCGGGCTCCGTGCAAGTTAGGTCAAAACATTAAATGCACTCGGTTCTACTTAACTTTCTTTCCCTTTCTGCGCTTTAACCAAGTAACCAAATTTCCTTCATATACCGACTTGACAGGCTTCCTGAATTCACCGACTTGACAAATTTCCTGTAAAGTACTCCAAAAGACTTTGATAGAATTTCAAACTTACTAATACATCTTAATATGCAGATTTTGAATTCAGTACATACTAAAATAAGAACTGTTTAAGATTTAACCTTGTGAGAATGTAGTCTCTTCATACCTTTACCAATTAATTTGGAGTGGAGCACCTAACTCGATAGGTAAGGTGTTTTCTTTATTTGACACAGTTTCCTTCTTTCCAAGAGATAGGCAAGCGAAAAATGGGGATTTTGGAGGAGAGATGAAGGAATGGGAAAATTTGTCCAAGAGGGACAAAGAAGCAAAAGTTGGAGATGGATAATATGAGAAAAATTTGGAGGTGATTGGATAAAAGGGGAAGGAGTTATGACAATCTTAAAAATAGAGAAATATGAGATTTTGGGCTTCAAAAAGTGGATTTTTGGGATGAGGCCTCCAAGGGAGGAAATGTGGAAAATGGCAATGCGGAGAATCCGGTGAAGTTTGGAGGAAAATGGAGTCGAGATAAAGAAGATATGGCGAAAAAACATAAAAATTTTTTACTTATTTTTTTTAAACCTTAGATTTAACAGAGCAGACAGAAACCCTAGAATTAACAGGGCAGAAACCCTAATTTTAACAGAATAAAAAAAAAAATGTCAAAGGTTTGGATTTCTGATTGTCTAGATATACAAGAGCATAATCTCCTACTTTCACACTTTCCTGCGGTCAGACAGATTATCTTTAAACAGAGCAGATAATAGGAAATGAAAAAAAATAAAAAATGCAGACTACAGTTAGCGCCAAAAAATTTCAGATAGATTAACAGAGCAGACAGTAGCACTAAACAGATAGAAAAGTGGCAAAGGTCCGGATTTCTGATTGTCTAGATAGACAAGAACATACTCTCCTATTTTCACACTTTCCTGCGGTTAGAGCATACAGTCGCACTAAACAGAATAGAAAAGTGAAAGGTCTGGATTTCTAATTGTCTATATAGACAAGAGCATACTCTCCTACTTTCACACAAATTATAATTAAACAGAGCAAATAATAGAGCAAATAATAGATCGGATAACAAGAATTCAAATTCCCACAAAAATGCTCACTCTAATCGCAGAGCTATCGTGCTGAAATAGAAACAAAAACAAAAATGCAGCAGAAACAGAAAAGAAGCTATTGCATTGAAATACAAAGCCGCTATTCTGGAACCTGCAAAAAAGATTTTTTTTTTTTTTTTTTTTCTGCAATCGCGCTATTCTAGAACCTGCGTCTCACAACTCACAAAAACTTAAAAAAAACATTAGTTCTTAGGGACGTGGGTCCCACCGAGTGTGCCAAAATGAAGAGGGGAAAACAGATTTGAAGGTCAAATGATCAAAACATAACAAAATAAACATGTAGAATGTTAAAATATCATTAAAAGACCATTTCACCTTGCTATTTTACCTTCTCCTTTGGATTGAGCTTGATGAAGTGAAGGCGCCCCTTGATAGTGCTCCACTTGATGTGCTCCTTTGATTGCTGGATGTGGATGGCTCTCCAATGTTGTGCACAAATGGAATGGATTTGAAAAATGATAAGAATGAGATGATCAAGTTGCCAAGATGATTTCTTGGGCTCAGAAGAGCAGCATAAACTTACTGGATTTCAAGATGTTTTGAATGAAGGGATGGAGCCCTATTTTATAGGAAGAGGAGAGGAAAACGAATGGCTAGGATGAATTTGAGATGAAGGGCTAAGATTTACTTGTGAGCTCACACAAGGTCCAAGAGAGGGTGTGGAGACCAAGAAATATGCCTTAAAGGCATTTCGTATCTCCACTCTCCACAAGATGCATTGGAGGAATTAAAAATTCTCCAAAAAAGGATATCATGGGGATTGGAGGAATAAAAAGGAATTAAAAATTCCTTGGGAGAGGGGATGCCTAGAGGAATGTGTGATTTCGAAAATTTTACATTCACCTAGGAAAAGAGCATTTAAAGCTAGTGGCTAGATGAAAAAGACAGAGTTGACTTTGTGGCTAATCATGATTATTAACCATTAATGACTCATTAGGAGAGGGATTAGAGGAAATATTAGGTGAGATTAATATTTGTACAAGAATTTGATTAGGAGAGAGAATGAGTGGAGGGAATAAAAAATTAGAAGAATAATGTTAAGTGAGTTTAGGGAGTTTCTAGAAGAATGAATTAAGAAGATGATTTGTAGGAATCATGTAGGTTAACTAATTAATTGAAATTAATTAGCTAAGAGGAAGATTTGTGAGGATTTGATTTTTTTAGAAGAATAAAGAAAGGGATTGATTTATTAAATAAATAAATCATATGCTATAGTGACAATATTAATTATATTTAATTAATATTGAGAGGAATTTGAATTAACATAATTAATTATGCGAGGAATTAAAAATAATTTAAATAATTATTTTTAAGTGTCTACATAGGCTAGAGAATATTTCATTTGGCTGCTGTGTAGCGGAAGGGATATCAAAATCTTAGAAGGTAGTCAA
Source organism: Cryptomeria japonica (assembly GCF_030272615.1). NCBI lineage: Eukaryota > Viridiplantae > Streptophyta > Pinopsida > Cupressales > Cupressaceae > Cryptomeria > Cryptomeria japonica. Next base: position 846,944 of record NW_026728845.1, on the reverse strand, counting down.
AGGGACATCGAAAGGTGGTTTCAAATGGAAAACGCCTTTCATGGGCTACCTATATTCACCCCTTCATCATCAAACAACTAGGAGGAAGAATGAAGGGGAAAGAGAACAATGAAGGCAAGGGGTGGATGGTTCAGATGCAGAGCATCTGAAATTAATCTTGAGTATGGAAGATGTGCAGTATGCAGTTCTTATAATATTGCTCGATAAGATTCTCCTTCCATTTTTCCATTACCTCCCTTTTCTATGTATTTTCATCCTCTAGTTGTGAGGAAATATCTTTTATAAGGTTGCAAGGCTCTCCTTCTAGTCTAATGAGTGTCTCTACCAACGTGTATTATGTAGGTCTTCCACTAGCATGATGGTGGCACGACTCAAAGCACAAAGACATCAACAAAATATTATTCTCCATTGAGGCATCTTCTTGTATGGGTGGCCCATTTTTGTCTTATATTGAATGGGCGATGGGTTTTCTTTTATTTGCATATGGCCTGAAACATGTCAAAAGAGGAAAAGCCAAGTGTAAGCAGGTTGAAGATTTTGGGAATTCCTGATTATTATAATAGGAATACTACAACTGTAAGAAAATATTCAGAAATGTTGTATTCTAGGTGGGTAGAAGCAGCCATTTGTTAATCTATGGTTTCATGCAGGTTCACAGAGAAGAAGGATTATCTTTCCATATTGTAAATTTCAATTAGTACTGTATGCAATTTTTCATTGGTTGCATATACTATGTCCATTTGTATTTTCTGAATTTATATGAATTCAAATATGAAGGATATGTTGGTTTGTGTAGTACCCCTCCTCGATCAGCCTCTTTTGTATGTTTTGAGTTACTTCAGTGATTGTTATGTGGAACATTATTGTATTTTGATTCGGATATTATGCGATGTTATTTCGTGCTTTATCTAGATTCATGGTGTATGATTTATGTAGTATTTCAGTGCTTATGATTAATGTTATTTTATGGATCATTATCATGGACTGACACTTTTCCCTTCTATTGCGATGCGTTATTTATATGTTGCGTGTTTGCAAGTGTACTATTGGGATGTGAGGGGATGATTTTCATTCACTCACTCCGGTGAGATAGGGAACGTCATGATTCTTGTTCATCGTTGTGTTTACCATGTTTGTATATATATATTGGTCTATATGCACGTGTGGTTCTTTGGTTGTTGTACCCTAGCTTGACCGCAGTTACACTCATGTGAGTGTTGTCAGTCGGTTGTGTTTCCCCCATTTGGCTGTTATGCATGTCATGGTGCCTTGGTTTGGTCATTTGAGAGTCATCATTTGATCTGTCTTGGTTTTGCATGTTTCTGTTTATTTAAATGGTTATTTAATTTAGATGGATGATGCTATCTTGTGTTTGCGTAATCATTTAATTAATATGCTTTGTGATTATTGATTTATTTAAATTGATGAATTGCTAGATTAAATGGCTTAATTTATTCTGTAAGTTGCATTAATATTTTTGTGAAATAAATAAATTGCCTAGCCATTTAAAAAGGTTAAATGCTTATGTTGAAGGAAGTATTTATGAAAAAAGAAATAAATGAAAGTTTTCCTTTTTATTTTTCCATTTGGCCTTTTTAATTTAATCATTGGAAAGAATTATTATTTTTGGGAAAGAAATAAATTTGATTGCCTTTTTAGTTTTAAAATATTTAAATTTGATTGGATGAAAACTTTAACCTAGAAGCTTGGGTTAAAAGATATTTTGGGCATCAATTCTGGGCATTCACGACAGGAGAAGAAGAGGATTTTTGGAGAGAAAATTCTGGAAAAACTTCCTGAAGGATCTAGAAATTTGACTTGGCTACAAGACTAGAGTTTCTTCATCCCTTTTGCTTGCTAATTGCTTCAAGGTTGGAGGTTTCCTTGTCTTGAATTTGTTTTTTGAAAATTTCAGTTTGCTTCCTGTGTATGGAAATTTATGTATTCTGCCTGTAGATTCTTTTTGGAATGTTGAAATGGAAGAAAGATTGCCTGATATAGTTGATTGTGTGATGCTATAAGCATATGGTTGCATTCAGGAAAGGAATTTGTTCATTTCTTCTCTGCTGTGTGTTATTTGTTAATAACAAGCAATTTCTTGATTTACCTCTTCATTGGAAAGAAAGAATTTTAGATTGGGCTTGCTGGGTGCATCCTTGTTTCTATTCTGTCATGATTTGGCTAGCTATTCTTTCCAGTGTGTCTATTTCACCATTTACCTTGCTGGTAAACTCTTCCTTGAAATTTTGGAAATTTGCACTGTATGTGTGTGCCTGTGAATTAATTCTGGAAATGGAATGTTCGAAGTGGTAAGTATTACCAGTTGGAAGTGGTAAATGTTACCGGTTGGAAGTGGTAAGTGTTACCGGTTGGTAGCAACATTGTTACCAGTGGTAGAAAGACTACCGGTAAGTGGTGTTTGTTGTCCTGGCAGCAGCACAACTGTGGGTTGGTTTGACCCTTGCTTAGCTTTGAGCCCTCACCGATCTCCAAACCGGTTTGTGTTAAGAACTTAAATTTTATAAATGGAATGTTTAAAGTGGTATTGCATGATGTAATGTGATTTTCAAGTAATTTTTATTATGTGGTTAATAAATTTATCAATGAAAATTAAGGCATGAATTAGAGATTCAAATGGGTAGATTTGGAATATTAATTTGGAAATTGATTAGATGTGACTGCTGGAAAGGAGTGTTTTATTTAATTTTCAATTAAAGATGTTGTAAGTGTTTATGATGCTGATATTTTCAAAGATTTTCTGAGTGCGGATTTGATGTATTTAGCTGTCCTTGCAAGTTTTTATTGTGACATTTTGGTTTGTGGTTCAGTCATCCTGTGGTGGTGTAATTGGTACCTTTGACCAAGTGATATATGTTGGCTCCGTTGTCTTAACCATGTAGTGTCTTTGCCTTATGGTCAGTCAAGAGTTAGTATGTCCTTGTTTGACCACTTGTTTTCGATAGTGGTGTTATGGCTGTTTGCTTCGCCATAGGGTCCTCGGGGAGTGACCATGCTTGTGTAGTGTCCTTTGAGAGAGTGGCTTTCGCTTGGGGGTTGCACCCAAAGTGGTAGTATTATGACCCAGCGAAATTCAGATAATATATGGTAATCTAATGCATTGATTAGGTGGGTAGTTTCATAACATTAATAAGATAATGTACCTCGCACATAGGTGGGTGCTTGTATTGAGGCTCATAATGTAGTGAGAAGGCCTGGAATGGCAAACCGACCACCTTGTCTTCACGAAAGGCTAGAAGGGTCCGTATGAGACTTAGTTGGAGCCAGAGGTTTGGGAGAGGTTACCAGGATAGAGATTCGAGACCTATGAGAGCCTACCAAGGTAACCATCAAGCTATGCGATGATACTCTCTCTTTAGGTTCACTTATGTGTGTGATGTCGAGTCACTAGTGTTTTTGTGATGTTGAGTCACCTAGATTATTGTGGAGTCTCTTGTGCTGTCATGGAGTCGTGTTGTTTTATTGACCATGTCATGCTTTTTCTTGTTTGAGGGTCCTCAGCTATCTCCTAGCATGGTGGGGTGATTCCATTTGGGAATTACATGGTCAGGTGGTAGTGCCACTTCCCATCGGATGTTCAGATTTGTGCCTTCATGCAAGGATTGGCTTCGTAGGTGTTCCTGTGGTTCGTGACCCATGCTTCATCTCATGTTTTGAAGATTATTTGTATTTTTAGACCTATGTGGTCATTGTATCATTGTAATATTGATCTTATGTAACCTTGTGATTGGATGAGATCTATCCTTTATGTTTATTGAGAAGCTATGTATTGGAAGAGCAATGTAATCCTATGTTTGGATGTTTTTATCAGTTTCCTTGATGATGTTAGTAAATGCTTACTGAAGTGGAAATTACGTTGTATCCTTTCAATCTTTCTATGATGAATCTTTATTTGCTTATGGCTTCTTGTGATCATTGAGTTAATGATGCATATGTGGATTTACGATTTTGTGGAATTCATTCTTGAAGTTAATTCTTCGTTGGTAACCCTTAAGAAATTCTGGTGTAAGTCTTTCACTTGTGTTATCGTGCATGATGTGTAAATGCACTTATGATGTTTGTGCTTTAAAAAAAATAAAATTGTTTCACCCTTGTTGTGGATTTTCCTTCGGGGTTCCTGGCGGGGCATTACAGTTTGTTCTAGTATTTTCTTATCAATGTGTGATTGTGCTTATGGGTCTCCTTCAAGGAAGGAGTTAAATTCTATTTGCAATTTGCAGTAAATTTGGGAAACATTGAATGGATTAACATGAATGGTTGATGCAATTAGTTGATGGAATTGTGTCAATTTTAGGCATTCCACTTTGAAAATTCCCTAATTTGAGTTATTTTGCAATGCGGGTTTGTCCTTTTAATTTGTGGGCGTGACTCTGTTTCATTGGATATGCACTTGATTGTAGAAGCTATTTGTGAATTTGTTTCGGTAGCATCCCTTATTAATCATATCTCTCCTATCTTCTTTTCTTCAAGCATTTCTTAAAGGGCAGGTTTCATAATCCATGCTTTGTATTCCCTTGTACACTTGGAGTAGCGCATGTATTATTTTTTTGGTCGAATTGCAGATTGTGAAGGATTAGGGGTGTATAGAGGGTAACTGTAGATAATCCCCTTATAGTTGAGAAACATCTACCAATCATGAACCTGTACGATTGTGACGAATTTGAAAGCATATTGGGCATGAAGGTCCTAAGTAGGAAAAATACATTCCCGAGTTAGGTAGAGCTCAAAGTGAAGAAGGCTCGCTAAGGCCTTGTTGTGTTTTGTTTTCTTGTCTTCAATCTGTTGATAGTTCAAATTAAATGATGTGAAGGAGATTCAGATTTGAGAAGATTTTGATTTTGATCCATGGGTTATTGTTAGCATCCAATAAAATTTAGGCCTACAAATATCATTATTTGCGACAATCCGCAAACAATTTTCACTCAAAATCCATCAATTTCTCTTTATTTATTACTACTTATGTTGTGATTATATCTGTCTAATATGATTTGATCGGTTTTATTCCAAAAAATTATTAATTAATCTAAATTAATCAAATCCTAAAACTGATTTTAACCACAAACTAATTTAATAAATATAACATACAATGCACAAAATGTTTAGAATTGTTTTGTTTTTTTGATGAGGAACATGGCCATCCAAAATTATTCTAACTCATAAATCTATAATTATTTACAAACATTTGGAGAACATAAGAAGCAAAATGTGAAATTATTATAAAATGCTTGGATAATATAATATAAGATGCATTATATTTGCCCTAATTTATACATATTATGTTATTTGCAAATCATTAGAAAGACCAGGATAGCATAATAATATTCTTAGAAGACAAGATTTTGATAGATTTGAGACAAAGAATTTTAGGGTAACATGTTTTATTCGCCGGCTTTTCAAAGACATTGAAGTTGGACAAGGATTTTAGGGTGAGTATATCTCAAATGATTTTATGAATTTTTGCAAAGCAGATGGCATTCATAAACAATTCATAGCCCGCTACACACCTCAGCAAAATGGTGTGACAGAGAGAAAGAATCGAACTATAATGGAGATGGCACGTAGCATGCTAGCAACAAAACATTTACCTAATGAATATTGAGTTGAGGCAGTAGCAACTGCTGTCCATATTTTGAATAGATGTCTGACTAAGAGTGTAAAGAAAAAAGTACCACAAGAGGCTTGGATAGGTATGAAACATAGTGTTTCTCATTTAAAATTTTTTGGTTGTGTTTCATATGCCCATGTCCCTGATAAGTTAAGAAAGAAGATAGATTTTAAAGGAGAGAAATGCGTATTTATTGGTTATTACGATGATACAAAAGCATACAAGTTGTTTAATCCCATAACTAGAAAAGTTATAAGCAGTCGAGATGTTCAATTTGTGGAAGACGAAGCATGGTATGGGACTATAGAGAGGAAAGTGAACATCACACCTATTGTTCCTCATGATGAAGTGTTTCCAATATCAAATGCACCTCAACTAGCACCTTCTTCTACTCCTGGGACAACATCACATGTAGTAGCACAAGCTGCACCTTCATCTATATAAAGAATATCTTCAAGGTTGCAATCTATACCACAACAAACTCCAACTACAGCTCCAACTACACCAGCTAGTAGTAGTCCAAGCAATTCAACGTCTTCAGATCACACCCTAGTAACATTGATACCAAGAAAGACAAGAAGGTTGAGTGATTTGTATAATGTTGATATAACAATTTCGTTTGCTGTTTTTGCTTTATTCTCTCAAGTTGATGATGCTTTAACATTTGAAGAAGCTGTGAATGATGATAAATGGGCACATGCCATGGATGAAGAGATTGAATCTATTAAGAAAAATAAAACATGGGAGTTGGTAGATCTGCCTGAAGGAAAAGATGCTATAAGTGTCAAATGGATTTACAAGACAAAACATGATGTCGATGGAAAAGTGCAAAACCATAAGGCAAGGCTTGATGCAAGAGGTTTCACACAATAGCCCGGAATTGACTTCAATGAAATATTTTCTCTAGTTGCACGGATGTATACAATCAGAACAGTATTGGCAATTGCTGCTCATAATAAGTGGGTGGTATACCAAATGGACGCGAAGTCAGCCTTTTTGAATGGATATCGACAAGAAGAAGTGTATGTTCACCACCCTGAAGGGTATGAGATTTCAAGACAGGAAGACAAAGTATATAGGCTGGAAAAGGCATTGTATGGATTAAAGCAAGCTCCAAGAGCTTGATAAAGCCGGATAGACTCTTACTTGATTCAAGATAGATTTCAAAGGAGTAGTTGTGAGCCGACTCTGTACATAAAAATAAATGAGAATGGCAGAGTTTTAATTGTATGCTTGTATGTAGATGATTTGATCTTGACTAGTGATCTGAACATTGATGCTTTCAAAACAACAATGAAAAGTGAGTTTGAAATGACTGATTGAGGGCTTATGAGATATTTTTTGGGTATTGAAGTCCATCATTCTATTGCTGGAATATTTATTTGTCAATCTAAGTATGCTAATGAGATTTTGAAGAGGTTCAACATGTTGAAATCCAAAGCAACACCTACACCTGTCACAACTGGATTGAAACTAAGCATGGAAGATGGAGGACTATCTGTAGATCCCACATTATATAAAAGAATGGTTGGGAGTTTAATGTATTTAACAATCATGAGGCCAGATATAATGTATGGTGTCAGTTTGATCTCCAGGATTATATAATTACCAAAGGAATCTGATTGGCAGGCTGGGAAAAGAATTTAAATAAATTTCTCTTCACTTCTCTCGCTTTAGGTTTTCAAAAACTATTTGTTGGTAGAAATTGATTTACTGTCAACCTCAAATGTTGTGTCTCTTGAGATGGTGTTTGGGCCCGTCAATTATTCCGATATTTTAAACTATTTATAATAGGGAGTAGAATGCTATTTTTCACATAGCCAGACACTATAACTATAATAATTTTCAATATAAGCACATATAAGCATGAGATGTATTTGATGAGTACAGTTTATCGATTTTAAGAAATGTATGTTTTCAGAGTTTGTATAGCGAAATTAAAAAAATACTTAGTAGTTAAGTTTATGGATACAAAGCTAGTTTGCATGTGAACTACATCTAAAACAAAAAACCTTGAGCTAACATAGAGCAGACGACATTGTGATTTTGATCCAAGATGATTGCTTTCATCCATTAATTGCATATAGATATCCTAATATGCATCAATAGATCTACTAGAATTCATTTTAGTGGAGACAACAAGAGATGAAATGAATATTCTAGAGCATCATCTAAAACAATCATCCATATTTATACTCATCTTAGCATGTGTTTTAGATTTAATGTGCATGTATTGAACTAGTTAAGTTTAAGGAAACAAAGCGAGTTTACACATTAACTAGATCTAGAACAAACAATGTTGAGCTAATATAGAGAATAGAATATTGTAATCTTGATTCACACATTATTGTTTGTATCCATAAAGTGCATATAAATATCATCATATGCATTAATCTACAAACAATTGTTACTAATAGAATTAATTAATTTTATTTAATTATTCATGGTGTGATTATACTCATCTTATATTACTTGACTCATTGTATTCCAAAAAAATATTAGTTAATCTAAATTAATTGAACCCTAAAACTTAAACCACCAACTAATATAAGAAATATAAAATACAAAACATAAAACATTTGTGATCAAGCCAAAATAACCTCATTATATTTATCTAGTTTCTATTATTGTATTGCCTCGCCAATATAGTTATCTATACCATAGCCCAAAAAATCTTTCGAGGAAAAAGATTGGCAAACTAAAAGTATGACTTGTTTTTTCTTAAAAATGGAGGATTTAAACTGGGGAAAATTGGATTAAAAAATAAAGCCAAAAATGCAAAAAAGGGATAAAAACTTATTTTTGAAATTTCGGCATTGTATAATGCATACTTTATACTAAATGTAACTATTTATTTTGAGTAGGCAAGATCAATAATAATCCTAGTCATATGGTAAGGATAAAAATATACGATAATTATAATTTTAAAAATTAATGTAATGCCTTTGCCTACATCTATCATTGTTTTTAACAATTGTGATTGAGAGCATAATATTAAAAGCTTAGGACTACTTACTGCCTTCATTGTAATTTGAAGTAGTTTTTAGACCAAGCTGAAAGTAATGTTAAAAGAAATATTATGATGTAAGATAGTCTTAAAACATTACATTACCCATTTGTTTCAAAATGAAATGGCACACTTTTATGCACACATTTGTATCTTTGATTAGTTTTATCACTAAGATAAATTATTACAACAAAAAATATTTTAGCACTGCAGTTCTTCAACTAATCATGTATTCAATAATTAAATATACGCTTTAAAGTCTTTTCTTATAATGTACTCAATAATTACATTTGAAAACATATTTTGATTTCCTTGTATACATTCGCGTTAATTTTGATTTTCTTGTATAAATTGCAGACCGAGTTGGCGATGAAAATAAGAGAATGCCCATGCTATTTAATGATCTTACCTGAGTTGAGCTGAGCATCTGCATCTGTGTGATTGAGGCGAGCTTTGGGAAACGGAAGAGGAAGAGGAAGGAAAAATGGCAATGAAAATGGGCAGCGTTGCAGTTTTGGTTTTGGTGTTAACGGCAATAATAGTAATGGCCAATATTAGCGTGGCTGTCGGCGCAAGCAGACAGCCCTAAGTGCTGCAACATCGGCGACTGCGGGAGTGGGATTGGATATTGTGCCGCCACATGCTAGCAACCGCCTTCTATTACCTTTGCCTCATCAAAATAAATTGAGTTGAATGGTTTGCTGTTTGTGTGTTTGAGCAGGATACTTACAATCCTTGTTCATTTGTTTCAACCTTTATTTTCGCTGTGTGGCCGCTATCCAACAAGTTAAGATTGTTGTTCCAAAATATTTGACTATATATATCTTATCTTATCTTGTTCATGTTTCAATCTTTTATTGAAATAGGTTCGTTATCGAATTATATCTGCACCTCCATATATTTATAATGTCGAGTAGAATTCTGTTTTTCACATAGTGAAGTCGGTGACATTTTCAAACACTGATACAGGGGACAAGTGAGTTAGTGAGGTTTGGAGATAACTATATTGATCAATATGTTTTCTATAAGATAGGATTTTTTTTTACAAAAAGATCCAAACATTCTAGTTGTCTTATTTTTGTGGAGAGAATTATAACTCTAAATTCTTAAAATAGAAAATGGTCGAATAGATCAAAGAGCTTATATCCATAGACATATTTATGTGGTTAGTGTTGGACACATTGGTTTGTGAACGAATGATTGCACTATCCCCCTTTTTTGAGGACTAGATTTTATTTTGCTTCAGTCCAAGGCATTGCCTTTATCAAATGCCTATTTACACCACTAGCTATGTACTTGTACTCATGTTATGGCTTGACAAGGTAAATACTTTGTTCTCATCTCGTGGCTTGACAATGTTTCTCTCATGGCTAGAAATACCTTCCCTATAACTAAATGTATTAATAATGTTTATAGGCACTATTAAAACATTATTTACGTGTCCACACAATTTTCTTCTTACATAGTACCCTTTTGTAGAAAAAATGTCACTTGTTATTTTGGAAACATCGAGGGCCCAAATATTCTCGTTACACCCTTTGAAATCTAAGTGCAAGATCTATGGCCTTCATTGAATTCTCTCATATCTACTCATATAATTGATTGCTAATGGATTGATGGATGCATTAGATAAAGTTATGATATTCATATTTTCTTGTTGTTTCAAATAGAAAATGGATGTTTAAAGAAGATTGGCTCATTTCGTTTTTTGAAGCCACGAGGGGAACTACAACCACACTCTGTTAGCTAAATTCAACAATTCTTGGAGAAAGGGCGAAGTTAATTTTGGGAGCACCGAATTCAAGATTACCCTAAACTTATTGCAGAGGCAGTGTGTCTCAAATGTGAAGGCTTAAGGGTTGTGGAGAAGAGTTACAACGACCACAAGCTGTTTATCAAGAAATTCTTGGAGAAGGGTGAAAGGCATGTTCATCTGCAAAATGGGTATGATAGGTTGGTTCTTCCTCGCCCCTTTTCCTGAGATAGCTATTATGTGATAAAGTACTTTACTCTTGAAGGTAGTTACACCACTATTCACAATTATCATTTTCTTTTTCTCAATCACATTAGGCATAAGGAGAACATAAACATTTCGTTTTACCTTTAATCATTTCTATGTATGAATATTGAAGTTAAAAGTTCTTCTCCCACTTTACACCAAGGTCTCACTTTTGCCTTGTATAGGTATGTATCTAATCTAACTCCTCAAAGAAATAGGCTTTTAACCCGAAGTGAGAACCCTAGAAAGCCTAGCATCTCTTGAAAATTGAGCTCATTGAGAGAAAACTCCATACAATGGAGAAACCAATACCTCTGTTAAGAAGAAAGGTTAAGAAAATAAAAATCCTAGTGAGTACATTGATACCGATAGTATTGAGATGCCTTTGCTTATTTTTTTGAAGGCAACGATGCCTTAGTCTTTACTTGTTTAGTGATTTTTTGGATTATGCTCCGCAGTACTAAGTTTAAAACTTTATTAAGGCCTGTCTACCAGACTATTATGATGATAAGTAGCTTAATGGTTAGTCTTAGTTGTAATTTTTATTTTACTATTTTAATTTAGACTTCTCTAGTTAAGGTTTTTTATTATGTAAGGGTGGGTTGTGGTGTGCTATTCTTTGGATTCTAGCTAATTTGTGCTAGTTGCTTCTTTCTAGGTTAATGTGTTAATCTCTTGTATTGTTTTGGGATCAGGGCCCTCTCATTGATTACTTAATACGAAACAATAAGAACCTTTTGATAACAAAAAGTGTGTCATATAGAACAAATAATACCTATTTTCAGCCCTCAATGACTAGCTTCTCGTGCGTCGGTGTTTGAAAATGTCACCTACGTGGACAATAGCATTCTATGTTAATTATAAGTTTGTCTAGTCAGATAGTTATGGCGTTTTGGTTGTGCTATTATGTTTTTGGTTACTTATTGAGAGTTATATTCTAGTGTTTTGTCTGGGTACTTGGATGTGTGACGCCAGAAGCTATACCGTGGCTAATTTATTTTGTTGTTTTCTGTCTGCTAGAATAGTTTATAGTAATATTTGTGAGAGAAATTCTTTAAATACAACATACTTTAACTGTGAATAGCTACCCCTTAATTGCAATTTGAGATAAGGAATTTCTATGCGAACAACACTAGGTTTAGAGCTTGCACAACATAGAACACCATGTGTATGTTCAACCACTAAAAATCACTTTTCTCCAAATCCATTACATTAGGAAATTAAGATGTTTAAATAACTCCCCTTTGTAAATCAGGATGATGCCAGATGATTAGACTGAGTGTGAATTGTAAATGCTTGAACACATTGTAACTTATATACATACAACATCAAGGTGAATTAATGCAATCTTAAAATGTTATATTGCCCATTCATTTAAAAATGAAATGACATACTTGTCTCTTTCTAGAACACAATACTACTAGCACTAGGATAAACTGTTATAATACACATAGCAACTCTTTTTGCATGATGATTGTCTGGTGGTTGAACTAAGATGCAAGTTTCAACTCAGTTGTGTATCCCAGGTAGATGAAGTATTCCATTGGAAACAACAGAATCTCAAAGTTATTATTGAAGACTATGGTTTCAGAAGTAGAGAATGTAAATATGAGATGTCAAAGCATCCACCTATCAATTTTATAGCTACAATTAACGCTGCCTATGCTATATAAACAACAATTATTCATACACTTGAATTACACATTTGATGACTTCTTATGCATTTGATGGAGCAGATTTTGATTAAATTTAAAATTATTTGAATATATTCTGTAACTTACCAAGTTTTAAAAAACAATTTATTTTAGTTATTTAGCTTATTAGTATTATCTAAAGGAATTTGGAAATACTAGATCTTCTAAACAATGTGCAAGGACAATTTTTGGGTGGTATACCAAATGGACGCGAAGTCAGCCTTTTTGAATGGATATCGACAAGAAGAAGTGTATGTTCACCACCCTGAAGGGTATGAGATTTGAAGATAGGAAGACAAAGTATATAGGCTGGAAAAGGCATTGTATGGATTAAAGCAAGCTCCAAGAGCTTGATACAGCCGGATAGACTCTTACTTGATTCAAGATAGATTTCAAAGGAGTAGTTGTGAGCCGACTCTGTACATAAAAATAAATGAGAATGGCAAAGTTTTAATTGTATGCTTGTATGTAGATGATTTGATCTTGACTAGTGATCTGAACATTGATGCTTTCAAAACAACAATGAAAAGTGAGTTTGAAATGACTGATTGAGGGCTTATGAGATATTTTTTGGGTATTGAAGTCCATCATTCTATTGTTGGAATATTTATTTGTCAATCTAAGTATGCTAATGAGATTTTGAAGAGGTTCAACATGTTGAAATCCAAAGCAACACCTACACCTGTCACAACTGGATTGAAACTAAGCATGGAAGATGGAGGACTATCTGTAGATCCCACATTATATAAAAGAATGGTTGGGAGTTTAATGTATTTAACAACCATGAGGCCAGATATAATGTATGGTGTCAGTTTGATCTCCAGGATTATGTAATTACCAAAGGAATCTGATTGGCAGGCTGGGAAAAGAATTTAAATAAATTTCTCTTCACTTCTCTCGCTTTAGGTTTTCAAAAACTATTTGTTGGTAGAAAATGATTTACTGTCAACCTCAAATGTTGTGTCTCTTGAGATGGTGTTTGGGCCCGTCAATTATTCCGATATTTTAAACTATTTATAATAGGGAGTAGAATGCTATTTTTCACATAGCTAGACACTATAACTATAACACTTTTCAATATAACCACATATAAGCGTGAGATGTATTTGATGAGTACAGTTTATCGATTTTAAGAAATATATGTTTTGAGAGTTTGTATAGCGAAATTAAAAAAATACTTAGTAGTTAAGTTTATGGATACAAAGCTAGTTTGCATGTGAACTACATCTAAAACAAAAAACCTTGAGCTAACATAGAGCAGACGACATTGTGATTTTGATCCACGATGATTGCTTGCATCCATTAATTGCATATAGATATCCTAATATGCATCAATAGATCTATTAGAATTCATTTTAGTGGAGACAACAAGAGATGAAATGAATATTCCGGAGCATCATCTAAAACAATCATCCGTATTTATACTCATCTTAGCATGTGTTTTAGATTTAATGTGCATGTATTGAACTAGTTAAGTTTAAGGAAACAAAGCGAGTTTGCACATTAACTAGATCTAGAACAAACAATGTTGAGCTAATATAGAGAATAGAATATTGTAATCTTGATCCACACATTATTGTTTGTATCCATAAAGTGCATATAAATATCATCATATGCATTAATCTACAAACAATTGTTACTAATAGAATTAATTAATTTTATTTAATTATTCATGGTGTGATTATACTCATCTTATATTACTTGACTCATTGTATTCCAAAAAAATATTAGTTAATCTAAATTAATTGAACCCTAAAACTTAAACCACCAACTAATATAAGAAATATAAAATACAACACATAAAACATTTGTGATCAAGCCAAAATAACCACATTATATTTATCTAGTTTCTATTATTGTATTTCCTCGCCAATATACTAAAAGTATGACTTGTTTTTTCTTAAAAATGGAGGATTTAAACTGGGGAAAATTGGATTAAAAAATAAAGCCAAAAATGCAAAAAAGGGATAAAAACTTATTTTTGAAATTTCGGCATTGTATAATGCATACTTTATACTAAATGTAACTATTTATTTGTAGTAGGCAACATCAATAATAATCCTAGTCATATGGTAAGGATAAAAATATATGATAATTATAATTTTAAAAATTAATGTAATGCCTTTGCCTACATCTATCATTGTTTTTAACAATTGTGATTGACAGCATAATATTAAAAGCTTAGGACTACTTACTGCCTTCATTGTAATTTGAAGTAGTTTTTAGACCAAGCTGAAAGTAATGTTAAAAGAAATCTTATGATGTAAGATAGTCTTAAAACATTACATTACCCATTTGTTTCAAAATGAAATGGCACACTTTTATGCACACATTTGTATCTTTGATTAGTTTTATCACTAAGATAAATTATTACAACAAAAATTATTTTAGCACTGCAGTTATTCAACTAATCATGTATTCAATAATTACATATACGCTTTAAAGTCTTTTCTTATAATGTACTCAATAATTACATTTGAAAAGCCTGAAAAGTAAATTGTAAAATAAGTAAGAAAGGCCAGGATAATATAATCTATAATTGTAAAGAGTTCGATTTACCCTATTTCATACATATTGTGTTGTTTGCAAATCATTAAGAATAACGTGATACTATTATTTGAATGAATAAATTTAAATAAGACAGGATATCGATAGTATTGAGATGATGGATAGCCCATTTTATTTGCCGGCTTTTAAAAGACATTGAGGTTGGACAAGGATTTTAGGGATTTTACTGTGCTTCTGGGTTGAATGAGACATATTTTGATTTCCTTGTATACATTCGCGTTAATTTTGATTTTCTTGTATAAATTGCAGACCGAGTTGGCGATGAAAATAAGAGAATGCCCATGCTATTTAATGATCTTAACTGAGTTGAGCTGAGCATCTGCATCTGTGTGATTGAGGCGAGCTTTGGGAAACGGAAGAGGAAAAGGAAGGAAAAATGGCGATGAAAATGGGCAGCGTTGCAGTTTTGGTTTCGGTGTTAATGGCAATAATAGTAATGGCCAATATTAGCGTGGCTTCGGCGCAAGCAGGGCCATGCTTTAAATTCCTGTGCGTTAACGATGGCGGCTGTACAGGTTACGCAGACAGCCCTAATTGCTGCAACATCGGCGACTGCGGGAGTGGGATTGGATATTGTGCCGCCACATGCTAGCAACCGCCTTCTATTACCTTTGCCTCATCAAAATAAATTGAGTTGAATGGTTTGCTGTTTGTGTGTTTGAGCAGGATACTTACAATCCTTGTTCATTTGTTTCAACCTTTATTTTCGGTGTGTGGCCGCTATCCAACAAGTTAAGATTGTTGTTCCAAAATATTTGACTATATATATCTTATCTTATCTTGTTCATGTTTCAATCTTTTATTGAAATAGGTTCGTTATCGAATTATATCTGCACCTCCATATATTTATAATGTGGAGTAGAATTCTGTTTTTCACATAGTGAAGTCGGTGACATTTTCAAACACTTATACAGGGGACAAGTGAATTAGTGAGGTTTGGAGATAACTATATTGATCAATATGTTTTCTATAAGATTGGATCTTTTTTACAAAAAGATCCAAACATTCTAGTTGTCTTATTTTTGTGAAGAGAATTATAACTCTATATTCTTAAAATAGAAAATGGTCGAATAGATCAAAGAGCTTATATCCATAGACATATTTATGTGGTTAGTGTTGGACACATTGGTTTGTGAACGAATGATTGCACTATCCCCCTTTTTTGAGGACTAGATTTTATTTTGCTTCAGTCCAAGGCATTGCCTTTATCAAATGCCTATTTACACCACTAGCTATGTACTTGTACTCATGTTATGGCTTGACAAGGTAAATACGTTGTTCTCATCTCATGGCTTGACAATGTTTCTCTCATGGCTAGAAATACCTTCCCAATAACTAAATGTATTAATAATGTTTATAGGCACTATTAAAACACTATTTACATGTCCACACAATTTTCTTCTTACATAGTACCCTTTTGTAGAAAAAATGTCACTTGTTATTTTGGAAACATCGAGGGCCCAAATATTCTCGTTACACCCTTTGAAATCTAAGTGCAAGATCTATGGCCTTCATTGAATTCTCTCATATCTACTCATATAATTGATTGCTAATGGATTGATGGATGCATTAGATAAAGTTATGATATTCATATTTTCTTGTTGTTTCAAATAGAAAATGGATGTTTAAAGAAGATTGGCTCATTTCGTTTTTTGAAGCCACGAGGGGAACTACAACCACACTCTGTTAGCTAAATTCAACAATTCTTGGAGAAAGGGCGAAGTTAAAAGTTCTTCTCCCACTTTACACCAAGGTCTCACCTTTGCCTTGTATAGGTATGTATCTAATCTAACTCCTCAAAGAAATAGGCTTTTAACCTGAAGTGAGAACCCTAGAAAGCCTAGCATCTTTTTAAAATTGAGCTCATTGAGAGAAAACTCCATACAATGGAAAAACCAATACCTCTGTTAAGAAGAAAGGTAAAGAAAATAAAAATCCTAGTGAGTACATTGATACCGATAGTATTGAGATGCCTTTGGTTATTTTTTTGAAGGCAACGATGCCTTAGTCTTTACTTGTTTAGTGATTTTTTGGATTATGCTCCGCAGTACTAAGTTTAAAACTTTATTAAGGCCTGTCTACTAGACTATTATGATGATAAGTAGCTTAATGGTTAGTCTTAGTTGTAATTTTTATTTTACTATTTTAATTTAGACTTCTCTAGTTAAGGTTTTTTATTATGTAAAAGTGGGTTGTGGTGTGCTATTCTTTGGGTTCTAGCTAATTTATGCTAGTTGCTTCTTTCTAGGTTAATGTGTTAATCTCTTGTATTGTTTTGGGATCAGGGCCCTCTCATTGATTACTTAATATGAAACAATAAGAACCTTTTGATAACAAAAAGTGTATCATATAGAACAAATAATACCTATTTTCAGCCCTCAATAACTAGCTTATCGTGCGTCGGAGTTTGAAAATGTCACCTACGTGGACAATAGCATTCTATGTTAATTATAAGTTTGTCTAGTCAGATAGTTATGGCGTTTTGGTTGTGCTATTATGTTTTTGGTTACTTATTGAGAGTTATATTCTAGTGTTTTGTCTAGGCACTTGGCTGTGTGATGCCAGAAGCTATATCGTGGCTAATCTATTTTGTTGTTTTCTGTCTGCTAGAATAATTTATAGTAATATTTGTGAGAGAAATTCTCTAAATACAACATACTTTAACTGTGAATAGCTACCCCTTAATTGCAATTTGAGATAAGGAATTTCTATGCGAACAACACTAGGTTTAGAGCTTGCACAACATAGAACACCATGTGTATGTTCAACCACTAAAAATCACTTTTCTCCAAATCCATTACATTAGGAAATTAAGATGTTTAAATAACTCCTCTTTGTAAATCAGGATGATGGCAGATGATTAGACTGAATGTGAATTGTAAATGCTTGAACACATTGTAAGTTATATACATACAACATCAACGTGAATTAATGCAATCTTAAAATGTTATATTGCCCTTTCATTTCAAAATGAAATGACATACTTGTCTCTTTCTGGAACACAATACTACTAGCACTAGGATAAACTGTTATAATACACATAGCAGCTCTTTTTGCATGACGATTGTCTGGTGGTTGAACTAAGATGCAAGTTTCAACTCAGTTTTGTATCCCAGGTAGATGAAGTATTCCAATGGAAACAACAAAATCTCGAAGTTATTATTGAAGACTATGGTTTCATAAGTAGAGAATGTAAATATGAGATGTCAAAGCATCCACCTATCAATTTTATAGCTGCAATTAACGCTGCCTATGCTATATAAACAACAATTATTCATACACTTGAATTACACATTTGATGACTTCTTATGCATTTGATGAAGCAGATTTTGATTAAATTTAAAATTATTTGAATATATTTTGTAACTTACCAAGTTTTAAAAAATAATTTATTTTAGTTATTTAGCTTATTAGTATTATCTAAAGGAATTTGGAAATACTAGATCTTCTAAACAATGTGCAAGGAAATTTTTTGTATAATATAGTTCAAATTTATGAACATGCCACAGGCTTTTTCATACTGAAGGATTAGTTGTTTCTTCTTGAAAACTAAAACTAGGTAAAGAAAATTTAGACATTTGAATTGCAGCATCCAATTATATTTCAATTGGGAAGACAATCTTTAGAACATTGAATCGCAGATTAAATCCTTGAAAGAATTCCAAACCAAATTAATATCATGGGTGCAAATATTATATATTATATAAAGCAAGCTGCTACTAATCAATAAGAGAAATAATCAAAAGTTTATTATGATAATGGTAAAAAAATTATCCCAGTGTATTATCCATCTAGTTTTATATTTAGTTTGGGGTAATGCCTTAATGCATTTATATAGTTCTGTACTCAGTTTGACATCACCAATCTTGTTGGACATTTATTCAACTTGGTTGATTGATCCATATGATGTTTGTGTATGAGGTCATCCTAGTAGACTTGATCCTGATCATTTTAATTGTATAAAATAAATAAAATATTCAGAGACATCCGATTTTCACATTCCATCAATCTTTATTTTTTTATTTTTTTTTCGGCATTCTACAATGATGAATCATAGAGTATGATCCGAAATGTTGATGAAAAATATGTGTATGCAATGAAACCCAAAGGATTTCATAATTTTTTATTGGAGACTTTGGAGTGACCTTGGCTTTGTTATTTTTGGTGTTATATTCATGTATAAAAAGATAACAATTAGCATTCACTTTAGAGGAGACAACTAAAAATGGATTGAATATTCGAGATAACTGTCTATAACAATCTTTCATATTTGTCTTATTTGATAAAAAACGCATCTTAGCACATGTGTGAATGTATTAGCATTTATTTTAGATTTAATGTGCATGCATTAAGCTTGTTTATTGTCAAGATACTTTAAAATACTATCAATATCATAGAAAAATTATGAGTGACATAAATTATCTATGTCTTTTATTATATTAGCAACGAGAAGGACCTGACATGAATTATCTATGTTAAGAATATGGATACAAAGCAAGTCCACATCTGAACTAAACCTAGAACAAACTATGTTGAACTAACATAGATATCATTATTTGCATCAATCCACAAACGATTTTCACTCAAAGTCAATCAATTTGTCTTTATTTATTACTATTTATGTCGTGGTTATATCTGTCTAATATTACTTGATCCACTTTATTCCAAAACATTATTAATTAATCTAAATCAATTGAATTCCAAAACTTATTTTAATGGTCAACTAATATAAAAAATATAACATACAATGCACAGTTTTATAACTGTTTTATTTTTTGACTTAATAATGAGAGACCTCACCATCCAAAGTGATTTTAACTCATAAATCTATAACTATTTATGAGATGATGGATAACCCATTTAATTATATGGCTTTGAAAAGACATTGAAGTTGGACAGGGATTTTAGGGTTTCTACTGTGCTTCTTGGTTGTATGAGACATATTATAAAATCCTTGTATACTTTAAATGTTGACTCGCGTCCTTATCTCTGTGTTGTTTTTGATGTAAGAAAAGGATAAATTGCAGGCCGAGTTGGTGATGCAAATAAGGGAATGCCCATTCTTTTTTAATGATGTTTACCTGAGTTGATTTGAGCATCTACATCTACATCTGTGTGATTGAGGTGAGCTTTGAGAAAAGGAAGAGGAAGAGGAAGGAAAAATGGCAAGGACAATGAAAATGGATAGTGTTAGGGTTAGGAATGTTGCAGCTTTGGTGTTGGTGTTAATGGCAATAATAGTAATGGTTCTAATAATAGTTAACTTGCCAGATTAGTAATGCAATTGTAGTGCAAGATGGAGTCCAAATAGGTCTAAAATGATCTAAATAACCACACTAAACTAGGTGCCCAAAATGATTGTGAAATTGTAAAAGGATACAATTGAGTACATTGCACTCTTGCACCTTCCTTGCCCTTCTTGGCATGCTATTTTAATTCTCCATCAAACCTTTTGTCCCAACACAAGCCTAAAAATTTAATTTACAATTCCACACTTCATTTTTCTTATTGTTTTCCCCTTGTACTAGTATCTCAAACCATAATTTTATTCCCTTTGTGCTTGAAATACCAACGAATGTTGTTAGCCTTGGCTCTAGTACAGTAGAAGAAGGAGAAATCTAAGAAAATAACTTAAATCAATAGAAGAAGAAAGAGATGGACACAACTAGTGAGGATAAACCCAATGAGATGAAACCTCAAGAACCATATAAGGAAGAACAAGCGAAAGGAAATATTGTCGTAGTTGTTGAGGATAATATCGAAGAGATAACCTCCAAGAACCAAACAAGGAAAGAAATAATCACCAAGTTTCTATAAATTCAAGACTTTAAGAATCTACTTTGGCTAATACAACAAATAATAAATGTAATCCCTAGTTAAGGACCTTAACCTTAACTTTAACCTGGTGGATTATCAAAGTCTTCCAAATTCAAACAAGTGAGTCTAGAAGTTCTGATTAATTTCTTTAGATCAGAAAATGTATGTACACATAAAGAAACTCATCAAAGTAGCTAAGGATTGCTTGATTGAATTGGAGTATACTGTTTATTGCTTCTTGGTTCTAGATTAGGCCACTTTTGAGTTTAGGCCAACATAAAACAATCAAGTACCAAAATTGGGACTAGATTTCAAATTATGAATGATAACACTAACAATGCCTGCAATCTTGGAGGAATTTTTGCAAGACATGGTTGTTGACAGCTTGGTTCAACCGAAATAGGCCCTTTGAAAGAAAGCCAAAAATCTCATGGTATTTGATGTTAGATCATGTCCTAATTTAATTATTTCATGACAGATAAATTGCTAGATTAGTAATGAAATTGTAGGGTAGGATAGTGCGCAAATAGGCCTAAAATGATCTATAAAAAGCACACTAAAGTTGGGGTTGAAATACAATGTGAAATTGTAAGGGGTTAAAATTTACTACACTACACTCTTGCACCTTTCTTCTCCTCCTTGATTTGCAATCACATTCTCAGAAGTTTCTTGATAGGAAGATAGAAAGGTCCGCAAATAACACTTTCGGGTTTGCTGATGAATTTCTCCATGGTGATGTTTTTCACCATCACAACACTCAAAATGGGTCATATGAAGCTAACACAGAGGATGATAGTGGTTTGCAATGTTATGGTGTAACCCCCCTCACGTGGTAAATTTTGATGATTGCCAAGTGGCTATATCCAATTATTTAATTGAGGTGGAAATGGAATCATTTATATTAACCGAGGATGATATTGGCATAGAAATATTTAATAGTTCCTATTAACTAAGGGTTGATATGAGTATGTACACTGGAAATGTTGATCAAGAATCAATTACAATCTTTGTGAAGAACTGTAGTGATTCTGAAGGGTTCTTAGATGATGGAACCATAGATATGGATGAATCAAATGTTGTAGGGTATGAATGTTTTTTAATTTATTCAGGTGGTTTCTTAAGCATGAAGATGCCAGAAGGAAATAAATCGAGAGATACTGATGCAATGAACAATAAGGGTTCCGAGCCTTATGTTGATATGAATATGACAATCAGTAATCATGAAGAGGATCATAACAGTACTCACAATTTAGAAAATTCCCCTATAGCTTTATTTTTGCTCGTCTTTGAGGTTATTTATGTGGATTTTGATTGTGCCTCTAAATTTGTTTCAGGATATGTTTTTGAGTTTGAATTAGAAGTGTTCACATGGGGTGTAAATGATGATGATCATGACATGTCTCATTTAGCCGATATGGGAACAAGCAATGAAACATTTAGATTTTGAAGTTTAGATTGAAATTCTTGTACATATGATCAGATGCAGATACAGAGTGAGCCAACATGAGAATGGTTTTCTTTTGATACATCTAAGGATTGTTTACTTAACATGCAAAATGATTCCAATGAAAGTTTTGTGCTTAAAATACATGATGATAGTCGTTGGATATGAATGTTTCTACTTTCCATACCATATGAAGGGGTTTCTTGAAAAGAATACCGAGGCCTGTGATGGTGGAAAATATGTCATAAGATGGAGGTACGATTCAGAGGACTAGTATGGTATGATGCTGCCCTGCAAGCAAACGTTTTATGAATTTGTTTAGAGGGATCACTATGATAATGATGGTATTGGTTGTGATATAACTTCGAGTATAATGAGGGGGATCATTGGTAAAATTCATGGTCTAGTCTTCCTCAACTATGTCAGAAGCGAGATCAAATTGTTACATGATGAGAATCAGGTTTTTGATAAAGGCAAGAACTTGTTTTTATTTTTTGGGGGCCTTGGGCCACCAATGGAAGGATGGATCTGAATTTTGTAAAATTTTGAATAAACTACCCAAGCCAATTGGTATTTGGTCAGCTTCGAGCAGAGATCTGGAATCTTGTTATGCCTGCAGGGAGCATGCGTCCCCAACTAGAGTTGATGTTACGACTGATGAGTTTAGTATTCCACTGTGTTGCCTCTCCAGTCTTAATTCTTTAGTGACAAGCCTTTGAGCAAATTCGGCTAAGTTTTATAGCACCAAAGGTTAAGGCCATTATTTCCATTGTTGACTCATTTGGCTGGTAATATCTCTATAAGAGATCTACTTAATGGGTTTTTATTCATACGTTGATAGGCTCCTTTGGGTGTTCCCTAGAATGCTACTATTGATTGGCCAGGTAAATTCTCTACCTTCGTGTATTTTATCACCCCGTGAAGCGGCTAAGTAATTCCAAAGTCACCATGCGGGTGTGTGGGGTAGTGCGACAAATACAAAGGGAGCCTCACATTACCTCTGTAATAATAAGTGTCATTGCATCACCATGCGAGTTTGCAAAAATAGGTGAGACCCTTAGGGTATGCTCCCATAATCCCACAATGCGAAATTTTACCGCTTGTTAATGTATGCGGGTTCACAGTGAAGACTGGAAGAAAAGGTATAGGATTAGCCAAGAACCCCACAATACCATTAGGGAAAAGTTTTCCAGGATAATCTAGTGTGGATGGAATGGTCTAGGAAGAGTGCTATATGATGGGAACTGATGCTGACATGGAATGTGTGTGCCAATCAAAGGGGTTAGATATAAAATTGCATGCAAGGGGTTAATGAGGTGTTTGTTGCTCTGTAGTTTTGTGCTAGACAAAAGGGGGGATGATCAGGACAATCAAAGTTTGTGAGTTCGCCAAGGAAGATGAATATTAATGGATAAGGCATACAAGGACAAGCATTTAAAAGGTTTCAGTAATGCAGGAGGTGATATTTTGAAGTAAAAGCCAATCCTGGCGAATCACCTACATGAGATCAACTCCAGAAAGGATGTTCATATAATTTCATATGTGAAAAGCCAGAGGGACTGAGCACAATGATATGAAAAGTACATGAATATGGTTGTTGGAGTGTTATTCAAGAAATCCAAGCTGGGAGTTGTGGTTGATATGAACGAGTCTTAATCTCTTGATAAGAACAAAAGCTGAAAATATTGCTTGCATGCATAAAGATAGGCTATTTTAGGAGGCTCTAAGTCCCACAAATCGAGGATGACAACCATCTATTGATTAAGCACTGTGTTGGGCCTCGTATTAGCACTGTTTCAAATAAAGTCTAAGAGATGGAGCGTTCATATACAGAGAACTGCGAGTTTGTGAGGTGCACCTTCTATGATATAGGTTGGAGAATATTTCAGTGGGCCACTTTGTAGCGGAAGGGATATCAAGATTTTAGAAGGTAGTCGAAGGGACATCGAAAGGTGGTTTCAAATGGAAAATGCCTTTCATGGGCTATCTATCTTCATCCCTTCATAATCAAACGACTAGGAGGAAGAAGGAAGGGGAAAGAGAACAATGAAGGCATGGGGTGGATGGTTTAGATGTAGAGAATCTCAAATTCATCTTGAGTATGGAAGATGTGCCCCTTTCTCTTCTTATCATATTGCTCGATAAGATTCTCCTTCCATTTTTCCATTACCTCCCTTTTCTATTTATTTTCATCCTCTAGTTGTGAGGAAATTTCTTTTATAAGGTTGCAAGGCTCCCCTTCTAGTCTAATGAGTGTCTCTGCCAGCGTATGTAGGTCTTCCACAAGCATGATGGTGGCACGAATCAAAGCACCAAGACTTGAACGGAATATTATTCTCCACCGAGGCATCTTCTTGTATGCATGGCCCATTTTTGTCTTATATTTAATGCGCGATGGGTTTTCTTTTATCTGCATATGGCGTGAAATGTGTCAAAAGAGGAAAAAAACCAAGTGTAAGAATGTTGAAGATTTTGATAATTCCTTATTGTTATAAAAGGAATACTACGACTGTAAGAAAATACTTTGAAATGTTGTATTCCAGGTGGGTAGAAGCAGCCATTTGTTAATCTAGGGTTTCATGCTGGCTCACAGAGAAGAGGGATTATCTTTCCATATTGTAAATTGCAATTAGTACTAAATGCAATTTTTCAATGGTTAAATATACTGTGTCCATTTGTATTTTATGAATTTATATGAATCAAAATATGAAGGATATGTCGGTTTGTTCTGGTGTTTTCTTATCAATGTGTGATTGTGCTTATGGGTCTCCTTCAAGGAAGGAGTTAAATTCTATTTGCAATTTGCAGTAAATTTGGGAAACATTGAATGGATTAACATGAATGGTTGATGCAATTAGTTGATGGAATGGTGTCAATTTTAGGCATTCCACTTTGAAAATTCCCTAATTTGAGTTATTTTGCAATGCGGGTTTGTCCTTTTAATTTGTGGGCGTGACTCTGTTTCATTGGATATGCACTTGATTGTAGAAGCTATTTGTGAATTTGTTTCGGAAGCATCCCTTATTAATCGTATCTCTCCTATCTTGTTTTCTTCAAGTATTTCTTAAAGGGCAGGTTTCATTATGCATGCTTTGTATTCCCTTGTACACTTGGAGTAGCGCATGTATTATTTTTTTGGTTGAATTGCAGATTGTGAAGGATTAGGGGTGTATAGAGGGTAACTGTAGATAATCGCCCTTATAGTTGAGAAACATCTACCAATCGTGAACCTGTACGATTGTGACGAATTTGAAAGCATATTGGGCATGAAGGTCCTAAGTAGGAAAAATACATTCCCGAGTTAGGTAGAGCTCAAAGTGAAGAAGGCTTGCTAAGGCCTTGTTGTGTTGTGTTTTCTTGTCTTCAATCTGTTGATAGTTCAAATTAAATGCTGTGAAGGAGATTCAGATTTGAGAAGATTTTGATTTTGATCCATGGGTTATTCTTAGCATCCAATAAAATTTAGGCCTACAAATATCATTATTTGCGACAATCCGCAAACAATTTTCACTCAAAAGCCGTCAATTTCTCTTTATTTATTACTACTTATGTTGTGATAATATCTGTCTAATGTGATTTGATCGGTTTTATTCCAAAAAATTATTAATTAATCTAAATTGATCAAATCCTAAAACTGATTTTAACCACAAACTAATTTAATAAATATAACATACAATGCACAAAATGTTTAGAATTGTTTTTTTTTTTTGATGAGGAACATGGCCATCCAAAATTATTCTAACTCATAAATCTATAATTATTTACAAACATTTGGAGAACATAAGAAGCAAAATGTGAAATTATTATAAAATGCCTGGATAATATAATATAAGATGCATTAGATTTTCCCTAACTTACACATATTATGTTATTTGGAAATTATTAGAAAGACCAGGATAGCATAATAATATTCTTAGAAGACATGATTTGGATAGATTTGAGACGAAGAATTTTAGGGTAACATGTTTTATTCGCCGGCTTTTCAAAGACATTGAAGTTGGACAAGGATTTTAGGGTTTTTACTGTGCTTCTCGGTTGTGTGAGATATATTTTGATTTATTGATTAGCATCCTCATATGGGCGTTACTTTTGGTTTGCATTTTCATCTCAAGGTCGTGGAAGAGGAAGCCACAAGTTTATTCCTAGAGGTAGAGGTGGACATAATAGCGGTTATGCAAATATTGGTGGTAGGAATCAAAACCGAAATTTCAGCCACCCAAGTGTCCAAAAGTTTGATTAGTCACATATTCAGTGCCATGATTGTAAGAAGTTTGGGAATTATGCCAGTAAATGTAAAAAGAAACAGTATGACCAGCAGAAGCAAAGTCAGAACCAGTCAAATAACACATCTAAAAACACTCTGTTTATTGCATGCACTAAGATGGCCGAGTCAATTACTACAAATTCTTCTGTTGAGTGCAATATCCTCGAAGAAATCCCAAGTGACATATGGTATTTGGATTCTGGTTGTAGTAATAACATGACATACAACGTTGAGTTATTTCCTAGTTTGGACGAGTCAGTTCAAACTGATGTCAGTCTTGGTAACATCAATAAGGTCACTGTTTTGAGTAAAGGGACAGTTGATATTCTAACCCTTAAGGGGGAGCAGTGTGTTATGCCAGATGTGTATTATGTTGCTGGCCCAAAACTTAATTTAATGAGTATTGGCCAGTTGGTATAAAGAGGATATAGAGTTTATATGGAGAACAATGAGTGTGTAATTATGGATAAGTTCCCTAGTAACATAATGTCTCCTTTGAGGATAAGACCTGATGTGAGTGGAAAATCAGAAAGAGTTGCCTTTAAGGAATAAAATACAAAATCAGAAGTTAAAAAAAATTCCGAAAATGATGAAGCATGTCAATCTAGTGCTAAAAAAATAAAAGATAATGACAAAGAAATTCAAACAGTGTTTCAATCAGTTGTAAAGGATGAATCATGGTTGTGGCATCTCAGATTTGGGCATTTGAATTTTGGAGCATTGAAATCGTTGCTCATAAAGAACATGCTTAAAGGTTTTCCATTAATTGAGAAACCAGAAAGAGTATGTGAAGGGTATATTCTAGGTAAACAACATAGATAATCATTTCCAGCAAGAAAACCAGT
Source organism: Cryptomeria japonica (assembly GCF_030272615.1). Lineage (NCBI taxonomy): Eukaryota > Viridiplantae > Streptophyta > Pinopsida > Cupressales > Cupressaceae > Cryptomeria > Cryptomeria japonica. The sequence continues at coordinate 819,683 of NW_026728845.1, read as the reverse complement.
AAGGGCAAGAGTGCCACTAGAAATTGTACATTCAGACATTTGTGGGCAGATGCAAACACTGTCTATAGGAGGCTATACTTATTTTCTTATATTTATTGATGATTTCACAAGAAAAACATGGGCTTAGTTTTTGAAAGATAAATCAAAAGTGTTGTCTTACTTTCAGCAGTTCAAGGCACTTGTAGAGAAGCAAAGTGGTCAATACATCAAACTGTTAAGAGCTGACAGAGGTGGTGAGTATTTCTCAAAAGATTTTATGAATTTTTGCAAAGCAGATTTCATTCATAAACAGTTCACAACCCCCTACACACCTCAACAAAATGGTGTGCCAGAGAGAAAGAATCTAACTATAATGGAGATGGCACAGAGGTGGTGGTGAGTATAGCTCAAATGATTTTATGAATTTTTGCAAAGCAGATGGCATTCATAAACATTTCACAGCCCGCTACACACCTCAACAAAATGGTTTGACTGAGAAAAGAATCAAACTATAATGGAGATGGCACGTAGCATGCCAGCAACAAAACACTTACCTAATGAATATTGAGTTGAGGCAGCAGCAACTGCTGTCCATATTTTGAATAGATGTCTGACTAAGAGTGTAAAGAAAAAAGTACCACAAGAGGCTTGGACAGGTATGAAACATAGAGTTTCTCATTTAAAAGTTTTTGGTTGTGTTTCATATGCCCATGTCCCTGATGAGTTAAGAAAGAAGAGACATTTTAATGGAGAGAAATGCATATTTATTGGTTATTCTGAGGATACAAAAGAATACAAGTTGTTTAATCCCATAACTAGAAAAGTTATAAGCAGTCGAGATGTTCGATTTGTGGAAGATGAAGCATGGTATGGGACTATAGAGAGGAAAATGAACATCACACCTATTGTTCCTCATGATGAACTGCTTCCAATATCAAATGCACCTCAACCAGCACCTTCTTGTACTCCTGGGACAACATCACATGTAGTAGCACAAGTTGCACCTTCATCTATATAAAGAATATCTTCAAGGTTGCAATCTATACCACAACAAACTCCAACTACAGCTCCAACTAACACCAGCTAGCAGTAGTCCAAGCAGTTCAACGTCTTCAGATCACACCCTAGTAAGATTGATACCAAGAAAGACAAGAAGGTTGAGTCATTTGTACAATGTTGATATAACAATTTCGTTTGCTGTTTTTGCTTTATTCTCTCAAGTTGATGATGCTTTAACATTTGAAGAAGCTGTGAATGATGATAAATGGGCACATGCCATGGATGAAGAGATTGAATCTATTAAGAAAAATAAAACATGGGAGTTGGTAGATCTGCCTGAAGGAAAAGATGCTATAAGTGTCAAATGGATTTACAAGACAAAACATGATGTCGATGGAAAAGTGCAAAACCATAAGGCAAGGCTTGATGCAAGAGGTTTCACACAATAGCCCGGAATCGACTTGAATGAAATATTTTCTCTAGTTGCACGGATGTATACAATCAGAACAGTATTGGCAATTGTTGCTCATAATAAGTGGGTGGTATACCAAATGGACGCGAAGTCAGCCTTTTTGAATGGATATCTACAAGAAGAAGTGTATGTTGACCAGCCTGAAGGGTATGAGATTTCAAGACAGGAAGACAAAGTATATAGGCTGGAAAAGGCATTGTATGGATTAAAGCAAGCTCCAAGAGCTTGATACAGCCGGATAGACTCTTACTTGATTCAAGATAGATTTCAAAGGAGTAGTTGTGAGCCGACTCTGTACATAAAAATAAATGAGAATGGCAAAGATTTAATTGTATGCTTGTATGTAGATGATTTGATCTTGACTGGTGATCTGAACATTGATGCTTTCAAAACAACAATGAAAAGTGAGTTTGAAATGACTGATTTAGGGCTTATGAGATATTTTTTGGGTATTGAAGTCCATCATTCTAGTGCTGGAATATTTATTTGTCAATCTAAGTATGCTAATGAGATTTTGAAGAGGTTCAACATGTTGAAATCCAAACCAACACCTACACCTGTCACAACTGGATTGAAACTAAGCATGGAAGATGGAGGACTATATGTATCTTTGATTAGTTTTATCACTAAGATAAATTATTACAACAAAAAATATTTTAGCACTGCAGTTATTCAACTAATCATGTATTCAATAATTACATATACGCCTTAAAGTCTTTTCTTATAATGTACTCAATAATTACATTTGAAAAGCCTGAAAAGTAAACTGTAAAATAAGTAAGAAAGGCCAGGATAATATAATCTATAATTGTAAAGAGTTCGATTTACCCTATTTCATACATATTGTGTTGTTTGCAAATCATTAAGAATAACGTGATACTATTATTCGAAAGAATAAATTTAAATAAGACAGGATATCGATAGTATTGAGATGATGGATAGCCCATTTTATTTGCCGGCTTTTAAAAGACATTGAGGTTGGACAAGGATTTTAGGGATTTTACTGTGCTTCTGGGTTGTATGAGACATATTTTGATTTCCTTGTATACATTCGCGTTAATTTTTATTTTCTTGTATAAATTGCAGACCGAGTTGGCGATGAAAATAAGAGAATGCCCATGCTATTTAATGATCTTACCTGAGTTGAGCTGAGCATCTGCATCTGTGTGATTGAGGCGAGATTTGGGAAACGGAAGAGGAAGAGGAAGGAAAAATGGCAATGAAAATGGGCAGCGTTGCAGTTTTGGTTTTGGTGTTAACGGCAATAATAGTAATGGCCAATATTAGCGTGGCTTCGGCGCAAGCAGGGCCATGCTTTAAATTCCTGTGCGTTAACGATGGCGGTTGTACAGGATACGCAGACAGCCCTAAGTGCTGCAACATCGGCGACTGCGGGAGTGGGATTGGATATTGTGCCGCCACATGCTAGCAACCGCCTTCTATTACCTTTGCCTCATCAAAATAAATTGAGTTGAATGGTTTGCTGTTTGTGTGTTTGAGCAGGATACTTACAATCCTTGTTCATTTGTTTCAACCTTTATTTTCGCTGCGTGGCCGCTATCCAACAAGTTAAGATTGTTGTTCCAAAATATTTGACTATATATATCTTATCTTATCTTGTTCATGTTTCAATCTTTTATTGAAATAGGTTCGTTATCGAATTATATCTGCACCTCCATATATTTATAATGTGGAGTAGAATTCTGTTTTTCACATGGTGAAGTCGGAGACATTTTCAAACACTGATACAGGGGACAAGTGAATTAGTGAGGTTTGGAGATAACTATATTGATCAATATGTTTTCTATAAGATAGGATCTTTTTTACAAAAGGATCCAAACATTCTAGTTGTCTTATTTTTGTGAAGAGAATTATAACTCTATATTCTTAAAATAGAAAATGGTCGAACAGATCAAAGAGCTTATATCCATAGACATATTTATGTGGTTAGTGTTGGACACATTGGTTTGTGAACGAATGATTGCACTATCCCCCTTTTTTGAGGACTAGATTTTATTTTGCTTCAGTCCAAGGCATTGCCTTTATCAAATGCCTATTTACACCACTAGCTATGTACTTGTACTCATGTTATGGCTTGACAAGGTAAATACTTTGTTCTCATCTCATGGCTTGACAATGTTTCTCTCATGGCTAGAAATACCTTCCCCATAACTAAATGTATTAATAATGTTTATAGGCACTATTAAAACACTATTTACATGTCCACACAACTTTCTTCTTACATAGTACCCTTTTGTAGAAAAAATGTCACTTGTTATTTTGGAAACATCGAGGGCCCAAATATTCTCGTTACACCCTTTGAAATCTAAGTGCAAGATCTATGGCCTTCATTGAATTCTCTCATATCTACTCATATAATTGATTGCTAATGGATTGATGGATGCATTAGATAAAGTTATGATATTCATATTTTCTTGTTGTTTCAAATAGAAAATGGATGTTTAAAGAAGATTGGCTCATTTCGTTTTTTGAAGCCACGAGGGGAACTACAACCACACTCTGTTAGCTAAATTCAACAATTCTTGGAGAAAGGGCGAAGTTAATTTTGGGAGCACCGAATTCAAGATTACCCTAAACTTATTGCAGAGGCAGTGTGTCTCAAATGTGAAGGCTTAAGGGTTGTGGAGAAGAGTTACAACGACCACAAGCTGTTTATCAAGAAATTCTTGGAGAAGGGTGAAAGGCATGTTCATCTGCAAAATGGGTATGATAGGTTGGTTCTTCCTCGCCCCTTTTCCTGAGATAGCTATTATGTGATAAAGTACTTTACTCTTGAAGGTAGTTACACCACTATTCACAATTATCATTTTCTTTTTCTCAATCACATTAGGCATAAGGAGAACATAAACATTTCGTTTTACCTTTAATCATTTCTATGTATGAATATTGAAGTTAAAAGTTCTTCTCCCACTTTACACCAAGGTCTCACCTTTTCCTTGTATAGGTATGTATCTAATCTAACTCCTCAAAGAAATAGGCTTTTAACCCGAAGTGAGAACCCTAGAAAGCCTAGCATCTCTTGAAAATTGAGCTCATTGAGAGAAAACTCCATACAATGGAAAAACCAATACCTCTATTAAGAAGAAAGGTTAAGAAAATAAAAATCCTAGTGAGTACATTGATACCGATAGTATTGAGATGCCTTTGCTTATTTTTTTGAAGGCAACGATTCCTTAGTCTTTACTTGTTTAGTGATTTTTTGGATTATGCTCCGCAGTACTAAGTTTAAAACTTTATTAAGGCCTGTCTACCAGACTATTATGATGATAAGTAGCTTAATGGTTAGTCTTAGTTGTAATTTTTATTTTACTATTTTAATTTAGACTTCTCTAGTTAAGGTTTTTTATTATGTAAGGGTGGGTTGTGGTGTGCTATTCTTTGGGTTCTAGCTAATTTGTGCTAGTTGCTTCTTTCTAGGTTAATGTGTTAATCTCTTGTATTGTTTTGGGATCAGGGCCCTCTCATTGATTACTTAATACGAAACAATAACAACCTTTTGATAACAAAAAGTGTGTCATATAGAACAAATAATACCTATTTTCAGCCCTCAATGACTAGCTTCTCGTGCGTCGGTGTTTGAAAATGTCACCTACGTGGACAATAGCATTCTATGTTAATTATAAGTATGTCTAGTCAGATAGTTATGGCGTTTTGGTTGTGCTATTATGTTTTTGGTTACTTATTTAGAGTTATATTCTAGTGTTTTGTCTGGGCACTTGGCTATGTGATGCCAGAAGCTATACCATGGCTAATCTATTTTGTTGTTTTCTGTCTGCTAGAATAGTTTATAGTAATATTTGTGAGAGAAATTCTTTAAATACAACATACTTTAACTGTGAATAGCTACCCCTTAATTGCAATTTGAGATAAGGAATTTCCATGCGAACAACACTAGGTTTAGAGCTTGCACAACATAGAACACCATGTGTATGGTCAACCACTAAAAATCACTTTTCTCCAAATCCATTACATTAGGAAATCAACATAGAACACCATGTGTATGTTCAACCACTAAAAATCACTTTTCTCCAAATCCATTACATTAGGAAATTAAGATGTTTAAATAACTCCCCTTTGTAAATCAGGATGATGGCAGATGATTAGACTGAGTGTGAAGTGTAAATGCTTGAACACATTGTAACTTATATACATACAACATCAAGGTGAATTAATGCAATCTTAAAATGTTATATTGCCCATTCATTTCAAAATGAAATGACATACTTGTCTCTTTCTGGAACACAATACTACTAGCACTAGGATAAACTGTTATAATACACATAGCAGCTCTTTTTGCATGACGATTGTCTGGTGGTTGAACTAAGATGCAAGTTTCAACTCAGTTTTGTATCCCAGGTAGATGAAGTATTCCAATGGAAACAACAGAATCTCGAAGTTATTATTGAAGACTATGGTTTCATAAGTAGAGAATGTAAATATGAGATGTCAAAGCATCCACCTATCAATTTTATAGCTGCAATTAACGCTGCCTATGCTATATAAACAACAATTATTCATACAATTGAATTACACATTTGATGACTTCTTATGCATTTGATGGAGCAGATTTTGATTAAATTTAAAATTATTTGAATATATTCTGTAACTTACCAAGTTTTAAAAAATAATTTATTTTAGTTATTTAGCTTATTAGTATTATCTAAAGGAATTTGGAAATACTAGATCTTCTAAACAATGTGCAAGGACAATTTTTGTATAATATAGTTCAAATTTATGAACATGCCACAGGCTTGTTCATACCGAATGATTAGTTTTTTCTTCTTGAAAACTAAAACTAGGTAAAGAAAATTTAGACATTTGAATTGGAGCATCCAATTATATTTCAATTGGGAAGACAATCTTTAGAACATTGAATCGCAGATTAAATCCTTGAAAGAATTCCAAACCAAATTAATATCATGGGTGCAAATATTATATATTATATAAAGCAAGCTGCTACTAATCAATAAGAGAAATAATCGCAGATTGTTTGTTGCCTTCCATTGGTAAGATCTTTCTCTTTAGGCAGTTAAACCCTTTTCAAAGATTGAAGCTCTGATACCAATTGTTAGGCCCAATATGGAAAGCTAATGTACTGAGTGGGGAGGGGTGAATTAGTACTTTAAATCCTTTTATCAACAATATCTTTACTGTTATGCATAAACCAAAAACTGCTGTAACATAACATAAAGCTAAAACAAATAAGTAACAATCATACATGATTCACTCCATAACATATATATTTTGGTTACACATAAACTCTTGGTTAGAGAGAAAAACTATGGTGGGGATGGCACCCACAACTTCACTACTGCAATAATAAAAAGTGCTCGGTTAGAGCTACATATTTAGATATTTCTGATAGCTTACCCTGTTAGGAGTAACAAGATTTGTTAGATCTACCTTGCTAAAGGATTTTACAACACTTTATATAAATGCTGCACCTGATTAGAGGATTTACAATTTATAGACTTGATTAGAGTCTTTTACCCTGTTAAAGGTTTCTCTTACAATTTCAAAATATAATAAGACTTTACAAATATCTGCAACTTTACATTTGAAATGATGTAGCAGATTCTATGTGCTCAAAATAAGATTAGCTTGCCTATAGCATACCTCGGTAACTCATAATGTAACTTGGTAAACCCTTTTGTTGACTCTGTTCTTTGACTATTCTTTGATAACCTTCTTGGTGACCTCTGTGTCTCTATATCAGTCATAATACTCTGTGATTTCTCATGTATCACATAAGTCTTGCTTCATACACATATGCACACACAATTTTCTCATTCACACATATATCTCTAACCCTAAATTCATGCTGTATAAATATACTTCTTATGTCGGTGGTCTGATTCATTGCTTCGATCTTACAAACATGATTTCTCGAATAAATAACCATGCAAAATATTTAATTGGTTGACCTCAAAATTATACAAAATCTATATGTGCAATTTCCAATGTGATAATGGTTCCATGTTCCTCGATCTTGTAACACGTTTTCATATGTGTGTCCAGGTTCAATGAATCTGGTAACACATTTCACTTAGTGTATATCAACTCGGTGTATTATCTTTACTGCTCGGTAGACATAAAATAACACTCGATAGACAGCTCGGTGTATACTGCGTTCTATGACTGCTTTCTTCTGTAACTGACTAGACTGTTCATACCGACTTCTCTGTGTGTACCGACTGCATGATTCAGTAATGCTAACCGACTAGAATATATAGAATGACTTTGGATATAAAACTAATGGCAATTTGATAAGTAGTAACAATCTCCCCTTTTGACATTAGTTGAGATGTTTGACAAAACTACTTTCAAAGTCATTACTCAAAAATCTGTATACTTTACAAAATTTGACTAAACATACAATATATACATTAGTCAATGAAATAGTATAATCAAATATACTCCCCTTATCAATATGCTGTTCAAAACTTTGATTATGTGTGCTCGGTGATCAATACTCTGTAATCACTGTTCTTTCCTCTGTTTACTGCTTGGTTCATTGCTCTTGGATGCTCTGCTTATTCTGCTCGGTATACTCCCCCTGTATACGATACTCCGGCTGTTTGATAATTTGAATACTATACACTCCCCCTGTGTACTTTGATGCTGTATATATTCTTGATGATATCCTCCCCCTTTTTGACAAACATCAAAATTTAGTTACCATTTGGAGGTGGCAACTGATCAAAAATGGATTTGTACTTTGTCTTGGCTTTGGTGAGAGCAATAGAAAGTGCATCCTTTACACTGTCCATTAAAGAATTGCGTGCATTAATATCAGCCAACAATGAAATTAAGCCATCTAAAGTGCTTCCCTTTTGTGTAGTAGAGAGGTAAGTGGCTCGGTTTAGCTGTTCTTGAGCGGATGAAAGATGAGGAAGGAATAATGTTTGAAGTGTCATTATGTCCATCCTGATCTTGTGTTCTTCATTCCTCAGTTCCAATTGTTGAGCCATTAGCTTTTGTAGCTTAGTATAAAATTTTTGAACTGAATTGGGCTCGAGGGTCAACTTATTTGAGAGATCGGTGATCTCTTTCTCAATTGCTTCTGTTTTATTCTTAATGTCCTTAAGGAATAAAGAAAATGTGCAGAGTTTCTGAAATAATGAAAGAATGTGCTTGAGTTGAGGGGACAACTCAGCAATAAATTTGACAAGTTTTACCTTGCCAACAACAATGGATTTCTGTACTTCCTCTATCATTTTAGCAGTTAGCTCCTTGTATTTTAGTTTGCTCAAGTATTCGGATGCATCTACTCCAAATGTCTTAATCTGATTTAGGAGTTCATCCAATTGAATATGGATGGCTGCATCGGTTGATACTGTAGTTGAAGGTAGCATATCTGATAGTAAGGTCTTTACCTTCTGAAGTAGTTTATTCTTCTTTTGTATGGCTAGTTGCTTCTCCTATTCAGCCTTTGCTTTGCACAGTTCACTGAATTCAATGAGTGCTTGCCCTTTCAATTTGGAGATGCCTACATTGGGCAACACTATCGGTTTTGATAAATCAATTTTGAAACTATGCTTTTTCAACTTCTTTTCTTTACCTTTCACCGGGTGAACCACTACAATAGCTTGAGAGGATTGAGGACCCTCGGTAGGTTTCTTGGTAGAGACAACACTTTGGTCGGTTTCTTTAGCCTCGGTAGTGTCCTTCGGTGTCTCGGTGCTTGGTGTCTCAGCTGTAACATTTTCCGTGCTAGAAGGTGCTTGAGAGGTTTGTTCTTGTGAAGTACCTTCTGCTGTAGACTTTTGACCTTCGGTGCCTTCACCTGTATCCTGAGGAGCTTCGGTTGTAGTAGGTTGATTGATCGGTGGGTAAGGTTGAACTTGTTCCAAAATAGATTCACTGGAGACAAGTTTTGCATAAGCATTGCCTTCTATCATTTCTTGTTCAGGTGCCTCTGCATCCATGATATCTTCATCTATTTGAATGGTGTCAGGAGGGTCTTGCTCAGTGACATCAGGCTCTTGGTCGGTGACATCGACTATTTCCACTGTAGATTGTTCACTAGCATTCTTTCTTCCAAAGATGTCCTTCCATTGCTCTTTTGTTTCCTTCTACACTTCTATATACATGCCATTCATCAATTTCAAGGCCTTTTGTTTTACTGTAAATTGTGTTTGGCTGTTTGTCAGATGTTCTTTTATTTCATCAACCGACATATCAGGAAAGAGATGCACCAGACTTCTTTCTCTGATTTGTTTCTCCGAGTCTAGGGCATATTACCATTTGGTTTCAATATGTGTATATAATTCTTTAGGAATAGAATTACATACCTTTAATGGGACCACTCAGAATTTTAGAAGTGTGCAAATGACAGCTTCTTCAATTTGCCTCTTTTCATCAGTAGATCTGGATTCATATTTGACAAATTTGAATCCACCAAATCCACCATATTCCTTCAGATTTTTACAAAAAATTTCTACACTATGTACATCTACCTTCTTGCTTTTCGCAATCTAAATTTAATTTGCATCTTTAGATTCAGTATCACTTGACTCTTTTGGCAAAATGAGTCTCCAAGTAGATTTCTTGTAAGTTCTAGTTACCTTAGGAATGACAACAATTTTTTGTCTCTTACTCGGTGATGCAGCAGATGCCCTTGTGTTAGGTCTCTTTGTTGGAGGGGTCAGTAGGGCCATTGAAGTGTTCTGTTTCTTTCTCTTCAACACTTTTCCCTTAGGCAATTCGGTGCTAAGTGTTATGGCTGCTTCTTGGGCTTTTATCTCCTCTTTGGTGATGGCTAGAACGTCTTTGACAGGTGTGGAGGAAGACTCTTCTCCAAATTTCTCAGATAATGCATTAATCATCTTTGTAGCTTTTCTTGTAGCCTTTGGTACTACAATGCTCATTTTTACTTTTTCCTTCACCTCTTCATAGGTTCCATACCCCAGCTCGGTAGTATGCCTTGGCAATGATAGATAGGCATCAATTTGCTGTTGTGTGATATCAAAATCAATCTCATAACCCATTGGTGGCAAAGATTGAGTCCTTGGTTCAACAACATTCATATAACAATAATCGGTGTCGACCTCAAAAAATATATCATCCTTATATTTTTCTACCAGCTGTGGTGGAATCCAGTACCTGTTATGCATTTTCTCTTGGAACTTGCTGAAGTAATCATCCATTATATCATTAAAGTTATCACCTAACTTCTTGATGAAGTTATTGATCTGATGGGTGATTGGTCGGTGTAGTTCCCAAACAACTTTACCGACTGTTGGAAAAAACTTCTCAAAGTACAAAAACATACATACAAGTAGTGATCCAAATTTTAGAGTATTTGCCAAGTTGTTCTTCTTCGGCTTCTTGATTGTGTTCAGATTTTCAAACAAGTTCTTCAACAATACTTCACACAAGTCAATTTTCATGCCTTTCTTAACAATTTTTTATGCTAAGTCCACTGCTGCATAGGGTACACTATTTTCCATTGCCGATTGGAAGAAACAGTAACCAATTACTCTAATGGAAAATTTGAGTTGAGGATTAGTGACATTGTTCAACTTCAGACCTCTGTAATCAGATTCTACTCCAGTCAAATTGATCAATTCCTTCTGTGATATCATTTTCTATGCTTGGGCATGATCATAGATAGGATAACTGGTGATCAGATGAATGATTTCTTTAGTGATCTTAAACGGTTGCTCTTGTAGCCACATGAAATCATCATGCACTTGGCTTAGTACAAGCTTGACCCACTGGGGTTTGAACACACGGGGATAGGTTAGGGCTTCAGTCAATCCCTTGATTTTGATATGCTCATACTTGCTATCCATTTTACTATCTGTGCACAATTCATCATATGCATCTTTGATCTCAACATGACCGAGTTCTTCAACATGACATTTTGTGAAGAATCTCACATCCTCGAGTAACAAGACTTGATCCGGGATGAGTGAAAAGGAAGTTTTGTCATTCGGTTTAGATGCAATTTTGGGAGTCAAAGAGTATTTTGGTGAGGGCTTCTCTACATTCTTAACAACAATGGGGTCTTGGATCTTAGGTGCCATTTTGATTTCAGATAAAAATTGACACAGGAACCTTAGGGTTTGAGAACTTAACAAATGACAGACGCTTCACACTCAGCAGATAATAACAACTTAATGAGTTTGGTAAACCAGCTTAGCAATGCGATGAGATTCGATGTAAATACCTTAGATTTCACTTTGAAGATGGTTTGATCGCCTTCATTCACTCTACTCTGCTTCTTGAAAACTTGGTGAATGAAAATGACCGCGAAAATACCTTTAAGTACTCAAAAATACCTTATCGGGCTCCGTGCAAGTAAGGTCAAAACATTAAATGCACTCAGTTCTACTTAATTTCTTTCCCTTTCTGCGCTTTAACCGAGTAACCAAATTTCCTTCATATACCGACTTGACAGGCTTCCTGAATTCACCGACTTGACAAATTTCCTGTAAAGTACTCCAAAAGACTTTGATAGAATTTCAAACTTACTAATACATCTTAATATGCAGATTTTGAATTTAGTACATACTAAAATAAGAACTGTTTAAGATTTAACCTTGTGAGAATGTAGTCCCTTCATACCTTTACCAATTAATTTGGAGTGGAGCACCTAACTCGATAGGTAAGGTGTTTTCTTTATTTGACACAGTTTCCTTCTTTCCAAGAGATAGGCAAGCGAAAAATGGGGATTTTGGAGGAGAGATGAAGGAATGGGAAAATTTGTCCAAGAGGGACAAAGAAGCAAAAGTTGGAGATGGATAATATGAGAAAAATTTGGAGGTGATTGGATAAAAGGGGAAGGAGTTATGACAATCTTAAAAATAGAGAAATATGAGATTTTGGGCTTCAAAAAGTGGATTTTTGGGATGAGGCCTCCAAGGGAGGAAATGTGGAAAATGGCAATGCGGAGAATCCGGTGAAGTTTGGAGGAAAATGGAGTCGAGATAAAGAAGATATGGCGAAAAAACATAAAATTTTTTTACTTATTTTTTTTAAACCTTAGATTTAACAGAGCAGACAGAAACCCTAGAATTAACAGGGCAGAAACCCTAAATTTAACAGAATAAAAAAAAAAATGTCAAAGGTTTGGATTTCTGATTGTCTAGATATACAAGAGCATAATCTCCTACTTTCACACTTTCCTGCGGTCAGACAGATTATCTTTAAACAGAGCAGATAATAGGAAATGAAAAAAAATAAAAAATGCAGACTACAGTTAGCGCCAAAAAATTTCAGACAGATTAACAGAGCAGACAGTAGCACTAAACAGATAGAAAAGTGTCAAAGGTCCGGATTTCTGATTGTCTAGATAGACAAGAACATACTCTCCTATTTTCACACTTTCCTGCGGTTAGAGCATACAGTCGCACTAAACAGAATAGAAAAGTGAAAGGTCTGGATTTCTAATTGTCTATATAGACAAGAGCATACTCTCCTACTTTCACACAAATTATAATTAAACAGAGCAAATAATAGAGCAAATAATAGATCGGATAACAAGAATTCAAATTCCACACAAAAATGCTCACTCTAATCGCAGAGCTATCGTGCTGAAACAGAAACAAAAACAAAAATGCAGCAGAAACAGAAAAGAAGCTATTGCATTGAAATACAAAGCCGCTATTCTGGAACCTGCAAAAAAGATTTTTTTTTTTTTTTTTTCTGCAGTCGCGCTATTCTAGAACCTGCGTCTCACCACTCACAAAAACTTAAAAAAAACATTAGTTCTTAGGGACGTGGGTCCCACCGAGTGTGCCAAAATGAAGAGGGGAAAACAGATTTGAAGGTCAAATGATCAAAACATAACAAAATAAACATGTAGAATGCTAAAATATCATTAAAAGACCATTTCACCTTGCTATTTTACCTTCTCCTTTGGATTGAGCTTGATGAAGTGAAGGCGCCCCTTGATAATGCTCCACTTGATGTGCTCCTTTGATTGCTGGATGTGGATGGCTCTCCAATGTTGTGCACAAATAGAATGGATTTGAAAAATGATAAGAATGAGATGATCAAGTTGCCAAGATGATTTCCTGGGCTCAGAAGAGCAGCATAAACTTACTGGATTTCAAGATGTTTTGAATGAAGGGATGGAGCCCTATTTTATAGGAAGAGGAGAGGAAAACGAATGGCTAGGATGAATTTGAGATGAAGGGCTAAGATTTACTTGTGAGCTCACACAAGGTCCAAGAGAGGGTGTGGAGACCAAGAAATATGCCTTAAAGGCATTTCGTATCTCCACTCTCCACAAGATGCATTGGAGGAATTAAAAATTCTACAAAAAAGGATATCATGGGGATTGGAGGAATAAAAAGGAATTAAAAATTCCTTGGGAGAGGGGATGCCTAGAGGAATGTGTGATTTCGAAAATTTTACATTCACCTAGGAAAAGAGCATTTAAAGCTAGTGGCTAGATGAAAAAGACAGAGTTGACTTTGTGGCTAATCATGATGATTAACCATTAATGACTCATTAGGAGAGGGATTAGAGGAAATATTAGGTGAGATTAATATTTGTACAAGAATTTGATTAGGAGAGAGAATGAGTGGAGGGAATAAAAAATTAGAAGAATAATGTTAAGTGAGTTTAGGGAGTTTCTAGAAGAATGAATTAAGAAGATGATTTGTAGGAATCATGTAGGTTAACTAATTAATTGAAATTAATTAGCTAAGAGGAAGATTTGTGAGGATTTGATTTTTTTAGAAGAATAAAGAAAGGGATTGATTTATTAAATAAATAAATCATATGCTATAGTGACAATATTAATTATATTTAATTAATATTGAGAGGAATTTGAATTAACATAATTAATTATGCGAGGAATTAAAAATAATTTAAATAATTATTTTTAAGTGTCTACATAGGCTAGAGAATATTTCATTTGGCTGCTGTGTAGCGGAAGGGATATCAAAATCTTAGAAGGTAGTCAAAGGGACATCGAAAGGTGGTTTCAAATGGAAAACGCCTTTCATGGGCTACCTATATTCACCCCTTCATCATCAAACAACTAGGAGGAAGAATGAAGGGGAAAGAGAACAATGAAGGCAGGGGGTGGATGGTTCAGATGCAGAGCATCTGAAATTAATCTTGAGTATGGAAGATGTGCAGTATGCAATTCTTATAATATTGCTCGATAAGATTCTCCTTCCATTTTTCCATTACCTCCCTTTTCTATGTATTTTCATCCTCTAGTTGTGAGGAAATATCTTTTATAAGGTTGCAAGGCTCTCCTTCTAGTCTAATGAGTGTCTCTACCAACGTGTATTATGTAGGTCTTCCACTAGCATGATGGTGGCACGACTCAAAGCACAAAGACATCAACAAAATATTATTCTCCATTGAGGCATCTTCTTGTATGGGTGGCCCATTTTTGTCTTATATTGAATGGGCGATGGGTTTTCTTTTATTTGCATATGGCCTGAAACATGTCAAAAGAGGAAAAGCCAAGTGTAAGCAGGTTGAAGATTTTGGGAATTCCTGATTATTATAATAGGAATACTACAACTGTAAGAAAATATTCAGAAATGTTGTATTCTAGGTGGGTAGAAGCAGCCATTTGTTAATCTATGGTTTCATGCAGGTTCACAGAGAAGAAGGATTATCTTTCCATATTGTAAATTTCAATTAGTACTGTATGCAATTTTTCATTGGTTGCATATACTATGTCCATTTGTATTTTCTGAATTTATATGAATTCAAATATGAAGGATATGTTGGTTTGTGTAGTACCCCTCCTCGATCAGCCTCTTTTGTATGTTTTGAGTTACTTCAGTGATTGTTATGTGGAACATTATTGTATTTTGATTCGGATATTATGCGATGTTATTTCGTGCTTTATCTAGATTCATGGTGTATGATTTATGTAGTATTTCAGTGCTTATGATTAATGTTATTTTATGGATCATTATCATGGACTGACACTTTTCCCTTCTATTGCGATGCGTTATTTATATGTTGCGTGTTTGCAAGTGTACTATTGGGATGTGAGGGGATGATTTTCATTCACTCACTCCGGTGAGATAGGGAACGTCATGATTCTTGTTCATCGTTGTGTTTACCATGTTTGTATATATATATTGGTCTATATGCACGTGTGGTTCTTTGGTTGTTGTACCCTAGCTTGACCGCAGTTACACTCATGTGAGTGTTGTCAGTCGGTTGTGTTTCCCCCATTTGGCTGTTATGCATGTCATGGTGCCTTGGTTTGGTCATTTGAGAGTCATCATTTGATCTGTCTTGGTTTTGCATGTTTCTGTTTATTTAAATGGTTATTTAATTTAGATGGATGATGCTATCTTGTGTTTGCGTAATCATTTAATTAATATGCTTTGTGATTATTGATTTATTTAAATTGATGAATTGCTAGATTAAATGGCTTAATTTATTCTGTAAGTTGCATTAATATTTTTGTGAAATAAATAAATTGCCTAGCCATTTAAAAAGGTTAAATGCTTATGTTGAAGGAAGTATTTATGAAAAAAGAAATAAATGAAAGTTTTCCTTTTTATTTTTCCATTTGGCCTTTTTAATTTAATCATTGGAAAGAATTATTATTTTTGGGAAAGAAATAAATTTGATTGCCTTTTTAGTTTTAAAATATTTAAATTTGATTGGATGAAAACTTTAACCTAGAAGCTTGGGTTAAAAGATATTTTGGGCATCAATTCTGGGCATTCACGACAGGAGAAGAAGAGGATTTTTGGAGAGAAAATTCTGGAAAAACTTCCTAAAGGATCTAGAAATTTGACTTGGCTACAAGACTAGAGTTTCTTCATCCCTTTTGCTTGCTAATTGCTTCAAGGTTGGAGGTTTCCTTGTCTTGAATTTGTTTTTTGAAAATTTCAGTTTGCTTCCTGTGTATGGAAATTTATGTATTCTGCCTGTAGATTCTTTTTGGAATGTTGAAATGGAAGAAAGATTGCCTGATATAGTTGATTGTGTGATGCTATAAGCATATGGTTGCATTCAGGAAAGGAATTTGTTCATTTCTTCTCTGCTGTGTGTTATTTGTTAATAACAAGCAATTTCTTGATTTACCTCTTCATTGGAAAGAAAGAATTTTAGATTGGGCTTGCTGGGTGCATCCTTGTTTCTATTCTGTCATGATTTGGCTAGCTATTCTTTCCAGTGTGTCTATTTCACCATTTACCTTGCTGGTAAACTCTTCCTTGAAATTTTGGAAATTTGCACTGTATGTGTGTGCCTGTGAATTAATTCTGGAAATGGAATGTTCGAAGTGGTAAGTATTACCAGTTGGAAGTGGTAAATGTTACCGGTTGGAAGTGGTAAGTGTTACCGGTTGGTAGCAACATTGTTACCAGTGGTAGAAAGACTACCGGTAAGTGGTGTTTGTTGTCCTGGCAGCAGCACAACTGTGGGTTGGTTTGACCCTTGCTTAGCTTTGAGCCCTCACCGATCTCCAAACCGGTTTGTGTTAAGAACTTAAATTTTATAAATGGAATGTTTAAAGTGGTATTGCATGATGTAATGTGATTTTCAAGTAATTTTTATTATGTGGTTAATAAATTTATCAATGAAAATTAAGGCATGAATTAGAGATTCAAATGGGTAGATTTGGAATATTAATTTGGAAATTGATTAGATGTGACTGCTGGAAAGGAGTGTTTTATTTAATTTTCAATTAAAGATGTTGTAAGTGTTTATGATGCTGATATTTTCAAAGATTTTCTGAGTGCGGATTTGATGTATTTAGCTGTCCTTGCAAGTTTTTATTGTGACATTTTGGTTTGTGGTTCAGTCATCCTGTGGTGGTGTAATTGGTACCTTTGACCAAGTGATATATGTTGGCTCCGTTGTCTTAACCATGTAGTGTCTTTGCCTTATGGTCAGTCAAGAGTTAGTATGTCCTTGTTTGACCACTTGTTTTCGATAGTGGTGTTATGGTTGTTTGCTTCGCCATAGGGTCCTCGGGGAGTGACCATGCTTGTGTAGTGTCCTTTGAGAGAGTGGCTTTCGCTTGGGGGTTGCACCCAAAGTGGTAGTATTATGACCCAGCGAAATTCAGATAATATATGGTAATCTAATGCATTGATTAGGTGGGTAGTTTCATAACATTAATAAGATAATGTACCTCGCACATAGGTGGGTGCTTGTATTGAGGCTCATAATGTAGTGAGAAGGCCTGGAATGGCAAACCGACCACCTTGTCTTCACGAAAGGCTAGAAGGGTCCGTATGAGACTTAGTTGGAGCCAGAGGTTTGGGAGAGGTTACCAGGATAGAGATTCGAGACCTATGAGAGCCTACCAAGGTAACCATCAAGCTATGCGATGATACTCTCTCTTTAGGTTCACTTATGTGTGTGATGTCGAGTCACTAGTGTTTTTGTGATGTTGAGTCACCTAGATTATTGTGGAGTCTCTTGTGCTGTCATGGAGTTGTGTTGTTTTATTGACCATGTCATGCTTTTTCTTGTTTGAGGGTCCTCAGCTATCTCCTAGCATGGTGGGGTGATTCCATTTGGGAATTACATGGTCAGGTGGTAGTGCCACTTCCCATCGGATGTTCAGATTTGTGCCTTCATGCAAGGATTGGCTTCGTAGGTGTTCCTGTGGTTCGTGACCCATGCTTCATCTCATG
Source organism: Cryptomeria japonica (assembly GCF_030272615.1). NCBI lineage: Eukaryota > Viridiplantae > Streptophyta > Pinopsida > Cupressales > Cupressaceae > Cryptomeria > Cryptomeria japonica. The sequence goes on along the minus strand of NW_026728845.1, from coordinate 801,623 downwards.
TTTTGAAGATTATTTGTATTTTTAGACCTATGTGGTCATTGTATCATTGTAATATTGATCTTATGTAACCTTGTGATTGGATGAGATCTATCCTTTATGTTTATTGAGAAGCTATGTATTGGAAGAGCAATGTAATCCTATGTTTGGATGTTTTTATCAGTTTCCTTGATGATGTTAGTAAATGCTTGCTGAAGTGGAAATTACGTTGTATCCTTTCAATCTTTCTATGATGAATCTTTATTTGCTTATGGCTTCTTGTGATCATTGAGTTAATGATGCATATGTGGATTTACGATTTTGTGGAATTCATTCTTGAAGTTAATTCTTCGTTGGTAACCCTTAAGAAATTCTGGTGTAAGTCTTTCACTTGTGTTATCGTGCATGATGTGTAAATGCACTTATGATGTTTGTGCTTTAAAAAAAATAAAATTGTTTCACCCTTGTTGTAGATTTTCCTTCGGGGTTCCTGGCGGGGCATTACAGTTTGTTCTAGTATTTTCTTATCAATGTGTGATTGTGCTTATGGGTCTCCTTCAAGGAAGGAGTTAAATTCTATTTGCAATTTGCAGTAAATTTGGGAAACATTGAATGGATTAACATGAATGGTTGATGCAATTAGTTGATGGAATTGTGTCAATTTTAGGCATTCCACTTTGAAAATTCCCTAATTTGAGTTATTTTGCAATGCGGGTTTGTCCTTTTAATTTGTGGGCGTGACTCTGTTTCATTGGATATGCACTTGATCGTAGAAGCTATTTGTGAATTTGTTTCGGTAGCAACCCTTATTAATCGTATCTCTACTATCTTCTTTTCTTCAAGCATTTTTTAAAGGGTGGGTTTCATTATGCATGCTTTGTATTCCCTTGTACACTTGGAGTAGCGCATGTATTATTTTTTTGGTCGAATTGCAGATTGTGAAGGATTAGGGGTGTATAGAGGGTAACTGTAGATAATCCCCTTATAGTTGAGAAACATCAACCAATCATGAACCTGTACGATTGTGACGAATTTGAAAGCATATTGGGCATGAAGGTCCTAAGTAGGAAAAATACATTCCCGAGTTAGGTAGAGCTCAAAGTGAAGAAGGCTCGCTAAGGCCTTGTTGTGTTTTGTTTTCTTGTCTTCAATCTGTTGATAGTTCAAATTAAATGATGTGAAGGAGATTCAGATTTGAGAAGATTTTGATTTTGATCCATGGGTTATTGTTAGCATCCAATAAAATTTAGGCCTACAAATATCATTATTTGCGACAATCCACAAACAATTTTCACTCAAAATCCATCAATTTCTCTTTATTTATTACTACTTATGTTGTGATTATATCTGTCTAATATGATTTGATCAGTTTTATTCCAAAAAATTATTAATTAATCTAAATTAATCAAATCCTAAAACTGATTTTAACCACAAACTAATTTAATAAATATAACATACAATGCACAAAATGTTTAGAATTGTTTTGTTTTTTTGATGAGGAACATGGCCATCCAAAATTATTCTAACTCATAAATCTATAATTATTTACAAACATTTGGAGAACATAAGAAGCAAAATGTGAAATTATTATAAAATGCTTGGATAATATAATATAAGATGCATTATATTTGCCCTAATTTATACATATTATGTTATTTGCAAGTCATTAGAAAGACCAGGATAGCATAATAATATTCTTAGAAGACAAGATTTTGATAGATTTGAGACAAAGAATTTTAGGGTAACATGTTTTATTCGCCGGCTTTTCAAAGACATTGAAGTTGGACAAGGATTTTAGGGTGAGTATATCTCAAATGATTTTATGAATTTTTGCAAAGCAGATGGCATTCATAAACAATTCATAGCCCGCTACACACCTCAGCAAAATGGTGTGACAGAGAGAAAGAATCGAACTATAATGGAGATGGCATGTAGCATGCTAGCAACAAAACATTTACCTAATGAATATTGAGTTGAGGCAGTAGCAACTGCTGTCCATATTTTGAATAGATGTCTGACTAAGAGTGTAAAGAAAAAAGTACCACAAGAGGCTTGGATAGGTATGAAACATAGTGTTTCTCATTTAAAATTTTTTGGTTGTGTTTCATATGCCCATGTCCCTGATAAGTTAAGAAAGAAGATAGATTTTAAAGGAGAGAAATGCGTATTTATTGGTTATTACGAGGATACAAAAGCATACAAGTTGTTTAATCCCATAACTAGAAAAGTTATAAGCAGTCGAGATGTTCAATTTGTGGAAGACGAAGGATGGTATGGGACTATAGAGAGGAAAGTGAACATCACACCTATTGTTCCTCATGATGAAGTGTTTCCAATATCAAATGCACCTCAACTAGCACCTTCTTCTACTCCTGGGACAACATCACATGTAGTAGCACAAGCTGCACCTTCATCTATATAAAGAATATCTTCAAGGTTGCAATCTATACCACAACAAACTCCAACTACAGCTCCAACTACACCAGCTAGTAGTAGTCCAAGCAATTCAACGTCTTCAGATCACACCCTAGTAACATTGATACCAAGAAAGACAAGAAGGTTGAGTGATTTGTATAATGTTGATATAACAATTTCGTTTGCTGTTTTTGCTTTATTCTCTCAAGTTGATGATGCTTTAACATTTGAAGAAGCTGTGAATGATGATAAATGGGCACATGCCATGGATGAAGAGATTGAATCTATTAAGAAAAATAAAACATGGGAGTTGGTAGATCTGCATGAAGGAAAAGATGCTATAAGTGTCAAATGGATTTACAAGACAAAACATGATGTCGATGGAAAAGTGCAAAACCATAAGGCAAGGCTTGATGCAAGAGGTTTCACACAATAGCCCGGAATTGACTTCAATGAAATATTTTCTCTAGTTGCACGGATGTATACAATCAGAACAGTATTGGCAATTGCTGCTCATAATAAGTGGGTGGTATACCAAATGGATGCGAAGTCAGCCTTTTTGAATGGATATCGACAAGAAGAAGTGTATGTTCACCACCCTGAAGGGTATGAGATTTCAAGACAGGAAGACAAAGTATATAGGCTGGAAAAGGCATTGTATGGATTAAAGCAAGCTCCAAGAGCTTGATAAAGCCGGATAGACTCTTACTTGATTCAAGATAGATTTCAAAGGAGTAGTTGTGAGCCGACTCTGTACATAAAAATAAATGAGAATGGCAGAGTTTTAATTGTATGCTTGTATGTAGATGATTTGATCTTGACTAGTGATCTGAACATTGATGCTTTCAAAACAACAATGAAAAGTGAGTTTGAAATGACTGATTGAGGGCTTATGAGATATTTTTTGGGTATTGAAGTCCATCATTCTATTGCTGGAATATTTATTTGTCAATCTAAGTATGCTAATGAGATTTTGAAGAGGTTCAACATGTTGAAATCCAAAGCAACACCTACACCTGTCACAACTGGATTGAAACTAAGCATGGAAGATGGAGGACTATCTGTAGATCCCACATTATATAAAAGAATGGTTGGGAGTTTAATGTATTTAACAATCATGAGGCCAGATATAATGTATGGTGTCAGTTTGATCTCCAGGATTATATAATTACCAAAGGAATCTGATTGGCAGGCTGGGAAAAGAATTTAAATAAATTTCTCTTCACTTCTCTCGCTTTAGGTTTTCAAAAACTATTTGTTGGTAGAAATTGATTTACTGTCAACCTCAAATGTTGTGTCTCTTGAGATGGTGTTTGGGCCCGTCAATTATTCCGATATTTTAAACTATTTATAATAGGGAGTAGAATGCTATTTTTCACATAGCCAGACACTATAACTATAATAATTTTCAATATAAGCACATATAAGCATGAGATGTATTTGATGAGTACAGTTTATCGATTTTAAGAAATGTATGTTTTCAGAGTTTGTATAGATATTGTAATCTTGATTCACACATTATTGTTTGTATCCATAAAGTGCATATAAATATCATCATATGCATTAATCTACAAACAATTATTACTAATAGAATTAATTAATTTTATTTAATTATTCATGGTGTGATTATACTCATCTTATATTACTTGACTCATTGTATTCCAAAAAAATATTAGTTAATCTAAATTAATTGAACCCTAAAACTTAAACCACCAACTAATATAAGAAATATAAAATACAAAACATAAAACATTTGTGATCAAGCCAAAATAACCGCATTATATTTATCTAGTTTCTATTATTGTATTGCCTCGCCAATATAGTTATCTATACCATAGCCCAAAAAATCTTTCGAGGAAAAAGATTGGCAAACTAAAAGTATGACTTGTTTTTTCTTAAAAATGGAGGATTTAAACTGGGGAAAATTGGATTAAAAAATAAAGCCAAAAATGCAAAAAAGGGATAAAAACTTATTTTTGAAATTTCGGCATTGTATAATGCATACTTTATACTAAATGTAACTATTTATTTTGAGTAGGCAAGATCAATAATAATCCTAGTCATATGGTAAGGATAAAAATATACGATAATTATAATTTTAAAAATTAATGTAATGCCTTCGCCTACATCTATCATTGTTTTTAACAATTGTGATTGAGAGCATAATATTAAAAGCTTGGGACTACTTACTGCCTTCATTGTAATTTGAAGTAGTTTTTAGACCAAGCTGAAAGTAATGTTAAAAGAAATATTATGATGTAAGATAGTCTTAAAACATTACATTACCCATTTGTTTCAAAATGAAATGGCACACTTTTATGCACACATTTGTATCTTTGATTAGTTTTATCACTAAGATAAATTATTACAACAAAAAATATTTTAGCACTGCAGTTCTTCAACTAATCATGTATTCAATAATTAAATATACGCTTTAAAGTCTTTTCTTATAATGTACTCAATAATTACATTTGAAAACATATTTTGATTTCCTTGTATACAGACAGCCCTAAGTGCTGCAACATCGGCGACTGCGGGAGTGGGATTGGATATTGTGCCGCCACATGCTAGCAACCGCCTTCTATTACCTTTGCCTCATCAAAATAAATTGAGTTGAATGGTTTGCTGTTTGTGTGTTTGAGCAGGATACTTACAATCCTTGTTCATTTGTTTCAACCTTTATTTTCGCTGTGTGGCCGCTATCCAACAAGTTAAGATTGTTGTTCCAAAATATTTGACTATATATATCTTATCTTATCTTGTTCATGTTTCAATCTTTTATTGAAATAGGTTCGTTATCGAATTATATCTGCACCTCCATATATTTATAATGTGGAGTAGAATTCTGTTTTTCACATAGTGAAGTCGGTGACATTTTCAAACACTGATACAGGGGACAAGTGAGTTAGTGAGGTTTGGAGATAACTATATTGATCAATATGTTTTCTATAAGATAGGATTTTTTTTTACAAAAAGATCCAAACATTCTAGTTGTCTTATTTTTGTGGAGAGAATTATAACTCTAAATTCTTAAAATAGAAAATGGTCGAATAGATCAAAGAGCTTATATCCATAGACATATTTATGTGGTTAGTGTTGGACACATTGGTTTGTGAACGAATGATTGCACTATCCCCCTTTTTTGAGGACTAGATTTTATTTTGCTTCAGTCCAAGGCATTGCCTTTATCAAATGCCTATTTACACCACTAGCTATGTACTTGTACTCATGTTATGGCTTGACAAGGTAAATACTTTGTTCTCATCTCGTGGCTTGACAATGTTTCTCTCATGGCTAGAAATACCTTCCCTATAACTAAATGTATTAATAATGTTTATAGGCACTATTAAAACATTATTTACGTGTCCACACAATTTTCGTCTTACATAGTACCCTTTTGTAGAAAAAATGTCACGTGTTATTTTGGAAACATCGAGGGCCCAAATATTCTCGTTACAGCTTTTGAAATCTAAGTGCAAGATCTATGGCCTTCATTGAATTCTCTCATATCTACTCATATAATTGATTTCTAATGGATTGATGGATGCATTAGATAAAGTTATGATATTCATATTTTCTTGTTGTTTCAAATAGAAAATGGATGTTTAAAGAAGATTGGCTCATTTCGTTTTGTGAAGCCACGAGGGGAACTACAACCACACTCTGTTAGCTAAATTCAACAATTCTTGGAGAAAGGGCGAAGTTAATTTTGGGAGCACCGAATTCAAGATTACCCTAAACTTATTGCAGAGGCAGTGTGTCTCAAATGTGAAGGCTTAAGGGTTGTGGAGAAGAGTTACAACGACCACAAGCTGTTTATCAAGAAATTCTTGGAGAAGGGTGAAAGGCATGTTCATCTGCAAAATGGGTATGATAGGTTGGTTCTTCCTCGCCCCTTTTCCTGAGATAGCTATTATGTGATAAAGTACTTTACTCTTGAAGGTAGTTACACCACTATTCACAATTATCATTTTCTTTTTCTCAATCACATTAGGCATAAGGAGAACATAAACATTTCGTTTTACCTTTAATCATTTCTATGTATGAATATTGAAGTTAAAAGTTCTTCTCCCACTTTACACCAAGGTCTCACCTTTGCCTTGTATAGGTATGTATCTAATCTAACTCCTCAAAGAAATAGGCTTTTAACCCGAAGTGAGAACCCTAGAAAGCCTAGCATCTCTTGAAAATTGAGCTCATTGAGAGAAAACTCCATACAATGGAAAAACCAATACCTCTGTTAAGAAGAAAGGTTAAGAAAATAAAAATCCTAGTGAGTACATTGATACCGATAGTATTGAGATGCCTTTGCTTATTTTTTTGAAGGCAACGATGCCTTAGTCTTTACTTGTTTAGTGATTTTTTGGATTATGCTCCGCAGTACTAAGTTTAAAACTTTATTAAGGCCTGTCTACCAGACTATTATGATGATAAGTAGCTTAATGGTTAGTCTTAGTTGTAATTTTTATTTTACTATTTTAATTTAGACTTCTCTAGTTAAGGTTTTTTATTATGTAAGGGTGGGTTGTGGTGTGCTATTCTTTGGGTTCTAGCTAATTTGTGCTAGTTGCTTCTTTCTAGGTTAATGTGTTAATCTCTTGTATTGTTTTGGGATCAGGGCCCTCTCATTGATTACTTAATACGAAACAATAAGAACCTTTTGATAACAAAAAGTGTGTCATATAGAACAAATAATACCTATTTTCAGCCCTCAATGACTAGCTTCTCGTGCGTCGGTGTTTGAAAATGTCACCTACGTGGAGAATAGCATTCTATGTTAATTATAAGTTTGTCTAGTCAGATAGTTATGGCATTTTGGTTGTGCTATTATGTTTTTGGTTACTTATTGAGAGTTATATTCTAGTGTTTTGTCTGGGCACTTGGATGTGTGACGCCAGAAGCTATACCGTGGCTAATTTATTTTGTTGTTTTCTGTCTGCTAGAATAGTTTATAGTAATATTTGTGAGAGAAATTCTTTAAATACAACATACTTTAACTGTGAATAGCTACCCCTTAATTGCAATTTGAGATAACGAATTTCTATGCGAACAACACTAGGTTTAGAGCTTGCACAACATAGAACACCATGTGTATGTTCAACCACTAAAAATCACTTTTCTCCAAATCCATTACATTAGGAAATTAAGATGTTTAAATAACTCCCCTTTGTAAATCAGGATGATGGCAGATGATTAGACTGAATGTGAATTGTAAATGCTTGAACACATTGTAAGTTATATACATACAACATCAACGTGAATTAATGCAATCTTAAAATGTTATATTGCCCTTTCATTTCAAAATGAAATGACATACTTGTCTCTTTCTAGAACACAATACTACTAGCACTAGGATAAACTGTTATAATACACATAGCAGCTCTTTTTGCATGACGATTGTCTGGTGGTTGAACTAAGATGCAAGTTTCAACTCAGTTGTGTATCCCAGGTAGATGAAGTATTCCATTGGAAACAACAGAAACTCAAAGTTATTATTGAAGACTATGGTTTCAGAAGTAGAGAATGTAAATATGAGATGTCAAAGCATCCACCTATCAATTTTATAGCTACAATTAACGCTGCCTATGCTATATAAACAACAATTATTCATACACTTGAATTACACATTTGATGACTTCTTATGCATTTGATGGAGCAGATTTTGATTAAATTTAAAATTATTTGAATATATTCTGTAACTTACCAAGTTTTAAAAAACAATTTATTTTAGTTATTTAGCTTATTAGTATTATCTAAAGGAATTTGGAAATACTAGATCTTCTAAACAATGTGCAAGGAAATTTTTTGTATAATATAGTTCAAATTTATGAACATGCCACAGGCTTTTTCATACTGAAGGATTAGTTGTTTCTTCTTGAAAACTAAAACTAGGTAAAGAAAATTTAGACATTTGAATTGCAGCATCCAATTATATTTCAATTGGGAAGACAATCTTTAGAACATTGAATCGCAGATTAAATCCTTGAAAGAATTCCAAACCAAATTAATATCATGGGTGCAAATATTATATATTATATAAAGCAAGCTGCTACTAATCAATAAGAGAAATAATCAAAAGTTTATTATGATAATGGTAAAAAAATTATCCCAGTGTATTATCCATCTAGTTTTATATTTAGTTTGGGGTAATGCCTTAATGCATTTATATAGTTCTGTACTCAGTTTGACATCACCAATCTTGTTGGACATTTATTCAACTTGGTTGATTGATCCATATGATGTTTGTGTATGAGGTCATCCTAGTAGACTTGATCTTGATCATTTTAATTGTATAAAATAAATAAAATATTCAGAGACATCCGATTTTCACATTCCATCAATCTTTATTTTTTTATTTTTTTTTCGGCATTCTACAATGATGAATCATAGAGTATGATCCGAAATGTTGATGAAAAATATGTGTATGCAATGAAACCCAAAGGATTTCATAATTTTTTATTGGAGACTTTGGAGTGACCTTGGCTTTGTTATTTTTGGTGTTATATTCATGTATAAAAAGATAACAATTAGCATTCACTTTAGAGGAGACAACTAAAAATGGATTGAATATTCGAGATAACTGTCTATAACAATCTTTCATATTTGTCTTATTTGATAAAAAACGCATCTTAGCACATGTGTGAATGTATTAGCATTTATTTTAGATTTAATGTGCATGCATTAAGCTTGTTTATTGTCAAGATACTTTAAAATACTATCAATATCATAGAAAAATTATGAGTGACATAAATTATCTATGTCTTTTATTATATTAGCAACGAGAAGGACCTGACATGAATTATCTATGTTAAGAATATGGATACAAAGCAAGTCCACATCTGAACTAAACCTAGAACAAACTATGTTGAACTAACATAGATATCATTATTTGCATCAATCCACAAACGATTTTCACTCAAAGTCAATCAATTTGTCTTTATTTATTACTATTTATGTCGTGGTTATATCTGTCTAATATTACTTGATCCACTTTATTCCAAAACATTATTAATTAATCTAAATCAATTGAATTCCAAAACTTATTTTAATGGTCAACTAATATAAAAAATATAACATACAATGCACAGTTTTATAACTGTTTTATTTTTTGACTTAATAATGAGAGACCTCACCATCCAAAGTGATTTTAACTCATAAATCTATAACTATTTATGAGATGATGGATAACCCATTTAATTATATGGCTTTGAAAAGACATTGAAGTTGGACGGGGATTTTAGGGTTTCTACTGTGCTTCTTGGTTGTATGAGACATATTATAAAATCCTTGTATACTTTAAATGTTGACTCGCGTCCATATCTCTGTGTTGTTTTTGATGTAAGAAAAGGATAAATTGCAGGCCGAGTTGGTGATGCAAATAAGGGAATGCCCATTCTTTTTTAATGATGTTTACCTGAGTTGATTTGAGCATCTACATCTACATCTGTGTGATTGAGGTGAGCTTTGAGAAAAGGAAGAGGAAGAGGAAGGAAAAATGGCAAGGACAATGAAAATGGATAGTGTTAGGGTTAGGAATGTTGCAGCTTTGGTGTTGGTGTTAATGGCAATAATAGTAATGGTTCTAATAATAGTTAACTTGCCAGATTAGTAATGCAATTGTAGTGCAAGATGGAGTCCAAATAGGTCTAAAATGATCTAAATAACCACACTAAACTAGGTGCCCAAAATGATTGTGAAATTGTAAAAGGATACAATTGAGTACATTGCACTCTTGCACCTTCCTTGCCCTTCTTGGCATGCTATTTTAATTCTCCATCAAACCTTTTGTCCCAACACAAGCCTAAAAATTTAATTTACAATTCCACACTTCATTTTTCTTATTGTTTTCCCCTTGTACTAGTATCTCAAACCATAATTTTATTCCCTTTGTGCTTGAAATACCAACGAATGTTGTTAGCCTTGGCTCTAGTACAGTAGAAGAAGGAGAAATCTAAGAAAATAACTTAAATCAATAGAAGAAGAAAGAGATGGACACAACTAGTGAGGATAAACCCAATGAGATGAAACCTCAAGAACCATATAAGGAAGAACAAGCGAAAGGAAATATTGTCGTAGTTGTTGAGGATAATATCGAAGAGATAACCTCCAAGAACCAAACAAGGAAAGAAATAACCACCAAGTTTCTATAAATTCAAGACTTTAAGAATCTACTTTGGCTAATACAACAAATAATAAATGTAATCCCTAGTTAAGGACCTTAACCTTAACTTTAACCTGGTGGATTATCAAAGTCTTCCAAATTCAAACAAGTGAGTCTAGAAGTTCTGATTAATTTCTTTAGATCAGAAAATGTATGTACACATAAAGAAACTCATCAAAGTAGCTAAGGATTGCTTGATTGAATTGGAGTATACTGTTTATTGCTTCTTGGTTCTAGATTAGGCCACTTTTGAGTTTAGGCCAACATAAAACAATCAAGTACCAAAATTGGGACTAGATTCCAAATTATGAATGATAACACTAACAATGCCTGCAATCTTGGAGGAATTTTTGCAAGACATGGTTGTTGACAGCTTGGTTCAACCGAAATAGGCCCTTTGAAAGAAAGCCAAAAATCTCATGGTATTTCATGTTAGATCATGTCCTAATTTAATTATTTCATGACAGATAAATTGCTAGATTAGTAATGAAATTGTAGGGTAGGATAGTGCGCAAATAGGCCTAAAATGATCTATAAAAAGCACACTAAAGTTGGGGTTGAAATACAATGTGAAATTGTAAGGGGTTAAAATTTACTACACTACACTCTTGCACCTTTCTTCTCCTCCTTGATTTGCAATCACATTCTCAGAAGTTTCTTGATAGGAAGATAGAAAGGTCCGCAAATAACACTTTCGGGTTTGCTGATGAATTTCTCCATGGTGATGTTTTTCACCATCACAACACTCAAAATGGGTCATATGAAGCTAACACAGAGGATGATAGTGGTTTGCAATGTTATGGTGTAACCCCCCTCACGTGGTAAATTTTGATGATTGCCAAGTGGCTATATCCAATTATTTAATTGAGGTGGAAATGGAATCATTTATATTAACCGAGGATGATATTGGCATAGAAATATTTAATAGTTCCTATTAACTAAGGGTTGATATGAGTATGTACACTGGCAATGTTGATCAAGAATCAATTACAATCTTTGTGAAGAACTGTAGTGATTCTGAAGGGTTCTTAGATGATGGAACCATAGATATGGATGAATCAAATGTTGTAGGGTATGACTGTTTTTTAATTTATTCAGGTGGTTTCTTAAGCATGAAGATGCCAGAAGGAAATAAATCGAGAGATACTGATGCAATGAACAATAAGGGTTCCGAGCCTTATGTTGATATGAATATGACAATCAGTAATCATGAAGAGGATCATAACAGTACTCACAATTTAGAAAATTCCCCTATAGCTTTATTTTTGCTCGTCTTTGAGGTTATTTATGTGGATTTTGATTGTGCCTCTAAATTTGTTTCAGGATATGTTTTTGAGTTTGAATTAGAAGTGTTCACATGGGGTGTAAATGATGATGATCATGACATGTCTCATTTAGCCGATATGGGAACAAGCAATGAAACATTTAGATTTTGAAGTTTAGATTGAAATTCTTGTACATATGATCAGATGCAGATACAGAGTGAGCCAACATGAGAATGGTTTTCTTTTGATACATCTAAGGATTGTTTACTTAACATGCAAAATGATTCCAATGAAAGTTTTGTGCTTAAAATACATGATGATAGTCGTTGGATATGAATGTTTCTACTTTCCATACCATATGAAGGGGTTTCTTGAAAAGAATACCGAGGCCTGTGATGGTGGAAAATATGTCATAAGATGGAGGTACGATTCAGAGGACTAGTATGGTATGATGCTGCCCTACAAGCAAACGTTTTATGAATTTGTTTAGAGGGATCACTATGATAATGATGGTATTGGTTGTGATATAACTTCGAGTATAATGAGGGGGATCATTGGTAAAATTCATGGTCTAGTCTTCCTCAACTATGTCAGAAGCGAGATCAAATTGTTACATGATGAGAATCAGGTTTTTGATAAAGGCAAGAACTTGTTTTTATTTTTTGGGGGCCTTGGGCCACCAATGGAAGGATGGATCTGAATTTTGTAAAATTTTGAATAAACTACCCAAGCCAATTGGTATTTGGTCAGCTTCAAGCAGAGATCTGGAATCTTGTTATGCCTGCAGGGAGCATGCGTCCCCAACTAGAGCTGATGTTACGACTGATGAGTTTAGTATTCCACTGTGTTGCCTCTCCAGTCTTAATTCTTTAGTGACAAGCCTTTGAGCAAATTCGGCTAAGTTTTATAGCACCAAAGGTTAAGGCCATTATTTCCATTGTTGACTCATTTGGCTGGTAATATCTCTATAAGAGATCTACTTAATGGGTTTTTATTCATACATTGATATGCTCCTTTGTGTGTTCCCTAGAATGCTACTATTGATTTGCCAGGTAAATTCTCTACCTTCGTGTATTTTATCACCCCGTGAAGCGGCTAAGTAATTCCAAAGTCACCATGCGGGTGTGTGGGGTAGTGTGACAAATACAAAGGGAGCCTCACATTACCTCTGTAATAATAAGTGTCATTGCATCACCATGCGAGTTTGCAAAAATAGGTGAGACCCTTAGGGTATGCTCCCATAATCCCACAATGCGAAATTTTACCGCTTGTTAATGTATGCGGGTTCACAGTGAAGACTGGAAGAAAAGGTATCATTTTGCCAAGAACCCCACAATACCATTAGGGAAAAGTTTTCCAGGATAATCTAGTGTGGATGGAATGGTCTAGGAAGAGTGCTATATGATGGGAACTGATGCTGACATGGAATGTGTGTGCCAATCAAAGGGGTTAGATATAAAATTGCATGCAAGGGGTTAATGAGGTGTTTGTTGCTCTGTAGTTCTGTGCTAGACAAAAGGGGGGATGATCAGGACAATCAAAGTTTGTGAGTTCGCCAAGGAAGATGAATATTAATGGATAAGGCATACAAGGACAAGCATTTAAAAGGTTTCGGTAATGCAGGAGGTGATATTTTGAAGTAAAAGCCAATCCTGGCGAATCACCTACATGAGATCAACTCCAGAAAGGATGTTCATATAATTTCATATGTGAAAAGCTAGAGGGACTGAGCACAATGATATGAAAAGTACATGAATATGGTTGTTGGAGTGTTATTCAAGAAATCCAAGCTGGGAGTTGTGGTTGATATGAACGAGTCTTAATCTCTTGATAAGAACAAAAGCTGAAAATATTGCTTGCATGCATAAAGATAGGCTATTTTAGGAGGCTCTAAGTCCCACAAATCGAGGATGACAACCATCTATTGATTAAGCACTGTGTTGGGCCTCGTATTAGCACTGTTTCAAATAAAGTCTAAGAGATGGAGCGTTCATATACAGAGAACTGCGAGTTTCTGAGGTGCACCTTCTATGATATAGGTTGGAGAATATTTCAGTGGGCCACTTTGTAGCAGAAGGGATATCAAGATTTTAGAAGGTAGTCGAAGGGACATCGAAAGGTGGTTTCAAATGGAAAATGCCTTTCATGGGCTATCTATCTTCATCCCTTCATAATCAAACGACTAGGAGGAAGAAGGAAGGGGAAAGAGAACAATGAAGGCATGGGGTGGATGGTTTAGATGTAGAGAATCTCAAATTCATCTTGAGTATGGAAGATGTGCCCCTTTCTCTTCTTATCATATTGCTCGATAAGATTCTCCTTCCATTTTTCCATTACCTCCCTTTTCTATTTATTTTCATCCTCTAGTTGTGAGGAAATTTCTTTTATAAGGTTGCAAGGCTCCCCTTCTAGTCTAATGAGTGTCTCTGCCAGCGTATGTAGGTCTTCCACAAGCATGATGGTGGCACGAATCAAAGCACCAAGACTTGAACGGAATATTATTCTCCACCGAGGCATCTTCTTGTATGCATGGCCCATTTTTGTCTTATATTTAATGCGCGATGGGTTTTCTTTTATCTGCATATGGCCTGAAATGTGTCAAAAGAGGAAAAAAACCAAGTGTAAGAATGTTGAAGATTTTGATAATTCCTTATTGTTATAAAAGGAATACTACGACTGTAAGAAAATACTCTGAAATGTTGTATTCCAGGTGGGTAGAAGCAGCCATTTGTTAATCTAGGGTTTCATGCTGGCTCACAGAGAAGAGGGATTATCTTTCCATATTGTAAATTGCAATTAGTACTAAATGCAATTTTTCAATGGTTAAATATACTGTGTCCATTTGTATTTTATGAATTTATATGAATCAAAATATGAAGGATATGTCGGTTTGTTCTGGTGTTTTCTTATCAATGTGTGATTGTGCTTATGGGTCTCCTTCAAGGAAGGAGTTAAATTCTATTTGCAATTTGCAGTAAATTTGGGAAACATTGAATGGATTAACATGAATGGTTGATGCAATTAGTTGATGGAATGGTGTCAATTTTAGGCATTCCACTTTGAAAATTCCCTAATTTGAGTTATTTTGCAATGCGGGTTTGTCCTTTTAATTTGTGGGCGTGACTCTGTTTCATTGGATATGCACTTGATTGTAGAAGCTATTTGTGAATTTGTTTCGGAAGCGTCCCTTATTAATCGTATCTCTCCTATCTTGTTTTCTTCAAGTATTTCTTAAAGGGCAGGTTTCATTATGCATGCTTTGTATTCCCTTGTACACTTGGAGTAGCGCATGTATTATTTTTTTGGTTGAATTGCAGATTGTGAAGGATTAGGGGTGTATAGAGGGTAACTATAGATAATCGCCCTTATAGTTGAGAAACATCTACCAATCGTGAACCTGTACGATTGTGACGAATTTGAAAGCATATTGGGCATGAAGGTCCTAAGTAGGAAAAATACATTCCCGAGTTAGGTAGAGCTCAAAGTGAAGAAGGCTTGCTAAGGCCTTGTTGTGTTGTGTTTTCTTGTCTTCAATCTGTTGATAGTTCAAATTAAATGCTGTGAAGGAGATTCAGATTTGAGAAGATTTTGATTTTGATCCATGGGTTATTCTTAGCATCCAATAAAATTTAGGCCTACAAATATCATTATTTGCGACAATCCGCAAACAATTTTCACTCAAAAGCCGTCAATTTCTCTTTATTTATTACTACTTATGTTGTGATAATATCTGTCTAATATGATTTGATCGGTTTTATTCCAAAAAATTATTAATTAATCTAAATTGATCAAATCCTAAAACTGATTTTAACCACAAACTAATTTAATAAATATAACATACAATGCACAAAATGTTTAGAATTGTTTTTTTTTTTTGATGAGGAACATGGCCATCCAAAATTATTCTAACTCATAAATCTATAATTATTTACAAACATTTGGAGAACATAAGAAGCAAAATGTGAAATTATTATAAAATGCCTGGATAATATAATATAAGATGCATTAGATTTTCCCTAACTTATACATATTATGTTATTTGGAAATTATTAGAAAGACCAGGATAGCATAATAATATTCTTAGAAGACATGATTTGGATAGATTTGAGACGAAGAATTTTAGGGTAACATGTTTTATTCGCCGGCTTTTCAAAGACATTGAAGTTGGACAAGGATTTTAGGGTTTTTACTGTGCTTCTCGGTTGTGTGAGATATATTTTGATTTATTGATTAGCATCCTCATATGGGCGTTACTTTTGGTTTGCATTTTCATCTCAAAGTCGTGGAAGAGGAAGCCACAAGTTTATTCCTAGAGGTAGAGGTGGACATAATAGCGGTCATGCAAATATTGGTGGTAGGAATCAAAACCGAAATTTCAGCCACCCAAGTGTCCAAAAGTTTGATTAGTCACATATTCAGTGCCATGATTGTAAGAAGTTTGGGAATTATGCCAGTAAATGTAAAAAGAAACAGTATGACCAGCAGAAGCAAAGTCAGAACCAGTCAAATAACACATCTAAGACCTCTCTGTTTATTGCATGCACTAAGATGGCTGAGTCAATTACTACAAATTCTTCTGTTGAGTGCAATATCCTCGAAGAAATCCCAAGTGACATATGGTATTTGGATTCTGGTTGTAGTAATAACATGACATACAACGTTGAGTTATTTCCTAGTTTGGATGAGTCAGTTCAAACTGATGTCAGTCTTGGTAACATCAATAAGGTCACTATTTTGAGTAAAGGGACAGTTGATATTCTAACCCTTAAGGGGGAGCAGTGTGTTATGCCAGATGTGTATTATGTTGCTGGCCTAAAACTTAATTTAATGAGTATTGGCCAGTTGGTATAAACAGGATATAGAGTTTATATGGAGAACAATGAGTGTGTAATTATGGATAAGTTCCCTAGTAACATAATGTCTCCTTTGAGGATAAGACCTGATGTGAGTGGAAAATCAGAAAGAGTTGCCTTTAAGGAATAAAATACAAAATCAGAAGTTAAAAAAAATTCCGAAAATGATGAAGCATGTCAATCTAGTCCTAAAAAAATAAAAGATAATGACAAAGAAATTCAAACAGTGTTTCAATCAGTTGTAAAGGATGAATCATGGTTGTGGCATCTCAGATTTGGGCATTTGAATTTTGGAGCATTGAAATCGTTGCTCATAAAGAACATGCTTAAAGGTTTTCCATTAATTGAGAAACCAGAAAGAGTATGTGATGGGTATATTCTAGGTAAACAACATAGATAATCATTTCCAGCAAGAAAACCAGTAAGGGCAAGAGTGCCACTAGAAATTGTACATTCAGACATTTGTGGGCAGATGCAAACACTGTCTATAGGAGGCTATACTTATTTTCTTATATTTATTGATGATTTCACAAGAAAAACATGGGCTTAGTTTTTGAAAGATAAATCAAAAGTGTTGTCTTACTTTCAGCAGTTCAAGGCACTTGTAGAGAAGCAAAGTGGTCAATACATCAAACTGTTAAGAGCTGACAGAGGTGGTGAGTATTTCTCAAAAGATTTTATGAATTTTTACAAAGCAGATTTCATTCATAAACAGTTCACAACCCCCTACACACCTCAGCAAAATGGTGTGCCAGAGAGAAAGAATCTAACTATAATGGAGATGGCACAGAGGTGGTGGTGAGTATAGCTCAAATGATTTTATGAATTTTTGCAAAGCAGATGGCATTCATAAACAATTCACAGCCCGCTACACACCTCAACAAAATGGTGTGACTGAGAAAAGAATCAAACTATAATGGAGATGGCACGTAGCATGCCAGCAACAAAACACTTACCTAATGAATATTGAGTTGAGGCAGCAGCAACTGCTGTCCATATTTTGAATAGATGTCTGACTAAGAGTGTAAAGAAAAAAGTACCACAAGAGGCTTGGACAGGTATGAAACATAGAGTTTCTCATTTAAAAGTTTTTGGTTGTGTTTCATATGCCCATGTCCCTGATGAGTTAAGAAAGAAGACACATTTTAATGGAGAGAAATGCATATTTATTGGTTATTCTGAGGATACAAAAGAATACAAGTTGTTTAATCCCATAACTAGAAAAGTTATAAGCAGTCGAGATGTTCGATTTGTGGAAGATGAAGCATGGTATGGGACTATAGAGAGGAAAATGAACATCACACCTATTGTTCCTCATGATGAACTGCTTCCAATATCAAATGCACCTCAACCAGCACCTTCTTGTACTCCTGGGACAACATCACATGTAGTAGCACAAGTTGCACCTTCATCTATATAAAGAATATCTTCAAGGTTGCAATCTATACCACAACAAACTCCAACTACAGCTCCAACTAACACCAGCTAGTAGTAGTCCAAGTAGTTCAACGTCTTCAGATCACACCCTAGTAAGATTGATACCAAGAAAGACAAGAAGGTTGAGTGATTTGTACAATGTTGATATAACAATTTCGTTTGCTGTTTTTGCTTTATTCTCTCAAGTTGATGATGCTTTAACATTTGAAGAAGCTGTGAATGATGATAAATGGGAACATGCCATGGATGAAGAGATTGAATCTATTAAGAAAAATAAAACATGGGAGTTGGTAGATCTGCCTGAAGGAAAAGATGCTATAAGTGTCAAATGGATTTACAAGACAAAACATGATGTCGATGGAAAAGTGCAAAACCATAAGGCAAGGCTTGATGCAAGAGGTTTCACACAATAGCCCGGAATCGACTTGAATGAAATATTTTCTCTAGTTGCACGGATGTATACAATCAGAACAGTATTGGCAATTGTTGCTCATAATAAGTGGGTGGTATAACAAATGGACGCGAAGTCAGCCTTTTTGAATGGATATCTACAAGAAGAAGTGTATGTTGACCAGCCTGAAGGGTATGAGATTTCAAGACAGGAAGACAAAGTATATAGGCTGGAAAAGGCATTGTATGGATTAAAGCAAGCTCCAAGAGCTTGATACATCCGGATAGACTCTTACTTGATTCAAGATAGATTTCAAAGGAGTAGTTGTGAGCCGACTCTGTACATAAAAATAAATGAGAATGGCAAAGATTTAATTGTATGCTTGTATGTAGATGATTTGATCTTGACTGGTGATCTGAACATTGATGCTTTCAAAACAACAATGAAAAGTGAGTTTGAAATGACTGATTTAGGGCTTATGAGATATTTTTTGGGTATTGAAGTCCATCATTCTAGTGCTGGAATATTTATTTGTCAATCTAAGTATGCTAATGAGATTTTGAAGAGGTTCAACATGTTGAAATCCAAACCAACATCTACACCTGTCACAACTGGATTGAAACTAAGCATGGAAGATGGAGGACTATATGTATCTTTGATTAGTTTTATCACTAAGATAAATTATTACAACAAAAAATATTTTAGCACTGCAGTTATTCAACTAATCATGTATTCAATAATTACATATACGCCTTAAAGTCTTTTCTTATAATGTACTCAATAATTACATTTGAAAAGCCTGAAAAGTAAACTGTAAAATAAGTAAGAAAGGCCAGGATAATATAATCTATAATTGTAAAGAGTTCGATTTACCCTATTTCATACATATTGTGTTGTTTGCAAATCATTAAGAATAACGTGATACTATTATTCGAAAGAATAAATTTAAATAAGACAGGATATCGATAGTATTGAGATGATGGATAGCCCATTTTATTTGCCGGCTTTTAAAAGACATTGAGGTTGGACAAGGATTTTAGGGATTTTACTGTGCTTCTGGGTTGTATGAGACATATTTTGATTTCCTTGTATACATTCGCGTTAATTTTTATTTTCTTGTATAAATTGCAGACCGAGTTGGCGATGAAAATAAGAGAATGCCCATGCTATTTAATGATCTTACCTGAGTTGAGCTGAGCATCTGCATCTGTGTGATTGAGGCGAGATTTGGGAAACGGAAGAGGAAGAGGAAGGAAAAATGGCAATGAAAATGGGCAGCGTTGCAGTTTTGGTTTTGGTGTTAACGGCAATAATAGTAATGGCCAATATTAGCGTGGCTTCGGCGCAAGCAGGGCCATGCTTTAAATTCCTGTGCGTTAACGATGGCGGTTGTACAGGATACGCAGACAGCCCTAAGTGCTGCAACATCGGCGACTGCGGGAGTGGGATTGGATATTGTGCCGCCACATGCTAGCAACCGCCTTCTATTACCTTTGCCTCATCAAAATAAATTGAGTTGAATGGTTTGCTGTTTGTGTGTTTGAGCAGGATACTTACAATCCTTGTTCATTTGTTTCAACCTTTATTTTCGCTGCGTGGCCGCTATCCAACAAGTTAAGATTGTTGTTCCAAAATATTTGACTATATATATCTTATCTTATCTTGTTCATGTTTCAATCTTTTATTGAAATAGGTTCGTTATCGAATTATATCTGCACCTCCATATATTTATAATGTGGAGTAGAATTCTGTTTTTCACATGGTGAAGTCGGTGACATTTTCAAACACTGATACAGGGGACAAGTGAATTAGTGAGGTTTGGAGATAACTATATTGATCAATATGTTTTCTATAAGATAGGATCTTTTTTACAAAAGGATCCAAACATTCTAGTTGTCTTATTTTTGTGAAGAGAATTATAACTCTATATTCTTAAAATAGAAAATGGTCGAATAGATCAAAGAGCTTATATCCATAGACATATTTATGTGGTTAGTGTTGGACACATTGGTTTGTGAACGAATGATTGCACTATCCCCCTTTTTTGAGGACTAGATTTTATTTTGCTTCAGTCCAAGGCATTGCCTTTATCAAATGCCTATTTACACCACTAGCTATGTACTTGTACTCATGTTATGGCTTGACAAGGTAAATGCTTTGTTCTCATCTCATGGCTAGAAATACCTTCCCCATAACTAAATGTATTAATAATGTTTATAGGCACTATTAAAACACTATTTACATGTCCACACAACTTTCTTCTTACATAGTACCCTTTTGTAGAAAAAATGTCACTTGTTATTTTGGAAACATCGAGGGCCCAAATATTCTCGTTACACCCTTTGAAATCTAAGTGCAAGATCTATGGCCTTCATTGAATTCTCTCATATCTACTCATATAATTGATTTCTAATGGATTGATGGATGCATTAGATAAAGTTATGATATTCATATTTTCTTGTTGTTTCAAATAGAAAATGGATGTTTAAAGAAGATTGGCTCATTTCGTTTTTTGAAGCCACGAGGGGAACTACAACCACACTCTGTTAGCTAAATTCAACAATTCTTGGAGAAAGGGCGAAGTTAATTTTGGGAGCACCGAATTCAAGATTACCCTAAACTTATTGCAGAGGCAGTGTGTCTCAAATGTGAAGGCTTAAGGGTTGTGGAGAAGAGTTACAACGACCACAAGCTGTTTATCAAGAAATTCTTGGAGAAGGGTGAAAGGCATGTTCATCTGCAAAATGGGTATGATAGGTTGGTTCTTCCTCGCCCCTTTTCCTGAGATAGCTATTATGTGATAAAGTACTTTACTCTTGAAGGTAGTTACACCACTATTCACAATTATCATTTTCTTTTTCTCAATCACATTAGGCATAAGGAGAACATAAACATTTCGTTTTACCTTTAATCATTTCTATGTATCAATATTGAAGTTAAAAGTTCTTCTCCCACTTTACACCAAGGTCTCACCTTTGCCTTGTATAGGTATGTATCTAATCTAACTCCTCAAAGAAATAGGCTTTTAACCCGAAGTGAGAACCCTAGAAAGCCTAGCATCTCTTGAAAATTGAGCTCATTGAGAGAAAACTCCATACAATGGAAAAACCAATACCTCTGTTAAGAAGAAAGGTTAAGAAAATAAAAATCCTAGTGAGTACATTGATACCGATAGTATTGAGATGCCTTTGCTTATTTTTTTGAAGGCAACGATGCCTTAGTCTTTACTTGTTTAGTGATTTTTTGGATTATGCTCCGCAGTACTAAGTTTAAAACTTTATTAAGGCCTGTCTACCAGACTATTATGATGATAAGTAGCTTAATGGTTAGTCTTAGTTGTAATTTTTATTTTACTATTTTAATTTAGACTTCTCTAGTTAAGGTTTTTTATTATGTAAGGGTGGGTTGTGGTGTGCTATTCTTTGGGTTCTAGCTAATTTGTGCTAGTTGCTTCTTTCTAGGTTAATGTGTTAATCTCTTGTATTGTTTTGGGATCAGGGCCCTCTCATTGATTACTTAATACGAAACAATAACAACCTTTTGATAACAAAAAGTGTGTCATATAGAACAAATAATACCTATTTTCAGCCCTCAATGACTAGCTTCTCGTGCGTCGGTGTTTGAAAATGTCACCTACGTGGACAATAGCATTCTATGTTAATTATAAGTATGTCTAGTCAGATAGTTATGGCGTTTTGGTTGTGCTATTATGTTTTTGGTTACTTATTTAGAGTTATATTCTAGTGTTTTGTCTGGGCACTTGGCTGTGTGATGCCAGAAGCTATACCGTGGCTAATCTATTTTGTTGTTTTCTGTCTGCTAGAATAGTTTATAGTAATATTTGTGAGAGAAATTCTTTAAATACAACATACTTTAACTGTGAATAGCTACCCCTTAATTGCAATTTGAGATAAGGAATTTCCATGCGAACAACACTAGGTTTAGAGCTTGCACAACATAGAACACCATGTGTATGGTCAACCACTAAAAATCACTTTTCTCCAAATCCATTACATTAGGAAATCAACATAGAACACCATGTGTATGTTCAACCACTAAAAATCACTTTTCTCCAAATCCATTACATTAGGAAATTAAGATGTTTAAATAACTCCCCTTTGTAAATCAGGATGATGGCAGATGATTAGACTGAGTGTGAATTGTAAATGCTTGAACACATTGTAACTTATATACATACAACATCAAGGTGAATTAATGCAATCTTAAAATGTTATATTGCCCATTCATTTCAAAATGAAATGACATACTTGTCTCTTTCTGGAACACAATACTACTAGCACTAGGATAAACTGTTATAATACACATAGCAGCTCTTTTTGCATGACGATTGTCTGGTGGTTGAACTAAGATGCAAGTTTCAACTCAGTTTTGTATCCCAGGTAGATGAAGTATTCCAATGGAAACAACAGAATCTCGAAGTTATTATTGAAGACTATGGTTTCATAAGTAGAGAATGTAAATATGAGATGTCAAAGCATCCACCTATCAATTTTATAGCTGCAATTAACGCTGCCTATGCTATATAAACAACAATTATTCATACACTTGAATTACACATTTGATGACTTCTTATGCATTTGATGGAGCAGATTTTGATTAAATTTAAAATTATTTGAATATATTCTGTAACTTACCAAGTTTTAAAAAATAATTTATTTTAGTTATTTAGCTTATTAGTATTATCTAAAGGAATTTGGAAATACTAGATCTTCTAAACAATGTGCAAGGACAATTTTTGTATAATATAGTTCAAATTTATGAACATGCCACAAGCTTGTTCATACTGAAGGATTAGTTGTTTCTTCTTGAAAACTAAAACTAGGTAAAGAAAATTTAGACATTTGAATTGCAGCATCCAATTATATTTCAATTGGGAAGACAATCTTTAGAACATTGAATCGCAGATTAAATCCTTGAAAGAATTCCAAACCAAATTAATATCATGGGTGCAAATATTATATATTATATAAAGCAAGCTGCTACTAATCAATAAGAGAAATAATCGCAGATTGTTTGTTGCCTTCCATTGGTAAGATCTTTCTCTTTAGGCAGTTAAACCCTTTTCAAAGATTGAAGCTCTGATACCAATTGTTAGGCCCAATATGGAAAGCTAATGTACTGAGTGGGGAGGGGTGAATTAGTACTTTAAATCCTTTTATCAACAATATCTTTACTGTTATGCATAAACCAAAAACTGCTGTAACATAACATAAAGCTAAAACAAATAAGTAACAATCATACATGATTCACTCCATAACACATATATTTTGGTTACACATAAACTCTTGGTTAGAGAGAAAAACTATGGTGGGGATGGCACCCACAACTTCACTACTGCAATAATAAAAAGTGCTCGGTTAGAGCTACATATTTAGATATTTCTGATAGCTTACCCTGTTAGGAGTAACAAGATTTGTTAGATCTACCTTGCTAAAGGATTTTACAACACTTTATATAAATGCTGCACCTGATTAGAGGATTTACAATTTATAGACTTGATTAGAGTCTTTTACCCTGTTAAAGGTTTCTCTTACAATTTCAAAATATAATAAGACTTTACAAATATCTGCAACTTTACATTTGAAATGATGTAGCAGATTCTATGTGCTCAAAATAAGATTAGCTTGCCTATAGCATACCTCGGTAACTCATAATGTAACTTGGTAAACCCTTCTGTTGACTCTGTTCTTTGACTATTCTTTGATAACCTTCTCGGTGACCTTTGTGTCTCTATATCAGTCATAATACTCTGTGATTTCTCATGTATCACATAAGTCTTGCTTCATACACATATGCACACACAATTTTCTCATTCACACATATATCTCTAACCCTAAATTCATGCTGTATAAATATACTTCTTATGTCGGTGGTCTGATTCATTGCTTCGATCTTACAAACATGATTTCTCGAATAAATAACCATGCAAAATATTTAATTGGTTGACCTCAAAATTATACAAAATCTATATGTGCAATTTCCAATGTGATAACGGTTCCATGTTCCTCGATCTTGTAACACGTTTTCATATGTGTGTCCAGGTTCAATGAATCTGGTAACACATTTCACTTAGTGTATATCAACTCGGTGTATTATCTTTACTGCTCGGTAGACATAAAATAACACTCGATAGACAACTCGGTGTATACTGCGTTCTATGACTGCTTTCTTCTGTAACTGACTAGACTGTTCATACCGACTTCTCTGTGTGTACCGACTGCATGATTCAGTAATGCTAACCGACTAGAATATATAGAATGACTTTGGATATAAAACTAATGGCAATTTGATAAGTAGTAACAATCTCCCCTTTTGACATTAGTTGAGATGTTTGACAAAACTACTTTCAAAGTCATTACTCAAAAATCTGTATACTTTACAAAATTTGACTAAACATACAATATATACATTAGTCAATGAAATAGTATAATCAAATATACTCCCCTTATCAATATGCTATTCAAAACTTTGATTATGTGTGCTCGGTGATCAATACTCTATAATCACTATTCTTTCCTCTGTTTACTGCTTGGTTCATTGCTCTTGGATGCTCTGCTTATTCTGCTCGGTATACTCCCCCTGTATACGATACTCCGGCTGTTTGATAATTTGAATACTATACACTCCCCCTGTGTACTTTGATGCTATATATATTCTTGATGATATCCTCCCCCTTTTTGACAAACATCAAAATTTAGTTACCATTTGGAGGTGGCAACTGATCAAAAATGGATTTGTACTTTGTCTTGGCTTTGGTGAGAGCAATAGAAAGTGCATCCTTTACACTGTCCATTAAAGAATTGCGTGCATTAATATCAGCCAACAATGAAATTAAGCCATCTAAAGTGCTTCCCTTTTGTGTAGTAGAGAGGTAAGTGGCTCGGTTTAGCTGTTCTTGAGCGGATGAAAGATGAGGAAGGAATAATGTTTGAAGTGTCATTATGTCCATCCTGATCTTGTGTTCTTCATTCCTCAGTTCCAATTGTTGAGCCATTAGCTTTTGTAGCTTAGTATAAAATTTTTGAACTGAATTGGGCTCGAGGGTCAACTTATTTGAGAGATCGGTGATCTCTTTCTCAATTGCTTCTGTTTTATTCTTAATGTCCTTAAGGAATAAAGAAAATGTGCAGAGTTTCTGAAATAATGAAAGAATGTGCTTGAGTTGAGGGGACAACTCAGCAATAAATTTGACAAGTTTTACCTTGCCAACAACAATGGATTTCTGTACTTCCTCTATCATTTTAGCAGTTAGCTCCTTGTATTTTAGTTTGCTCAAGTATTCGGATGCATCTACTCCAAATGTCTTAATCTGATTTAGGAGTTCATCCAATTGAATATGGATGGCTGCATCGGTTGATACTGTAGCTGAAGGTAGCATATCTGATAGTAAGGTCTTTACCTTCTGAAGTAGTTTATTCTTCTTTTGTATGGCTAGTTGCTTCTCCTATTCAGCCTTTGCTTTGCACAGTTCACTGAATTCAATGAGTGCTTGCCCTTTCAATTTGGAGATGTCTACATTGGGCAACACTATCAGTTTTGATAAATCAATTTTGAAACTATGCTTTTTCAACTTCTTTTCTTTACCTTTCACCGGGTGAACCACTACAATAGCTTGAGAGGATTGAGGACCCTCGGTAGGTTTCTTGGTAGAGACAACACTTTGGTCGGTTTCTTTAGCCTCGGTAGTGTCCTTCGGTGTCTCGGTGCTTGGTGTCTCAGCTGTAACATTTTCCGTGCTAGAAGGTGCTTGAGAGGTTTGTTCTTGTGAAGTACCTTCTGCTGTAGACTTTTGACCTTCGGTGCCTTCACCTGTATCCTGAGGAGCTTCGGTTGTAGTAGGTTGATTGATCGGTGGGTAAGGCTGAACTTGTTCCAAAATAGATTCACTGGAGACAAGTTTTGCATAAGCATTGCCTTCTATCATTTCTTGTTCAGGTGCCTCTGCATCCATGATATCTTCATCTATTTGAATGGTGTCAGGAGGGTCTTGCTCAGTGACATCAGGCTCTTGGTCGGTGACATCGACTATTTCCACTGTAGATTGTTCACTAGCATATTACCATTTGGTTTCAATATGTGTATATAATTCTTTAGGAATAGAATTACATACTTCTAATGGGACCACTCAGAATTTTAGAAGTGTGCAAATGACAGCTTCTTCAATTTGCCTCTTTTCATCAGTAGATCTGGATTCATATTTGACAAATTTGAATCCACCAAATCCACCATATTCCTTCAGATTTTTACAAAAAATTTCTACACTATGTACATCTACCTTCTTGCTTTTCGCAATCTAAATTTAATTTGCATCTTTAGATTCAGTATCACTTGACTCTTTTGGCAAAATGAGTCTCCAAGTAGATTTCTTGTAAGTTCTAGTTACCTTAGGAACGACAACAATTTTTTGTCTCTTACTCGGTGATGCAGCAGATGCCCTTGTGTTAGGTCTCTTTGTTGGAGGGGTCAGTAGGGCCATTGAAGTGTTCTGTTTCTTTCTCTTCAACACTTTTCCCTTAGGCAATTCGGTGCTAAGTGTTATGGCTGCTTCTTGGGCTTTTATCTCCTCTTTGGTGATGGCTAGAACGTCTTTGACAGGTGTGGAGGAAGACTCTTCTCCAAATTTCTCAGATAATGCATTAATCATCTTTGTAGCTTTTCTTGTAGCCTTCGGTACTACAATGCTCATTTTTACTTTTTCCTTCACCTCTTCATAGGTTCCATACCTCAGCTCGGTAGTATGCCTTGGCAATGATAGATAGGCATCAATTTGCTGTTGTGTGATATCAAAATCAATCTCATAACCCATTGGTGGCAAAGATTGAGTCCTTGGTTCAACAACATTCATATAACAATAATTGGTGTCGACCTCAAAAAATATATCATCCTTATATTTTTCTACCAGCTGTGGTGGAATCCAGTACCTGTTATGCATTTTCTCTTGGAACTTGCTGAAGTAATCATCCATTATATCATTAAAGTTATCACCTAACTTCTTGATGAAGTTATTGATCTGATGGGTGATTGGTCGGTGTAGTTCCCAAACAACTTTACCGACTGTTGGAAAAAACTTCTCAAAGTAGAAAAACATACATACAAGTAGTGATCCAAATTTTAGAGTATTTGCCAAGTTGTTCTTCTTCGGCTTCTTGATTGTGTTCAGATTTTCAAACAAGTTCTTCAACAATACTTCACACAAGTCAATTTTCATGCCTTTCTTAACAATTTTTTATGCTAAGTCCACTGCTGCATAGGGTACACTATTTTCCATTGCCGATTGGAAGAAACAGTAACCAATTACTCTAATGGAAAATTTGAGTTGAGGATTAGTGACATTGTTCAACTTCAGACCTCTGTAATCAGATTCTACTCCAGTCAAATTGATCAATTCCTTCTGTGATATCATTTTCTATGCTTGGGCATGATCATAGATAGGATAACTGGTGATCAGATGAATGATTTCTTTAGTGATCTTAAACGGTTGCTCTTGTAGCCACATGAAATCATCATGCACTCGGCTTAGTACAAGCTTGACCCACTGGGGTTTGAACACACGGGGATAGGTTAGGGCTTCAGTCAATCCCTTGATTTTGATATGCTCATACTTGCTATCCATTTTACTATCTGTGCACAATTCATCATATGCATCTTTGATCTCAACATGACCGAGTTCTTCAACATGACATTTTGTGAAGAATCTCACATCCTCGAGTAACAAGACTTGATCCGGGATGAGTGAAAAGGAAGTTTTGTCATTCGGTTTAGATGCAATTTTGGGAGTCAAAGAGTATTTTGGTGAGGGCTTCTCTACATTCTTAACAACAATGGGGTCTTGGATCTTAGGTGCCATTTTGATTTCAGATAAAAATTGACACAGGAACCTTAGGGTTTGAGAACTTAACAAATGACAGACGCTTCACACTCAGCAGATAATAACAACTTAATGAGTTTGGTAAACCAGCTTAGCAATGCGATGAGATTCGATGTAAATACCTTAGATTTCACTTTGAAGATGGTTTGATCGCCTTCATTCACTCTACTCTGCTTCTTGAAAACTTGGTGAATGAAAATGACTGCGAAAATACCTTTAAGTACTCAAAAATACCTTATCGGGCTCCGTGCAAGTTAGGTCAAAACATTAAATGCACTCGGTTCTACTTAACTTTCTTTCCCTTTCTGCGCTTTAACCGAGTAACCAAATTTCCTTCATATACCGACTTGACAGGCTTCCTGAATTCACCGACTTGACAAATTTCCTGTAAAGTACTCCAAAAGACTTTGATAGAATTTCAAACTTACTAATACATCTTAATATGCAGATTTTGAATTCAGTACATACTAAAATAAGAACTGTTTAAGATTTAACCTTGTGAGAATGTAGTCCCTTCATACCTTTACCAATTAATTTGGAGTGGAGCACCTAACTCGATAGGTAAGGTGTTTTCTTTATTTGACACAGTTTCCTTCTTTCCAAGAGATAGGCAAGCGAAAAATGGGGATTTTGGAGGAGAGATGAAGGAATGGGAAAATTTGTCCAAGAGGGACAAAGAAGCAAAAGTTGGAGATGGATAATATGAGAAAAATTTGGAGGTGATTGGATAAAAGGGGAAGGAGTTATGACAATCTTAAAAATAGAGAAATATGAGATTTTGGGCTTCAAAAAGTGGATTTTTGGGATGAGGCCTCCAAGGGAGGAAATGTGGAAAATGGCAATGCGGAGAATCCGGTGAAGTTTGGAGGAAAATGGAATCGAGATAAAGAAGATATGGCGAAAAAACATAAAATTTTTTTACTTATTTTTTTTAAACCTTAGATTTAACAGAGCAGACAGAAACCCTAGAATTAACAGGGCAGAAACCCTAAATTTAACAGAATAAAAAAAAAAATGTCAAAGGTTTGGATTTCTGATTGTCTAGATATACAAGAGCATAATCTCCTACTTTCACACTTTCCTGCGGTCAGACAGATTATCTTTAAACAGAGCAGATAATAGGAAATGAAAAAAAATAAAAAATGCAGACTACAGTTAGCGCCAAAAAATTTCAGACAGATTAACAGAGCAGACAGTAGCACTAAACAGATAGAAAAGTGTCAAAGGTCCGGATTTCTGATTGTCTAGATAGACAAGAACATACTCTCCTATTTTCACACTTTCCTACGGTTAGAGCATACAGTCGCACTAAACAGAATAGAAAAGTGAAAGGTCTGGATTTCTAATTGTCTATATAGACAAGAGCATACTCTCCTACTTTCACACAAATTATAATTAAACAGAGCAAATAATAGAGCAAATAATAGATCGGATAACAAGAATTCAAATTACACACAAAAATGCTCACTCTAATCGCAGAGCTATCGTGCTGAAACAGAAACAAAAACAAAAATGCAGCAGAAACAGAAAAGAAGCTATTGCATTGAAATACAAAGCCGCTATTCTGGAACCTGCAAAAAAGATTTTTTTTTTTTTTTTTTCTGCAGTCGGGCTATTCTAGAACCTGCGTCTCACAACTCACAAAAACTTAAAAAAAACATTAGTTCTTAGGGACGTGGGTCCCACTGAGTGTGCCAAAATGAAGAGGGGAAAACAGATTTGAAGGTCAAATGATCAAAACATAACAAAATAAACATGTAGAATGCTAAAATATCATTAAAAGACCATTTCACCTTGCTATTTTACCTTCTCCTTTGGATTGAGCTTGATGAAGTGAAGGCGCCCCTTGATAATGCTCCACTTGATGTGCTCCTTTGATTGCTGGATGTGGATGGCTCTCCAATGTTGTGCACAAATAGAATGGATTTGAAAAATGATAAGAATGAGATGATCAAGTTGCCAAGATGATTTCCTGGGCTCAGAAGAGCAGCATAAACTTACTGGATTTCAAGATGTTTTGAATGAAGGGATGGAGCCCTATTTTATAGGAAGAGGAGAGGAAAACGAATGGCTAGGATGAATTTGAGATGAAGGGCTAAGATTTACTTGTGAGCTCACACAAGGTCCAAGAGAGGGTGTGGAGACCAAGAAATATGCCTTAAAGGCATTTCGTATCTCCACTCTCCACAAGATGCATTGGAGGAATTAAAAATTCTCCAAAAAAGGATATCATGGGGATTGGAGGAATAAAAAGGAATTAAAAATTCCTTGGGAGAGGGGATGCCTAGAGGAATGTGTGATTTCGAAAATTTTACATTCACCTAGGAAAAGAGCATTTAAAGCTAGTGGCTAGATGAAAAAGACAGAGTTGACTTTGTGGCTAATCATGATGATTAACCATTAATGACTCATTAGGAGAGGGATTAGAGGAAATATTAGGTGAGATTAATATTTGTACAAGAATTTGATTAGGAGAGAGAATGAGTGGAGGGAATAAAAAATTAGAAGAATAATGTTAAGTGAGTTTAGGGAGTTTCTAGAAGAATGAATTAAGAAGATGATTTGTAGGAATCATGTAGGTTAACTAATTAATTGAAATTAATTAGCTAAGAGAAAGATTTGTGAGGATTTGATTTTTTTAGAAGAATAAAGAAAGGGATTGATTTATTAAATAAATAAATCATATGCTATAGTGACAATATTAATTATATTTAATTAATATTGAGAGGAATTTGAATTAACATAATTAATTATGCGAGGAATTAAAAATAATTTAAATAATTATTTTTAAGTGTCTACATAGGCTAGAGAATATTTCATTTGGCTGCTGTGTAGCGGAAGGGATATCAAAATCTTAGAAGGTAGTCAAAGGGACATCGAAAGGTGGTTTCAAATGGAAAACGCCTTTCATGGGCTACCTATATTCACCCCTTCATCATCAAACAACTAGGAGGAAGAATGAAGGGGAAAGAGAACAATGAAGGCAGGGGGTGGATGGTTCAGATGCAGAGCATCTGAAATTAATCTTGAGTATGGAAGATGTGCAGTATGCAGTTCTTATAATATTGCTCGATAAGATTCTCCTTCCATTTTTCCATTACCTCCCTTTTCTATGTATTTTCATCCTCTAGTTGTGAGGAAATATCTTTTATAAGGTTGCAAGGCTCTCCTTCTAGTCTAATGAGTGTCTCTACCAACGTGTATTATGTAGGTCTTCCACTAGCATGATGGTGGCACGACTCAAAGCACAAAGACATCAACAAAATATTATTCTCCATTGAGGCATCTTCTTGTATGGGTGGCCCATTTTTGTCTTATATTGAATGGGCGATGGGTTTTCTTTTATTTGCATATGGCCTGAAACATGTCAAAAGAGGAAAAGCCAAGTGTAAGCAGGTTGAAGATTTTGGGAATTCCTGATTATTATAATAGGAATACTACAACTGTAAGAAAATATTCAGAAATGTTGTATTCTAGGTGGGTAGAAGCAGCCATTTGTTAATCTATGGTTTCATGCAGGTTCACAGAGAAGAAGGATTATCTTTCCATATTGTAAATTTCAATTAGTACTGTATGCAATTTTTCATTGGTTGCATATACTATGTCCATTTGTATTTTCTGAATTTATATGAATTCAAATATGAAGGATATGTTGGTTTTTGTAGTACCCCTCCTCGATCAGCCTCTTTTGTATGTTTTGAGTTACTTCAGTGATTGTTATGTGGAACATTATTGTATTTTGATTCGGATATTATGCGATGTTATTTCGTGCTTTATCTAGATTCATGGTGTATGATTTATGTAGTATTTTAGTGCTTATGATTAATGTTATTTTATGGATCATTATCATGGACTGACACTTTTCCCTTCTATTGCGATGCGTTATTTATATGTTGCGTGTTTGCAAGTGTACTATTGGGATGTGAGGGGATGATTTTCATTCACTCACTCCGGTGAGATAGGGAACGTCATGATTCTTGTTCATCGTTGTGTTTACCATGTTTGTATATATATATTGGTCTATATGCACGTGTGGTTCTTTGGTTGTTGTACCCTAGCTTGACCACAGTTACACTCATGTGAGTGTTGTCAGTCGGTTGTGTTTCCCCCATTTGGCTGTTATGCATGTCATGGTGCCTTGGTTTGGTCATTTGAGAGTCATCATTTGATCTGTCTTGGTTTTGCATGTTTCTGTTTATTTAAATGGTTATTTAATTTAGATGGATGATGCTATCTTGTGTTTGCGTAATCATTTAATTAATATGCTTTGTGATTATTGATTTATTTAAATTGATGAATTGCTAGATTAAATGGCTTAATTTATTCTGTAAGTTGCATTAATATTTTTGTGAAATAAATAAATTGCCTAGCCATTTAAAAAGGTTAAATGCTTATGTTGAAGGAAGTATTTATGAAAAAAGAAATAAATGAAAGTTTTCCTTTTTATTTTTCCATTTGGCCTTTTTAATTTAATCATTGGAAAGAATTATTATTTTTGGGAAAGAAATAAATTTGATTGCCTTTTTAGTTTTAAAATATTTAAATTTGATTGGATGAAAACTTTAACCTAGAAGCTTGGGTTAAAAGATATTTTGGGCATCAATTCTGGGCATTCACGACAGGAGAAGAAGAGGATTTTTGGAGAGAAAATTCTGGAAAAACTTCCTGAAGGATCTAGAAATTTGACTTGGCTACAAGACTAGAGTTTCTTCATCCCTTTTGCTTGCTAATTGCTTCAAGGTTGGAGGTTTCCTTGTCTTGAATTTGTTTTTTGAAAATTTCAGTTTGCTTCCTGTGTATGGAAATTTATGTATTCTGCCTGTAGATTCTTTTTGGAATGTTGAAATGGAAGAAAGATTGCCTGATATAGTTGATTGTGTGATGCTATAAGCATATGGTTGCATTCAGGAAAGGAATTTTTTCATTTCTTCTCTGCTGTGTGTTATTTGTTAATAACAAGCAATTTCTTGATTTACCTCTTCATTGGAAAGAAAGAATTTTAGATTGGGCTTGCTGGGTGCATCCTTGTTTCTATTCTGTCATGATTTGGCTAGCTATTCTTTCCAGTGTGTCTATTTCACCATTTACCTTGCTGGTAAACTCTTCCTTGAAATTTTGGAAATTTGCACTGTATGTGTGTGCCTGTGAATTAATTCTGGAAATGGAATGTTCGAAGTGGTAAGTATTACCAGTTGGAAGTGGTAAATGTTACCGGTTGGAAGTGGTAAGTGTTACCGGTTGGTAGCAACATTGTTACCAGTGGTAGAAAGACTACCGGTAAGTGGTGTTTGTTGTCCTGGCAGCAGCACAACTGTGGGTTGGTTTGACCCTTGCTTAGCTTTGAGCCCTCACCGATCTCCAAACCGGTTTGTGTTAAGAACTTAAATTTTATAAATGGAATGTTTAAAGTGGTATTGCATGATGTAATGTGATTTTCAAGTAATTTTTATTATGTGGTTAATAAATTTATCAATGAAAATTAAGGCATGAATTAGAGATTCAAATGGGTAGATTTGGAATATTAATTTGGAAATTGATTAGATGTGACTGCTGGAAAGGAGTGTTTTATTTAATTTTCAATTAAAGATGTTGTAAGTGTTTATGATGCTGATATTTTCAAAGATTTTCTGAGTGCGGATTTGATGTATTTAGCTGTCCTTGCAAGTTTTTATTGTGACATTTTGGTTTGTGGTTCAGTCATCCTGTGGTGGTGTAATTGGTACCTTTGACCAAGTGATATATGTTGGCTCCGTTGTCTTAACCATGTAGTGTCTTTGCCTTATGGTCAGTCAAGAGTTAGTATGTCCTTGTTTGACCACTTTTTTTCGATAGTGGTGTTATGGTTGTTTGCTTCGCCATAGGGTCCTCGGGGAGTGACCATGCTTGTGTAGTGTCCTTTGAGAGAGTGGCTTTCGCTTGGGGGTTGCACCCAAAGTGGTAGTATTATGACCCAGCGAAATTCAAATAATATATGGTAATCTAATGCATTGATTAGGTGGGTAGTTTCATAACATTAATAAGATAATGTACCTCGCACATAGGTGGGTGCTTGTATTGAGGCTCATAATGTAGTGAGAAGGCCTGGAATGGCAAACCGACCACCTTGTCTTCACGAAAGGCTAGAAGGGTCCGTATGAGACTTAGTTGGAGCCAGAGGTTTGGGAGAGGTTACCAGGATAGAGATTCGAGACCTATGAGAGCCTACCAAGGTAACCATCAAGCTATGCGATGATACTCTCTCTTTAGGTTCACTTATGTGTGTGATGTCGAGTCACTAGTGTTTTTGTGATGTTGAGTCACCTAGATTATTGTGGAGTCTCTTGTGCTGTCATGGAGTCGTGTTGTTTTATTGACCATGTCATGCTTTTTCTTGTTTGAGGGTCCTCAGCTATCTCCTAGCATGGTGGGGTGATTCCATTTGGGAATTACATGGTCAGGTGGTAGTGCCACTTCCCATCGGATGTTCAGATTTGTGCCTTCATGCAAGGATTGGCTTTGTAGGTGTTCCTGTGGTTCGTGACCCATGCTTCATCTCATGTTTTGAAGATTATTTGTATTTTTAGACCTATGTGGTCATTGTATCATTGTAATATTGATCTTATGTAACCTTGTGATTGGATGAGATCTATCCTTTATGTTTATTGAGAAGCTATGTATTGGAAGAGCAATGTAATCCTATGTTTGGATGTTTTTATCAGTTTCCTTGATGATGTTAGTAAATGCTTACTGAAGTGGAAATTACGTTGTATCCTTTCAATCTTTCTATGATGAATCTTTATTTTCTTATGGCTTCTTGTGATCATTGAGTTAATGATGCATATGTGGATTTACGATTTTGTGGAATTCATTCTTGAAGTTAATTCTTCGTTGGTAACCCTTAAGAAATTCTGGTGTAAGTCTTTCACTTGTGTTATCGTGCATGATGTGTAAATGCACTTATGATGTTTGTGCTTTAAAAAAAATAAAATTGTTTCACCCTTGTTGTGGATTTTCCTTCGGGGTTCCTGGCGGGGCATTACAGTTTGTTCTAGTATTTTCTTATCAATGTGTGATTGTGCTTATGGGTCTCCTTCAAGGAAGGAGTTAAATTCTATTTGCAATTTGCAGTAAATTTGGGAAACATTGAATGGATTAACATGAATGGTTGATGCAATTAGTTGATGGAATTGTGTCAATTTTAGGCATTCCACTTTGAAA
Organism: Cryptomeria japonica; assembly: GCF_030272615.1. Taxonomy (NCBI): domain Eukaryota; kingdom Viridiplantae; phylum Streptophyta; class Pinopsida; order Cupressales; family Cupressaceae; genus Cryptomeria; species Cryptomeria japonica. The sequence goes on along the minus strand of NW_026728845.1, from coordinate 766,039 downwards.
ATTCCCTAATTTGAGTTATTTTGCAATGCGGGTTTGTCCTTTTAATTTGTGGGCGTGACTCTGTTTCATTGGATATGCACTTGATTGTAGAAGCTATTTGTGAATTTGTTTTGGTAGCATCCCTTATTAATCGTATCTCTCCTATCTTCTTTTCTTCAAGCATTTCTTAAAGGGCAGGTTTCATTATGCATGCTTTGTATTCCCTTGTACACTTGGAGTAGCGCATGTATTATTTTTTTGGTCGAATTGCAGATTGTGAAGGATTAGGGGTGTATAGAGGGTAACTGTAGATAATCCCCTTATAGTTGAGAAACATCTACCAATCATGAACCTGTACGATTGTGATGAATTTGAAAGCATATTGGGCATGAAGGTCCTAAGTAGGAAAAATACATTCCCGAGTTAGGTAGAGCTCAAAGTGAAGAAGGCTCGCTAAGGCCTTGTTGTGTTTTGTTTTCTTGTCTTCAATCTGTTGATAGTTCAAATTAAATGATGTGAAGGAGATTCAGATTTGAGAAGATTTTGATTTTGATCCATGGGTTATTGTTAGCATCCAATAAAATTTAGGCCTACAAATATCATTATTTGCGACAATCCGCAAACAATTTTCACTCAAAATCCATCAATTTCTCTTTATTTATTACTACTTATGTTGTGATTATATCTGTCTAATATGATTTGATCGGTTTTATTCCAAAAAATTATTAATTAATCTAAATTAATCAAATCCTAAAACTGATTTTAACCACAAACTAATTTAATAAATATAACATACAATGCACAAAATGTTTAGAATTGTTTTGTTTTTTTGATGAGGAACATGGCCATCCAAAATTATTCTAACTCATAAATCTATAATTATTTACAAACATTTGGAGAACATAAGAAGCAAAATGTGAAATTATTATAAAATGCTTGGATAATATAATATAAGATGCATTAGATTTGCCCTAATTTATACATATTATGTTATTTGCAAATCATTAGAAAGACCAGGATAGCATAATAATATTCTTAGAAGACAAGATTTTGATAGATTTGAGACAAAGAATTTTAGGGTAACATGTTTTATTCGCCGGCTTTTCAAAGACATTGAAGTTGGACAAGGATTTTAGGGTGAGTATATCTCAAATGATTTTATGAATTTTTGCAAAGCAGATGGCATTCATAAACAATTCATAGCCCGCTACACACCTCAGCAAAATGGTGTGACAGAGAGAAAGAATCGAACTATAATGGAGATGGCACGTAGCATGCTAGCAACAAAACATTTACCTAATGAATATTGAGTTGAGGCAGTAGCAACTGCTGTCCATATTTTGAATAGATGTCTGACTAAGAGTGTAAAGAAAAAAGTACCACAAGAGGCTTGGATAGGTATGAAACATAGTGTTTCTCATTTAAAATATTTTGGTTGTGTTTCATATGCCCATGTCCCTGATAAGTTAAGAAAGAAGATAGATTTTAAAGGAGAGAAATGCGTATTTATTGGTTATTCCGAGGATACAAAAGCATACAAGTTGTTTAATCCCATAACTAGAAAAGTTATAAGCAGTCGAGATGTTCAATTTGTGGAAGACGAAGCATGGTATGGGACTATAGAGAGGAAAGTGAACATCACACCTATTGTTCCTCATGATGAAGTGTTTCCAATATCAAATGCACCTCAACTAGCACCTTCTTCTACTCCCGAGACAACATCACATGTAGTAGCACAAGCTGCACCTTCATCTATATAAAGAATATCTTCAAGGTTGCAATCTATACCACAACAAACTCCAACTACAGCTCCAACTACACCAGCTAGTAGTAGTCCAAGCAATTCAACGTCTTCAGATCACACCCTAGTAACATTGATACCAAGAAAGACAAGAAGGTTGAGTGATTTGTATAATGTTGATATAACAATTTCGTTTGCTGTTTTTGCTTTATTCTCTCAAGTTGATGATGCTTTAACATTTGAAGAAGCTGTGAATGATGATAAATGGGCACATGCCATGGATGAAGAGATTGAATCTATTAAGAAAAATAAAACATGGGAGTTGGTAGATCTGCCTGAAGGAAAAGATGCTATAAGATATTTTGAAATGACTGATTGAGGGCTTATGAGATATTTTTTGGGTATTGAAGTCCATCATTCTATTGTTGGAATATTTATTTGTCAATCTAAGTATGCTAATGAGATTTTGAAGAGGTTCAACATGTTGAAATCCAAAGCAACACCTACACCTGTCACAACTGGATTGAAACTAAGCATGGAAGATGGAGGACTATCTGTAGATCCCACATTATATAAAAGAATGGTTGGGAGTTTAATGTATTTAACAACCATGAGGCCAGATATAATGTATGGTGTCAGTTTGATCTCCAGGATTATGTAATTACCAAAGGAATCTGATTGGCAGGCTGGGAAAAGAATTTAAATAAATTTCTCTTCACTTCTCTCGCTTTAGGTTTTCAAAAACTATTTGTTGGTAGAAAATGATTTACTGTCAACCTCAAATGTTGTGTCTCTTGAGATGGTGTTTGGGCCCATCAATTATTCCGATATTTTAAACTATTTATAATAGGGAGTAGAATGCTATTTTTCACATAGCTAGACACTATAACTATAACAATTTTCAATATAACCACATATAAGCGTGAGATGTATTTGATGAGTACAGTTTATCGATTTTAAGAAATATATGTTTTGAGAGTTTGTATAGCGAAATTAAAAAAATACTTAGTAGTTAAGTTTATGGATACAAAGCTAGTTTGCATGTGAACTACATCTAAAACAAAAAACCTTGAGCTAACATAGAGCAGACGACATTGTGATTTTGATCCACGATGATTGCTTGCATCCATTAATTGCATATAGATATCCTAATATGCATCAATAGATCTATTAGAATTCATTTTAGTGGAGACAACAAGAGATGAAATGAATATTCCGGAGCATCATCTAAAACAATCATCCGTATTTATACTCATCTTAGCATGTGTTTTAGATTTAATGTGCATGTATTGAACTAGTTAAGTTTAAGGAAACAAAGCGAGTTTGCACATTAACTAGATCTAGAACAAACAATGTTGAGCTAATATAGAGAATAGAACATTGTAATCTTGATCCACACATTATTGTTTGTATCCATAAAGTGCATATAAATATCATCATATGCATTAATCTACAAACAATTGTTACTAATAGAATTAATTAATTTTATTTAATTATTCATGGTGTGATTATACTCATCTTATATTACTTGACTCATTGTATTCCAAAAAAATATTAGTTAATCTAAATTAATTGAACCCTAAAACTTAAACCACCAACTAATATAAGAAATATAAAATACAACACATAAAACATTTGTGATCAAGCCAAAATAACCTCATTATATTTATCTAGGCCTACAAATATGGAGAACAATGAGTGTGTAATTATGGATAAGTTCCCTAGTAACATAATTTCTCCTTTGAGGATAAGACCTGATGTGAGTGGAAAATCAGAAAGAGTTGCCTTTAAGGAATAAAATACAAAATCAGAAGTTAAAAAAAATTCCGAAAATGATGAAGCATGTCAATCTAGTGCTAAAAAAATAAAAGATAATGACAAAGAAATTCAAAAAGTGTTTCAATCAGTTGTAAAGGATGAATCATGGTTGTGGCATCTCAGATTTGGGCATTTGAATTTTGGAGCATTGAAATCGTTGCACATAAAGAACATGCTTAAAGGTTTTCCATTAATTGAGAAACCAGAAAGAGTATGTGAAGGGTATATTCTAGGTAAACAACATAGATAATCATTTCCAGCAAGAAAACCAGTAAGGGCGAGAGTGCCACTAGAAATTGTACATTCAGACATTTGTGGGCAGATGCAAACACTGTCTATAGGAGGCTATACTTATTTTCTTATATTTATTGATGATTTCACAAGAAAAACCAGGGCTTACTTTTTGAAAGATAAATCAAAAGTGTTGTCTTACTTTCAGCAGTTCAAGGCACTTGTAGAGAAGCAAAGTGGTCAATACATCAAACTGTTAAGAACTGACAGAGGTGGTGAGTATATCTCAAAATATTTTATGAATTTTTGCAAAGCAGATGGCATTCATAAACAGTTCACAACCCGCTACACACCTTAGCAAAATGGTGTGCTAGAGAGAAAGAATCTAACTATAATGGAGATGGCACAGAGGTGGTGGTGAGTATAGCTCAAATGATTTTATGAATTTTTGCAAAGCAGATGGCATTCATAAACAATTCACAGCCCGCTACACACCTCAACAAAATGGTGTGACTGAGAAAAAGAATCGAACTATAATGGAGATGGCACGTAGCATGCTAGCAACAAAACACTTACCTAATGAATATTGAGTTGAGGCAGCAGCAACTGCTGTCCATAGTTTGAATAGACGTCTGACTAAGAGTGTAAAGAGAAAAGTAGCACAAGAGGCTTGGACAGGTATGAAACATAGTGTTTCTCATTTAAAAGTTTTTGGTTGGGTTTCATATGCCCATGTCCCTGATGAGTTAAGAAAGAAGATAGATTTTAAAGGAGAGAAATGCATATTTTATGGTCATTTCGAGGATACAAAAGCATACAAGTTGTTTAATCCCATAACTAGAAAAGTTATAAGTAGTCGAGATGTTCTATTTGTGGAAGATGAAGCATGGTATGGGACTATAGAGAGGAAAGTGAACATCACACCTATTGTTCCTCATGATGAAGTGTTTCCAATATCAAATGCACCTCAACCAGCACCTTCTTCTACTCCTGGGACAACATCACATGTAGTAGCACAAGCTGCACCTTCATCTATATAAAGAAGATCTTCAAGGTTGCAATCTATACCACAACAAGCTCGAACTACACCAGCTAGTAGTAGTCCAAGCAGTTCAACGTCTTCAGATCACACCCTAGTAAGATTGATACCAAGAAAGACAAGAAGGTTGAGTGATTTGTACAATGTTGATATAACAATTTCGTTTGCTGTTTTTGCTTTATTCTCTCAAGTTGATGATGCTTTAACATTTGAAGAAGCTGTGAATGATGATAAATGGGCACATGCCATGGATGAAGAGATTGAATCTATTAAGAAAAATAAAACATGGGAGTTGGTAGATCTGCCTGAAGGAAAAGATGCTATAAGTGTCAAATGGATTTACAAGACAAAACATGATGTCGATGGAAAAGTGCAAAACCATAAGGCAAGGCTTGATGCAAGAGGTTTCACACAATAGCCCGGAATCGACTTCAATGAAATATTTTCTCTAGTTGCACGGATGTATACAATCAGAACAGTATTGGCAATTGTTGCTCATAATAAGTGGGTGGTATACCAAATGGACGTGAAGTCAGCCTTTTTGAATGGATATCTACAAGAAGAAGTGTATGTTCACCAGCCTGAAGGGTATGAGATTTCAAGACAGGAAGACAAAGTATATAGGCTGGAAAAGGCATTGTATGGATTAAAGCAAGCTCCAAGAGCTTGATACAGCCGGATAGACTCTTACTTGATTCAAGATAGATTTCAAAGGAGTAGTTGTGAGCCGACTCTGTACATAAAATTAAATGAGAATGGCAAAGGTTTAATTGTATGCTTGTATGTAGATGATTTGATCTTGATTGGTGATCTGAACATTGATGCTTTCAAAACAACGATGAAAAGTGAGTTTGAAATGACTGATTTAGGGCTTATGAGATATTTTTTGGGTATTGAAGTCCATCATTCTAGTGCTGGAATATTTATTTGTCAATCTAAGTATGCTAATGAGATTTTGAAGAGGTTCAACATGTTGAAATCCAAACCAACACCTACACCTGTCACAACTGGATTGAAACTAAGCATGGAAGATGGAGGACTATCTGTAGATCCCACATTATATAAAAGAATGGTTGGGAATTTAATGTATTTAACAACCATGAGGCCAGATATAATGTATGGTGTCAGTTTGATCTCCAGGATTATGTAATTACCAAAGGAATCTGATTGACAGGCTGGGAAAAGAATTTTGATAAATTTCTCTTCACTTCTCTCGATTTAGGTTTTCAAAAACTATTTGTTGGTAGAAAATGATTTACTGTCAACCTCAAATGTTGTGTCTCTTGAGATGGTGTTTGGGCCCGTCAATTATTCCGATATTTTAAACTATTTATAATAGGGAGTAGAATGCTATTTTTCACATAGCCAGACACTATAACTATAACAATTTTCAATATAACCACATATAAGCGTGAGATGTATTTGATGAGTACAGTTTATCGATTTTAAGAAATGTATGTTTTGAGAGTTTGTATGGCGAAATTAAAAAAATACTTAGTAGTTAAGTTTATGGATACAAAGCTAGTTTGCATGTGAACTACATCTAAAACAAAAAACCTTGAGCTAACATAGAGCAGACGACATTGTGATTTTGATCCACGATGATTGCTTGCATCCATTAATTGCATATAGATATCCTAATATGCATCAATAGATCTATTAGAATTCATTTTAGTGGAGACAACAAGAGATGAAATGAATATTCCAGAGCATCATCTAAAACAATCATCCATATTTATACTCATCTTAGCATGTGTTTTAGATTTAATGTGCATGTATTGAACTAGTTAAGTTTAAGGAAACAAAGCGAGTTTGCACATTAACTAGATCTAGAACAAACAATGTTGAGCAAATATAGAGAATATAATATTGTAATCTTGATCCACACATTATTGTTTGTATCCATAAAGTGCATTTAAATATCATCATATGCATTAATCTACAAACAATTGTTACTAATAGAATTAATTAATTTTATTTAATTATTCATGGTGTGATTATACTCATCTTATATTACTTGACTCATTGTATTCCAAAAAAATATTAGTTAATCTAAATTAATTGAACCCTAAAACTTAAACCACCAACTAATATAAGAAATATAAAATACAACACATAAAACATTTGTGATTAAGCCAAAATAACCTCATTATATTTATCTAGTTTCTATTATTGTATTGCCTCGCCAATATACTTATCTATACCATAGCCCAAAAAATCTTTCGAGGAAAAAGATTGGCAAACTAAAAGTATGACTTGTTTTTTCTTAAAAATGGAGGATTTAAACTGGGGAAAATTGGATTAAAAATAAAGCCAAAAATGCAAAAAAAGGATAAAAACTTAGTTTTGAAATTTGGGCATTGTATAATGCATACTTTATACTAAATGTAACTATTTATTTGTAGTAGGCAACATCAGTAATAATCCTAGTCATATGGTAAGGATAAAAATATACGATAATTATAATTTTAAAAATTAATGTAATGCGTTCGCCTACATCTATCATTGTTTTTAACAATTGTGATTGAGAGCATAATATTAAAAGCTTAGGACTACTTACTGCCTTCATTGTAATTTGAAGTAGTTTTTAGACCAAGCTGAAAGTAATGTTAAAAGAAATCTTATGATGTAAGATAGTCTTAAAACATTACATTACCCATTTGTTTCAAAATGAAATGGCACACTTTTATGCACACATTTGTATCTTTGATTAGTTTTATCACTAAGATAAATTATTACAACAAAAAATATTTTAGCACTGCAGTTATTCAACTAATCATGTATTCAATAATTACATATACGCCTTAAAGTCTTTTCTTATAATGTACTCAATAATTACATTTGAAAAGCCTGAAAAGTAAACTGTAAAATAAGTAAGAAAGGCCAGGATAATATAATCTATAATTGTAAAGAGTTCGATTTACCCTATTTCATACATATTGTGTTGTTTGCAAATCATTAAGAATAACGTGATACTATTATTCGAAAGAATAAATTTAAATAAGACAGGATATCGATAGTATTGAGATGATGGATAGCCCATTTTATTTGCCGGCTTTTAAAAGACATTGAGGTTGGACAAGGATTTTAGGGATTTTACTGTGCTTCTGGGTTGTATGAGACATATTTTGATTTCCTTGTATACATTCGCGTTAATTTTTATTTTCTTGTATAAATTGCAGACCGAGTTGGCGATGAAAATAAGAGAATGCCCATGCTATTTAATGATCTTACCTGAGTTGAGCTGAGCATCTGCATCTGTGTGATTGAGGCGAGATTTGGGAAACGGAAGAGGAAGAGGAAGGAAAAATGGCAATGAAAATGGGCAGCGTTGCAGTTTTGGTTTTGGTGTTAACGGCAATAATAGTAATGGCCAATATTAGCGTGGCTTCGGCGCAAGCAGGGCCATGCTTTAAATTCCTGTGCGTTAACGATGGCGGTTGTACAGGATACGCAGACAGCCCTAAGTGCTGCAACATCGGCGACTGCGGGAGTGGGATTGGATATTGTGCCGCCACATGCTAGCAACCGCCTTCTATTACCTTTGCCTCATCAAAATAAATTGAGTTGAATGGTTTGCTGTTTGTGTGTTTGAGCAGGATACTTACAATCCTTGTTCATTTGTTTCAACCTTTATTTTCGCTGCGTGGCCGCTATCCAACAAGTTAAGATTGTTGTTCCAAAATATTTGACTATATATATCTTATCTTATCTTGTTCATGTTTCAATCTTTTATTGAAATAGGTTCGTTATCGAATTATATCTGCACCTCCATATATTTATAATGTGGAGTAGAATTCTGTTTTTCACATGGTGAAGTCGGTGACATTTTCAAACACTGATACAGGGGACAAGTGAATTAGTGAGGTTTGGAGATAACTATATTGATCAATATGTTTTCTATAAGATAGGATCTTTTTTACAAAAGGATCCAAACATTCTAGTTGTCTTATTTTTGTGAAGAGAATTATAACTCTATATTCTTAAAATAGAAAATGGTCGAATAGATCAAAGAGCTTATATCCATAGACATATTTATGTGGTTAGTGTTGGACACATTGGTTTGTGAACGAATGATTGCACTATCCCCCTTTTTTGAGGACTAGATTTTATTTTGCTTCAGTCCAAGGCATTGCCTTTATCAAATGCCTATTTACACCACTAGCTATGTACTTGTACTCATGTTATGGCTTGACAAGGTAAATACTTTGTTCTCATCTCATGGCTTGACAATGTTTCTCTCATGGCTAGAAATACCTTCCCCATAACTAAATGTATTAATAATGTTTATAGGCACTATTAAAACACTATTTACATGTCCACACAACTTTCTTCTTACATAGTACCCTTTTGTAGAAAAAATGTCACTTGTTATTTTGGAAACATCGAGGGCCCAAATATTCTCGTTACACCCTTTGAAATCTAAGTGCAAGATCTATGGCCTTCATTGAATTCTCTCATATCTACTCATATAATTGATTGCTAATGGATTGATGGATGCATTAGATAAAGTTATGATATTCATATTTTCTTGTTGTTTCAAATAGAAAATGGATGTTTAAAGAAGATTGGCTCATTTCATTTTTTGAAGCCACGAGGGGAACTACAACCACACTCTGTTAGCTAAATTCAACAATTCTTGGAGAAAGGGCGAAGTTAATTTTGGGAGCACCGAATTCAAGATTACCCTAAACTTATTGCAGAGGCAGTGTGTCTCAAATGTGAAGGCTTAAGGGTTGTGGAGAAGAGTTACAACGACCACAAGCTGTTTATCAAGAAATTCTTGGAGAAGGGTGAAAGGCATGTTCATCTGCAAAATGGGTATGATAGGTTGGTTCTTCCTCGCCCCTTTTCCTGAGATAGCTATTATGTGATAAAGTACTTTACTCTTGAAGGTAGTTACACCACTATTCACAATTATCATTTTCTTTTTCTCAATCACATTAGGCATAAGGAGAACATAAACATTTCGTTTTACCTTTAATCATTTCTATGTATGAATATTGAAGTTAAAAGTTCTTCTCCCACTTTACACCAAGGTCTCACCTTTGCCTTGTATAGGTATGTATCTAATCTAACTCCTCAAAGAAATAGGCTTTTAACCCGAAGTGAGAACCCTAGAAAGCCTAGCATCTCTTGAAAATTGAGCTCATTGAGAGAAAACTCCATACAATGGAAAAACCAATACCTCTGTTAAGAAGAAAGGTTAAGAAAATAAAAATCCTAGTGAGTACATTGATACCGATAGTATTGAGATGCCTTTGCTTATTTTTTTGAAGGCAACGATGCCTTAGTCTTTACTTGTTTAGTGATTTTTTGGATTATGCTCCGCAGTACTAAGTTTAAAACTTTATTAAGGCCTGTCTACCAGACTATTATGATGATAAGTAGCTTAATGGTTAGTCTTAGTTGTAATTTTTATTTTACTATTTTAATTTAGACTTCTCTAGTTAAGGTTTTTTATTATGTAAGGGTGGGTTGTGGTGTGCTATTCTTTGGGTTCTAGCTAATTTGTGCTAGTTGCTTCTTTCTAGGTTAATGTGTTAATCTCTTGTATTGTTTTGGGATCAGGGCCCTCTCATTGATTACTTAATACGAAACAATAACAACCTTTTGATAACAAAAAGTGTGTCATATAGAACAAATAATACCTATTTTCAGCCCTCAATGACTAGCTTCTCGTGCGTCGGTGTTTGAAAATGTCACCTACGTGGACAATAGCATTCTATGTTAATTATAAGTATGTCTAGTCAGATAGTTATGGCGTTTTGGTTGTGCTATTATGTTTTTGGTTACTTATTTAGAGTTATATTCTAGTGTTTTGTCTGGGCACTTGGCTGTGTGATGCCAGAAGCTATACCGTGGCTAATCTATTTTGTTGTTTTCTGTCTGCTAGAATAGTTTATAGTAATATTTGTGAGAGAAATTCTTTAAATACAACATACTTTAACTGTGAATAGCTACCCCTTAATTGCAATTTGAGATAAGGAATTTCCATGCGAACAACACTAGGTTTAGAGCTTGCACAACATAGAACACCATGTGTATGGTCAACCACTAAAAATCACTTTTCTCCAAATCCATTACATTAGGAAATCAACATAGAACACCATGTGTATGTTCAACCACTAAAAATCACTTTTCTCCAAATCCATTACATTAGGAAATTAAGATGTTTAAATAACTCCCCTTTGTAAATCAGGATGATGGCAGATGATTAGACTGAGTGTGAATTGTAAATGCTTAAACACATTGTAACTTATATACATACAACATCAAGGTGAATTAATGCAATCTTAAAATGTTATATTGCCCATTCATTTCAAAATGAAATGACATACTTGTCTCTTTCTGGAACACAATACTACTAGCACTAGGATAAACTGTTATAATACACATAGCAGCTCTTTTTGCATGACGATTGTCTGGTGGTTGAACTAAGATGCAAGTTTCAACTCAGTTTTGTATCCCAGGTAGATGAAGTATTCCAATGGAAACAACAGAATCTCGAAGTTATTATTGAAGACTATGGTTTCATAAGTAGAGAATGTAAATATGAGATGTCAAAGCATCCACCTATCAATTTTATAGCTGCAATTAACGCTGCCTATGCTATATAAACAACAATTATTCATACACTTGAATTACACATTTGATGACTTCTTATGCATTTGATGGAGCAGATTTTGATTAAATTTAAAATTATTTGAATATATTCTGTAACTTACCAAGTTTTAAAAAATAATTTATTTTAGTTATTTAGCTTATTAGTATTATCTAAAGGAATTTGGAAATACTAGATCTTCTAAACAATGTGCAAGGACAATTTTTGTATAATATAGTTCAAATTTATGAACATGCCACAGGCTTGTTCATACTGAAGGATTAGTTGTTTCTTCTTGAAAACTAAAACTAGGTAAAGAAAATTTAGACATTTGAATTGCAGCATCCAATTATATTTCAATTGGGAAGACAATCTTTAGAACATTGAATCGCAGATTAAATCCTTGAAAGAATTCCAAACCAAATTAATATCATGGGTGCAAATATTATATATTATATAAAGCAAGCTGCTACTAATCAATAAGAGAAATAATCGCAGATTGTTTGTTGCCTTCCATTGGTAAGATCTTTCTCTTTAGGTAGTTAAACCCTTTTCAAAGATTGAAGCTCTGATACCAATTGTTAGGCCCAATATGGAAAGCTAATGTACTGAGAGGGGAGGGGTGAATTAGTACTTTAAATCCTTTTATCAACAATATCTTTACTGTTATGCATAAACCAAAAACTGCTGTAACATAACATAAAGCTAAAACAAATATGTAACAATCATACATGATTCACTCCATAACACATATATTTTGGTTACACATAAACTCTTGGTTAGAGAGAAAAACTATGGTGGGGATGGCACCCACAACTTCACTACTGCAATAATAAAAAGTGCTCGGTTAGAGCTACATATTTAGATATTTTTGATAGCTTACCCTGTTAGGAGTAACAAGATTTGTTAGATCTACCTTGCTAAAGGATTTTACAACACTTTATATAAATGCTGCACCTGATTAGAGGATTTACAATTTATAGACTTGATTAGAGTCTTTTACCCTGTTAAAGGTTTCTCTTACAATTTCAAAATATAATAAGACTTTACAAATATCTGCAACTTTACATTTGAAATGATGTAGCAGATTCTATGTGCTCAAAATAAGATTAGCTTGCCTATAGCATACCTCGGTAACTCATAATGTAACTTGGTAAACCCTTCTGTTGACTCTGTTCTTTGACTATTCTTTGATAACCTTCTCGGTGACCTTTGTGTCTCTATATCAGTCATAATACTCTGTGATTTCTCATGTATCACATAAGTCTTGCTTCATACACATATGCACACACAATTTTCTCATTCACACATATATCTCTAACCCTAAATTCATGCTGTATAAATATACTTCTTATGTCGGTGGTCTGATTCATTGCTTCGATCTTACAAACATGATTTCTCGAATAAATAACCATGCAAAATATTTAATTGGTTGACCTCAAAATTATACAAAATCTATATGTGCAATTTCCAATGTGATAACGGTTCCATGTTCCTCGATCTTGTAACACGTTTTCATATGTGTGTCCAGGTTCAATGAATCTGGTAACACATTTCACTTAGTGTATATCAACTCGGTGTATTATCTTTACTGCTCGGTAGACATAAAATAACACTCGATAGACAGCTCGGTGTATACTGCGTTCTATGACTGCTTTCTTCTGTAACTGACTAGACTGTTCATACCGACTTCTCTGTGTGTACCGACTGCATGATTCAGTAATGCTAACCGACTAGAATATATAGAATGACTTTGGATATAAAACTAATGGCAATTTGATAAGTAGTAACAATCTCCCCTTTTGACATTAGTTGAGATGTTTGACAAAACTACTTTCAAAGTCATTACTCAAAAATCTGTATACTTTACAAAATTTGACTAAACATACAATATATACATTAGTCAATGAAATAGTATAATCAAATATACTCCCCTTATCAATATGCTGTTCAAAACTTTGATTATGTGTGCTCGGTGATCAATACTCTGTAATCACTGTTCTTTCCTCTGTTTACTGCTTGGTTCATTGCTCTTGGATGCTCTGCTTATTCTGCTCGGTATACTCCCCCTGTATACGATACTCCGGCTGTTTGATAATTTGAATACTATACACTCCCCCTGTGTACTTTGATGCTATATATATTCTTGATGATATCCTCCCCCTTTTTGACAAACATCAAAATTTAGTTACCATTTGGAGGTGGCAACTGATCAAAAATGGATTTGTACTTTGTCTTGGCTTTGGTGAGAGCAATAGAAAGTGCATCCTTTACACTGTCCATTAAAGAATTGCGTGCATTAATATCAGCCAACAATGAAATTAAGCCATCTAAAGTGCTTCCCTTTTGTGTAGTAGAGAGGTAAGTGGCTCGGTTTAGCTGTTCTTGAGCGGATGAAAGATGAGGAAGGAATAATGTTTGAAGTGTCATTATGTCCATCCTGATCTTTTGTTCTTCATTCCTCAGTTCCAATTGTTGAGCCATTAGCTTTTGTAGCTTAGTATAAAATTTTTGAACTGAATTGGGCTCGAGGGTCAACTTATTTGAGAGATCGGTGATCTCTTTCTCAATTGCTTCTGTTTTATTCTTAATGTCCTTAAGGAATAAAGAAAATGTGCAGAGTTTCTGAAATAATGAAAGAATGTGCTTGAGTTGAGGGGACAACTCAGCAATAAATTTGACAAGTTTTACCTTGCCAACAACAATGGATTTCTGTACTTCCTCTATCATTTTAGCAGTTAGCTCCTTGTATTTTAGTTTGCTCAAGTATTCGGATGCATCTACTCCAAATGTCTTAATCTGATTTAGGAGTTCATCCAATTGAATATGGATGGCTGCATCGGTTGATACTGTAGCTGAAGGTAGCATATCTGATAGTAAGGTCTTTACCTTCTGAAGTAGTTTATTCTTCTTTTGTATGGCTAGTTGCTTCTCCTATTCAGCCTTTGCTTTGCACAGTTCACTGAATTCAATGAGTGCTTGCCCTTTCAATTTGGAGATGTCTACATTGGGCAACACTATCAGTTTTGATAAATCAATTTTGAAACTATGCTTTTTCAACTTCTTTTCTTTACCTTTCACCGGGTGAACCACTACAATAGCTTGAGAGGATTGAGGACCCTCGGTAGGTTTCTTGGTAGAGACAACACTTTGGTCGGTTTCTTTAGCCTCGGTAGTGTCCTTCGGTGTCTCGGTGCTTGGTGTCTCAGCTGTAACATTTTCCGTGCTAGAAGGTGCTTGAGAGGTTTGTTCTTGTGAAGTACCTTCTGCTGTAGACTTTTGACCTTCGGTGCCTTCACCTGTATCCTGAGGAGCTTCGGTTGTAGTAGGTTGATTGATCGGTGGGTAAGGCTGAACTTGTTCCAAAATAGATTCACTGGAGACAAGTTTTGCATAAGCATTGCCTTCTATCATTTCTTGTTCAGGTGCCTCTGCATCCATGATATCTTCATCTATTTGAATGGTGTCAGGAAGGTCTTGCTCAGTGACATCAGGCTCTTGGTCGGTGACATCGACTATTTCCACTGTAGATTGTTCACTAGCATATTACCATTTGGTTTCAATATGTGTATATAATTCTTTAGGAATAGAATTACATACTTCGAATGGGACCACTCAGAATTTTAGAAGTGTGCAAATGACAGCTTCTTCAATTTGCCTCTTTTCATCAGTAGATCTGGATTCATATTTGACAAATTTGAATCCACCAAATCCACCATATTCCTTCAGATTTTTACAAAAAATTTCTACACTATGTACATCTACCTTCTTGCTTTTCGCAATCTAAATTTAATTTGCATCTTTAGATTCAGTATCACTTGACTCTTTTGGCAAAATGAGTCTCCAAGTAGATTTCTTGTAAGTTCTAGTTACCTTAGGAACGACAACAATTTTTTGTCTCTTACTCGGTGATGCAGCAGATGCCCTTGTGTTAGGTCTCTTTGTTGGAGGGGTCAGTAGGGCCATTGAAGTGTTCTGTTTCTTTCTCTTCAACACTTTTCCCTTAGGCAATTCGGTGCTAAGTGTTATGGCTGCTTCTTGGGCTTTTATCTCCTCTTTGGTGATGGCTAGAACGTCTTTGACAGGTGTGGAGGAAGACTCTTCTCCAAATTTCTCAGATAATGCATTAATCATCTTTGTAGCTTTTCTTGTAGCCTTCGGTACTACAATGCTCATTTTTACTTTTTCCTTCACCTCATCATAGGTTCCATACCTCAGCTCGGTAGTATGCCTTGGCAATGATAGATAGGCATCAATTTGCTGTTGTGTGATATCAAAATCAATCTCATAACCCATTGGTGGCAAAGATTGAGTCCTTGGTTCAACAACATTCATATAACAATAATCGGTGTCGACCTCAAAAAATATATCATCCTTATATTTTTCTACCAGCTGTGGTGGAATCCAGTACCTGTTATGCATTTTCTCTTGGAACTTGCTGAAGTAATCATCCATTATATCATTAAAGTTATCACCTAACTTCTTGATGAAGTTATTGATCTGATGGGTGATTGGTCGGTGTAGTTCCCAAACAACTTTACCGACTGTTGGAAAAAACTTCTCAAAGTAGAAAAACATACATACAAGTAGTGATCCAAATTTTAGAGTATTTGCCAAGTTGTTCTTCTTCGGCTTCTTGATTGTGTTCAGATTTTCAAACAAGTTCTTCAACAATACTTCACACAAGTCAATTTTCATGCCTTTCTTAACAATTTTTTATGCTAAGTCCACTGCTGCATAGGGTACACTATTTTCCATTGCCGATTGGAAGAAACAGTAACCAATTACTCTAATGGAAAATTTGAGTTGAGGATTAGTGACATTGTTCAACTTCAGACCTCTGTAATCAGATTCTACTCCAGTCAAATTGATCAATTCCTTCTGTGATATCATTTTCTATGCTTGGGCATGATCATAGATAGGATAACTGGTGATCAGATGAATGATTTCTTTAGTGATCTTAAACGGTTGCTCTTGTAGCCACATGAAATCATCATGCACTCGGCTTAGTACAAGCTTGACCCACTGGGGTTTGAACACACGGGGATAGGTTAGGGCTTCAGTCAATCCCTTGATTTTGATATGCTCATACTTGCTATCCATTTTACTATCTGTGCACAATTCATCATATGCATCTTTGATCTCAACATGACCGAGTTCTTCAACATGACATTTTGTGAAGAATCTCACATCCTCGAGTAACAAGACTTGATCCGGGATGAGTGAAAAGGAAGTTTTGTCATTCGGTTTAGATGCAATTTTGGGAGTCAAAGAGTATTTTGGTGAGGGCTTCTCTACATTCTTAACAACAATGGGGTCTTGGATCTTAGGTGCCATTTTGATTTCAGATAAAAATTGACACAGGAACCTTAGGGTTTGAGAACTTAACAAATGACAGACGCTTCACACTCAGCAGATAATAACAACTTAATGAGTTTGGTAAACCAGCTTAGCAATGCGATGAGATTCGATGTAAATACCTTAGATTTCACTTTGAAGATGGTTTGATCGCCTTCATTCACTCTACTCTACTTCTTGAAAACTTGGTGAATGAAAATGACCGCGAAAATACCTTTAAGTACTCAAAAATACCTTATCGGGCTCCGTGCAAGTTAGGTCAAAACATTAAATGCACTCGGTTCTACTTAACTTTCTTTCCCTTTCTGCGCTTTAACCGAGTAACCAAATTTCCTTCATATACCGACTTGACAGGCTTCCTGAATTCACCGACTTGACAAATTTCCTGTAAAGTACTCCAAAAGACTTTGATAGAATTTCAAACTTACTAATACATCTTAATATGTAGATTTTGAATTCAGTACATACTAAAATAAGAACTGTTTAAGATTTAACCTTGTGAGAATGTAGTCCCTTCATACCTTTACCAATTAATTTGGAGTGGAGCACCTAACTCGATAGGTAAGGTGTTTTCTTTATTTGACACAGTTTCCTTCTTTCCAAGAGATAGGCAAGCGAAAAATGGGGATTTTGGAGGAGAGATGAAGGAATGGGAAAATTTGTCCAAGAGGGACAAAGAAGCAAAAGTTGGAGATGGATAATATGAGAAAAATTTGGAGGTGATTGGATAAAAGGGGAAGGAGTTATGACAATCTTAAAAATAGAGAAATATGAGATTTTGGGCTTCAAAAAGTGGATTTTTGGGATGAGGCCTCCAAGGGAGGAAATGTGGAAAATGGCAATGCGGAGAATCCGGTGAAGTTTGGAGGAAAATGGAGTCGAGATAAAGAAGATATGGCGAAAAAACATAAAATTTTTTTACTTATTTTTTTTAAACCTTAGATTTAACAGAGCAGACAGAAACCCTAGAATTAACAGGGCAGAAACCCTAAATTTAACAGAATAAAAAAAAAATGTCAAAGGTTTGGATTTCTGATTGTCTAGATATACAAGAGCATAATCTCCTACTTTCACACTTTCCTGCGGTCAGACAGATTATCTTTAAACAGAGCAGATAATAGGAAATGAAAAAAAATAAAAAATGCAGACTACAGTTAGCGCCAAAAAATTTCAGACAGATTAACAGAGCAGACAGTAGCACTAAACAGATAGAAAAGTGTCAAAGGTCCGGATTTCTGATTGTCTAGATAGACAAGAACATACTCTCCTATTTTCACACTTTCCTGCGGTTAGAGCATACAGTCGAACTAAACAGAATAGAAAAGTGAAAGGTCTGGATTTCTAATTGTCTATATAGACAAGAGCATACTCTCCTACTTTCACACAAATTATAATTAAACGGAGCAAATAATAGAGCAAATAATAGATCGGATAACAAGAATTCAAATTCCCACAAAAATGCTCACTCTAATCGCAGAGCTATCGTGCTGAAACAGAAACAAAAACAAAAATGCAGCAGAAACAGAAAAGAAGCTATTGCATTGAAATACAAAGCCGCTATTCTGGAACCTGCAAAAAAGATTTTTTTTTTTTTTTTTTCTACAGTCGCGCTATTCTAGAACCTGCGTCTCACAACTCACAAAAACTTAAAAAAAACATTAGTTCTTAGGGACGTGGGTCCCACCGAGTGTGCCAAAATGAAGAGGGGAAAACAGATTTGAAGGTCAAATGATCAAAACATAACAAAATAAACATGTAGAATGCTAAAATATCATTAAAAGACCATTTCACCTTGCTATTTTACCTTCTCCTTTGGATTGAGCTTGATGAAGTGAAGGCGCCCCTTGATAATGCTCCACTTGATGTGCTCCTTTGATTGCTGGATGTGGATGGCTCTCCAATGTTGTGCACAAATGGAATGGATTTGAAAAATGATAAGAATGAGATGATCAAGTTGCCAAGATGATTTCCTGGGCTCAGAAGAGCAGCATAAACTTACTGGATTTCAAGATGTTTTGAATGAAGGGATGGAGCCCTATTTTATAGGAAGAGGAGAGGAAAACGAATGGCTAGGATGAATTTGAGATGAAGGGCTAAGATTTACTTGTGAGCTCACACAAGGTCCAAGAGAGGGTGTGGAGACCAAGAAATATGCCTTAAAGGCATTTCGTATCTCCACTCTCCACAAGATGCATTGGAGGAATAAAAAATTCTCCAAAAAAGGATATCATGGGGATTGGAGGAATAAAAAGGAATTAAAAATTCCTTGGGAGAGGGGATGCCTAGAGGAATGTGTGATTTCGAAAATTTTACATTCACCTAGGAAAAGAGCATTTAAAGCTAGTGGCTAGATGAAAAAGACAGAGTTGACTTTGTGGCTAATCATGATGATTAACCATTAATGACTCATTAGGAGAGGGATTAGAGGAAATATTAGGTGAGATTAATATTTGTACAAGAATTTGATTAGGAGAGAGAATGAGTGGAGGGAATAAAAAATTAGAAGAATAATGTTAAGTGAGTTTAGGGAGTTTCTAGAAGAATGAATTAAGAAGATGATTTGTAGGAATCATGTAGGTTAACTAATTAATTGAAATTAATTAGCTAAGAGGAAGATTTGTGAGGATTTGATTTTTTTAGAAGAATAAAGAAAGGGATTGATTTATTAAATAAATAAATCATATGCTATAGTGACAATATTAATTATATTTAATTAATATTGAGAGGAATTTGAATTAACATAATTAATTATGCGAGGAATTAAAAATAATTTAAATAATTATTTTTAAGTGTCTACATAGGCTAGAGAATATTTCATTTGGCTGCTGTGTAGCGGAAGGGATATCAAAATCTTAGAAGGTAGTCAAAGGGACATCGAAAGGTGGTTTCAAATGGAAAACGCCTTTCATGGGCTACCTATATTCACCCCTTCATCATCAAACAACTAGGAGGAAGAATGAAGGGGAAAGAGAACAATGAAGGCAGGGGGTGGATGGTTCAGATGCAGAGCATCTGAAATTAATCTTGAGTATGGAAGATGTGCAGTATGCAGTTCTTATAATATTGCTCGATAAGATTCTCCTTCCATTTTTCCATTACCTCCCTTTTCTATGTATTTTCATCCTCTAGTTGTGAGGAAATATCTTTTATAAGGTTGCAAGGCTCTCCTTCTAGTCTAATGAGTGTCTCTACCAACGTGTATTATGTAGGTCTTCCACTAGCATGATGGTGGCATGACTCAAAGCACAAAGACATCAACAAAATATTATTCTCCATTGAGGCATCTTCTTGTATGGGTGGCCCATTTTTGTCTTATATTGAATGGGCGATGGGTTTTCTTTTATTTGCATATGGCCTGAAACATGTCAAAAGAGGAAAAGCCAAGTGTAAGCAGGTTGAAGATTTTGGGAATTCCTGATTATTATAATAGGAATACTACAACTGTAAGAAAATATTCAGAAATGTTGTATTCTAGGTGGGTAGAAGCAGCCATTTGTTAATCTATGGTTTCATGCAGGTTCACAGAGAAGAAGGATTATCTTTCCATATTGTAAATTTCAATTAGTACTGTATGCAATTTTTCATTGGTTGCATATACTATGTCCATTTGTATTTTCTGAATTTATATGAATTCAAATATGAAGGATATGTTGGTTTGTGTAGTACCCCTCCTCGATCAGCCTCTTTTGTATGTTTTGAGTTACTTCAGTGATTGTTATGTGGAACATTATTGTATTTTGATTCGGATATTATGCGATGTTATTTCGTGCTTTATCTAGATTCATGGTGTATGATTTATGTAGTATTTCAGTGCTTATGATTAATGTTATTTTATGGATCATTATCATGGACTGACACTTTTCCCTTCTATTGCGATGCGTTATTTATATGTTGCGTGTTTGCAAGTGTACTATTGGGATGTGAGGGGATGATTTTCATTCACTCACTCCGGTGAGATAGGGAACGTCATGATTCTTGTTCATCGTTGTGTTTACCATGTTTGTATATATATATTGGTCTATATGCACGTGTGGTTCTTTGGTTGTTGTACCCTAGCTTGACCGCAGTTACACTCATGTGAGTGTTGTCAGTCAGTTGTGTTTCCCCCATTTGGCTGTTATGCATGTCATGGTGCCTTGGTTTGGTCATTTGAGAGTCATCATTTGATCTGTCTTGGTTTTGCATGTTTCTGTTTATTTAAATGGTTATTTAATTTAGATGGATGATGCTATCTTGTGTTTGCGTAATCATTTAATTAATATGCTTTGTGATTATTGATTTATTTAAATTGATGAATTGCTAGATTAAATGGCTTAATTTATTCTGTAAGTTGCATTAATATTTTTGTGAAATAAATAAATTGCCTAGCCATTTAAAAAGGTTAAATGCTTATGTTGAAGGAAGTATTTATGAAAAAAGAAATAAATGAAAGTTTTCCTTTTTATTTTTCCATTTGGCCTTTTTAATTTAATCATTGGAAAGAATTATTATTTTTGGGAAAGAAATAAATTTGATTGCCTTTTTAGTTTTAAAATATTTAAATTTGATTGGATGAAAACTTTAACCTAGAAGCTTGGGTTAAAAGATATTTTGGGCATCAATTCTGGGCATTCACGACAGGAGAAGAAGAGGATTTTTGGAGAGAAAATTCTGGAAAAACTTCCTGAAGGATCTAGAAATTTGACTTGGCTACAAGACTAGAGTTTCTTCATCCCTTTTGCTTGCTAATTGCTTCAAGGTTGGAGGTTTCCTTGTCTTGAATTTGTTTTTTGAAAATTTCAGTTTGCTTCCTGTGTATGGAAATTTATGTATTCTGCCTGTAGATTCTTTTTGGAATGTTGAAATGGAAGAAAGATTGCCTGATATAGTTGATTGTGTGATGCTATAAGCATATGGTTGCATTCAGGAAAGGAATTTGTTCATTTCTTCTCTGCTGTGTGTTATTTGTTAATAACAAGCAATTTCTTGATTTACCTCTTCATTGGAAAGAAAGAATTTTAGATTGGGCTTGCTGGGTGCATCCTTGTTTCTATTCTGTCATGATTTGGCTAGCTATTCTTTCCAGTGTGTCTATTTCACCATTTACCTTGCTGGTAAACTCTTCCTTGAAATTTTGGAAATTTGCACTGTATGTGTGTGCCTGTGAATTAATTCTGGAAATGGAATGTTCGAAGTGGTAAGTATTACCAGTTGGAAGTGGTAAATGTTACCGATTGGAAGTGGTAAGTGTTACCGGTTGGTAGCAACATTGTTACCAGTGGTAGAAAGACTACCGGTAAGTGGTGTTTGTTGTCCTGGCAGCAGCACAACTGTGGGTTGGTTTGACACTTGCTTAGCTTTGAGCCCTCACCGATCTCCAAACCGGTTTGTGTTAAGAACTTAAATTTTATAAATGGAATGTTTAAAGTGGTATTGCATGATGTAATGTGATTTTCAAGTAATTTTTATTATGTGGTTAATAAATTTATCAATGAAAATTAAGGCATGAATTAGAGATTCAAATGGGTAGATTTGGAATATTAATTTGGAAATTGATTAGATGTGACTGCTGGAAAGGAGTGTTTTATTTAATTTTCAATTAAAGATGTTGTAAGTGTTTATGATGCTGATATTTTCAAAGATTTTCTGAGTGCGGATTTGATGTATTTAGCTGTCCTTGCAAGTTTTTATTGTGACATTTTGGTTTGTGGTTCAGTCATCCTGTGGTGGTGTAATTGGTACCTTTGACCAAGTGATATATGTTGGCTCCGTTGTCTTAACCATGTAGTGTCTTTGCCTTATGGTCAGTCAAGAGTTAGTATGTCCTTGTTTGACCACTTGTTTTCGATAGTGGTGTTATGGCTGTTTGCTTCGCCATAGGGTCCTCGGGGAGTGACCATGCTTGTGTAGTGTCCTTTGAGAGAGTGGCTTTCGCTTGGGGGTTGCACCCAAAGTGGTAGTATTATGACCCAGCGAAATTCAGATAATATATGGTAATCTAATGCATTGATTAGGTGGGTAGTTTCATAACATTAATAAGATAATGTACCTCGCACATAGGTGGGTGCTTGTATTGAGGCTCATAATGTAGTGAGAAGGCCTGGAATGGCAAACCGACCACCTTGTCTTCACGAAAGGCTAGAAGGGTCCGTATGAGACTTAGTTGGAGCCAGAGGTTTGGGAGAGGTTACCAGGATAGAGATTCGAGACCTATGAGAGCCTACCAAGGTAACCATCAAGCTATGCGATGATACTCTCTCTTTAGGTTCACTTATGTGTGTGATGTCGAGTCACTAGTGTTTTTGTGATGTTGAGTCACCTAGATTATTGTGGAGTCTCTTGTGCTGTCATGGAGTCGTGTTGTTTTATTGACCATGTCATGCTTTTTCTTGTTTGAGGGTCCTCAGCTATCTCCTAGCATGGTGGGGTGATTCCATTTGGGAATTACATGGTCAGGTGGTAGTGCCACTTCCCATCAGATGTTCAGATTTGTGCCTTCATGCAAGGATTGGCTTCGTAGGTGTTCCTGTGGTTCGTGACCCATGCTTCATCTCATGTTTTGAAGATTATTTGTATTTTTAGACCTATGTGGTCATTGTATCATTGTAATATTGATCTTATGTAACCTTGTGATTGGATGAGATCTATCCTTTATGTTTATTGAGAAGCTATGTATTGGAAGAGCAATGTAATCCTATGTTTGGATGTTTTTATTAGTTTCCTTGATGATGTTAGTAAATGCTTACTGAAGTGGAAATTACGTTGTATCCTTTCAATCTTTCTATGATGAATCTTTATTTGCTTATGGCTTCTTGTGATCATTGAGTTAATGATGCATATGTGGATTTACGATTTTGTGGAATTCATTCTTGAAGTTAATTCTTCGTTGGTAACCCTTAAGAAATTCTGGTGTAAGTCTTTCACTTGTGTTATCGTGCATGATGTGTAAATGCACTTATGATGTTTGTGCTTTAAAAAAAATAAAATTGTTTCACCCTTGTTGTGGATTTTCCTTCGGGGTTCCTGGCGGGGCATTACAGTTTGTTCTAGTATTTTCTTATCAATATGTGATTGTGCTTATGGGTCTCCTTCAAGGAAGGAGTTAAATTCTATTTGCAATTTGCAGTAAATTTGGGAAACATTGAATGGATTAACATGAATGGTTGATGCAATTAGTTGATGGAATTGTGTCAATTTTAGGCATTCCACTTTGAAAATTCCCTAATTTGAGTTATTTTGCAATGCGGGTTTGTCCTTTTAATTTGTGGGCCTGACTCTGTTTCATTGGATATGCACTTGATTGTAGAAGCTATTTGTGAATTTGTTTCGGTAGCATCCCTTATTAATCGTATCTCTCCTATCTTCTTTTCTTCAAGCATTTCTTAAAGGGCAGGTTTCATAATGCATGCTTTGTATTCCCTTGTACACTTGGAGTAGCGCATGTATTATTTTTTTGGTCGAATTGCAGATTGTGAAGGATTAGGGGTGTATAGAGGGTAACTGTAGATAATCCCCTTATAGTTGAGAAACATCTACCAATCATGAACCTGTACGATTGTGACGAATTTGAAAGCATATTGGGCATGAAGGTCCTAAGTAGGAAAAATACATTCCCGAGTTAGGTAGAGCTCAAAGTGAAGAAGGCTCGCTAAGGCCTTGTTGTGTTTTGTTTTCTTGTCTTCAATCTGTTGAGAGTTCAAATTAAATGATGTGAAGGAGATTCAGATTTGAGAAGATTTTGATTTTGATCCATGGGTTATTGTTAGCATCCAATAAAATTTAGGCCTACAAATATCATTATTTGCGACAATCCACAAACAATTTTCACTCAAAATCCATCAATTTCTCTTTATTTATTACTACTTATGTTGTGATTATATCTGTCTAATATGATTTGATCGGTTTTATTCCAAAAAATTATTAATTAATCTAAATTAATCAAATCCTAAAACTGATTTTAACCACAAACTAATTTAATAAATATAACATACAATGCACAAAATGTTTAGAATTGTTTTGTTTTTTTGATGAGGAACATGGCCATCCAAAATTATTCTAACTCATAAATCTATAATTATTTACAAACATTTGGAGAACATAAGAAGCAAAATGTGAAATTATTATAAAATGCTTGGATAATATAATATAAGATGCATTAGATTTGCCCTAATTTATACATATTATGTTATTTGCAAATCATTAGAAAGACCAGGATAGCATAATAATATTCTTAGAAGACAAGATTTTGATAGATTTGAGACAAAGAATTTTAGGGTAACATGTTTTATTCGCCGGCTTTTCAAAGACATTGAAGTTGGACAAGGATTTTAGGGTGAGTATATCTCAAATGATTTTATGAATTTTTGCAAAGCAGATGGCATTCATAAACAATTCATAGCCCGCTACACACCTCAGCAAAATGGTGTGACAGAGAGAAAGAATCGAACTATAATGGAGATGGCACGTAGCATGCTAGCAACAAAACATTTACCTAATGAATATTGAGTTGAGGCAGTAGCAACTGCTGTCCATATTTTGAATAGATGTCTGACTAAGAGTGTAAAGAAAAAAGTACCACAAGAGGCTTGGATAGGTATGAAACATAGTGTTTCTCATTTAAAATTTTTTGGTTGTGTTTCATATGCCCATGTCCTTGATAAGTTAAGAAAGAAGATAGATTTTAAAGGAGAGAAATGCGTATTTATTGGTTATTCCGAGGATACAAAAGCATACAAGTTGTTTAATCCCATAACTAGAAAAGTTATAAGCAGTCGAGATGTTCAATTTGTGGAAGACGAAGCATGGTATGGGACTATAGACAGGAAAGTGAACATCACACCTATTGTTCCTCATGATGAAGTGTTTCCAATATCAAATGCACCTCAACTAGCACCTTCTTCTACTCCTGGGACAACATCACATGTAGTAGCACAAGCTACACCTTCATCTATATAAAGAATATCTTCAAGGTTGCAATCTATACCACAACAAACTCCAACTACAGCTCCAACTACACCAGCTAGTAGTAGTCCAAGCAATTCAACGTCTTCAGATCACACCCTAGTAACATTGATACCAAGAAAGACAAGAAGGTTGAGTGATTTGTATAATGTTGATATAACAATTTCGTTTGCTGTTTTTGCTTTATTCTCTCAAGTTGATGATGCTTTAACATTTGAAGAAGCTGTGAATGATGATAAATGGGCACATGCCATGGATGAAGAGATTCAATCTATTAAGAAAAATAAAACATGGGAGTTGGTAGATCTGCCTAAAGGAAAAGATGCTATAAGTGTCAAATGGATTTACAAGACAAAACATGATGTCGATGGAAAAGTGCAAAACCATAAGGCAAGGCTTGATGCAAGAGGTTTCACACAATAGCCCGGAATCGACTTCAATGAAATATTTTCTCTAGTTGCACGGATGTATACAATCAGAACAGTATTGGCAATTGCTGCTCATAATAAGTGGGTGGTATACCAAATGGACGCGAAGTCAGCCTTTTTGAATGGATATCGACAAGAAGAAGTGTATGTTCACCACCCTGAAGGGTATGAGATTTCAAGACAGGAAGACAAAGTATATAGGCTGGAAAAGGCATTGTATGGATTAAAGCAAGCTCCAAGAGCTTGATACAGCCGGATAGACTCTTACTTGATTCAAGATAGATTTCAAAGGAGTAGTTGTGAGCCGACTCTGTACATAAAAATAAATGAGAATGGCAAAGTTTTAATTGTATGCTTGTATGTAGATGATTTGATCTTGACTAGTGATCTGAACATTGATGCTTTCAAAACAACAATGAAAAGTGAGTTTGAAATGACTGATTGAGGGCTTATGAGATATTTTTTGGGTATTGAAGTCCATCATTCTATTGTTGGAATATTTATTTGTCAATCTAAGTATGCTAATGAGATTTTGAAGAGGTTCAACATGTTGAAATCCAAAGCAACACCTACACCTGTCACAACTGGATTGAAACTAAGCATGGAAGATGGAGGACTATCTGTAGATCCCACATTATATAAAAGAATGGTTGGGAGTTTAATGTATTTAACAACCATGAGGCCAGATATAATGTATGGTGTCAGTTTGATCTCCAGGATTATGTAATTACCAAAGGAATCTGATTGGCAGGCTGGGAAAAGAATTTAAATAAATTTCTCTTCACTTCTCTCGCTTTAGGTTTTCAAAAACTATTTGTTGGTAGAAATTGATTTACTGTCAACCTCAAATGTTGTGTCTCTTGAGATGGTGTTTGGGCCCGTCAATTATTCCGATATTTTAAACTATTTATAATAGGGAGTAGAGTGCTATTTTTCACATAGCCAGACACTATAACTATAATAATTTTCAATATAAGCACATATAAGCATGAGATGTATTTGATGAGTACAGTTTATCGATTTTAAGAAATGTATGTTTTGAGAGTTTGTATAGCGAAATTAAAAAAATACTTAGTAGTTAAGTTTATGGATACAAAGCTAGTTTGCATGTGAACTACATCTAAAACAAAAAACCTTGAGCTAACATAGAGCAGACGACATTGTGATTTTGATCCACGATGATTGCTTTCATCCATTAATTGCATATAGATATCCTAATATGCATCAATAGATCTATTAGAATTCATTTTAGTGGAGACAACAAGAGATGAAATGAATATTCTAGAGCATCATCTAAAACAATCATCCATATTTATACTCATCTTAGCATGTGTTTTAGATTTAATGTGCATGTATTGAACTAGTTAAGTTTAAGGAACCAAAGCGAGTTTACACATTAACTAGATCTAGAACAAACAATGTTGAGCTAATATAGAGAATAGAATATTGTAATCTTGATTCACACATTATTGTTTGTATCCATAAAGTGCATATAAATATCATCATATGCATTAATCTACAAACAATTGTTACTAATAGAATTAATTAATTTTATTTAATTATTCATGGTGTGATTATACTCATCTTATATTACTTGACTCATTGTATTCCAAAAAAATATTAGTTAATCTAAATTAATTGAACCCTAAAACTTAAACCACCAACTAATATAAGAAATATAAAATACAACACATAAAACATTTGTGATCAAGCCAAAATAACCTCATTATATTTATCTAGTTTCTATTATTGTATTTCCTTGCCAATATACTAAAAGTATGACTTGTTTTTTCTTAAAAATGGAGGATTTAAACTGGGCAAAATTGGATGAAAAAATAAAGCCAAAAATGCAAAAAAGGGATAAAAACTTATTTTTGAAATTTCGGCATTGTATAATGCATACTTTATACTAAATGTAACTATTTATTTGTAGTAGGCAACATCAATAATAATCCTAGTCATATGGTAAGGATAAAAATATATGATAATTATAATTTTAAAAATTAATGTAATGCCTTTGCCTACATCTATCATTGTTTTTAACAATTGTGATTGACAGCATAATATTAAAAGCTTAGGACTACTTACTGCCTTCATTGTAATTTGAAGTAGTTTTTAGACCAAGCTGAAAGTAATGTTAAAAGAAATCTTATGATGTAAGATAGTCTTAAAACATTACATTACCCATTTGTTTCAAAATGAAATGGCACACTTTTATGCACACATTTGTATCTTTGATTAGTTTTATCACTAAGATAAATTATTACAACAAAAATTATTTTAGCACTGCAGTTATTCAACTAATCATGTATTCAATAATTACATATACGCTTTAAAGTCTTTTCTTATAATGTACTCAATAATTACATTTGAAAAGCCTGAAAAGTAAATTGTAAAATATGTAAGAAAGGCCAGGATAATATAATCTATAATTGTAAAGAGTTCGATTTACCCTATTTCATAGATATTGTGTTGTTTGCAAATCATTAAGAATAACGTGATACTATTATTTGAATGAATAAATTTAAATAAGACAGGATATCGATAGTATTGAGATGATGGATAGCCCATTTTATTTGCCGGCTTTTAAAAGACATTGAGGTTGGACAAGGATTTTAGGGATTTTACTGTGCTTCTGGGTTGAATGAGACATATTTTGATTTCCTTGTATACATTCGCGTTAATTTTGATTTTCTTGTATAAATTGCAGACCGAGTTGGCGATGAAAATAAGAGAATGCCCATGCTATTTAATGATCTTAACTGAGTTGAGCTGAGCATCTGCATCTGTGTGATTGAGGCGAGCTTTGGGAAACGGAAGAGGAAAAGGAAGGAAAAATGGCGATTTTATGAATTTTTGCAAAGCAGATGGCATTCATAAACAATTCACAGCCCGCTACACACCTCAACAAAATGGTGTGACTGAGAAAAGAATCAAACTATAATGGAGATGGCACGTAGCATGCTAGCAACAAAACACTTACCTAATGAATATTGAGTTGAGGCAGCAGCAACTGCTGTCCATATTTTGAATAGATGTCTGACTAAGAGTGTAAAGAAAAAAGTACCACAAGAGGCTTGGACAGGTATGAAACATAGAGTTTCTCATTTAAAAGTTTTTGGTTGTGTTTCATATGCCCATATCCCTGATGAGTTAAGAAAGAAGATACATTTTAATGGAGAGAAATGCATATTTATTGGTTATTCTGAGGATACAAAAGAATACAAGTTGTTTAATCCCATAACTAGAAAAGTTATAAGCAGTCGAGATGTTCAATTTGTGGAAGATGAAGCATGGTATGGGACTATAGAGAGGAAAATGAACATCACACCTATTGTTCGTCATGATGAACTGCTTCCAATATCAAATGCACCTCAACCAGCACCTTCTTGTACTCCTGGGACAACATCACATGTAGTAGCACAAGTTGCACCTTCATCTATATAAAGAATATCTTCAAGGTTGCAATCTATACCACAACAAACTCCAACTACAGCTCCAACTAACACCAGCTAGTAGTAGTCCAAGCAGTTCAACGTCTTCAGATCACACCCTAGTAAGATTGATACCAAGAAAGACAAGAAGGTTGAGTGATTTGTACAATGTTGATATAACAATTTCGTTTGTTGTTTTTGCTTTATTCTCTCAAGTTGATGATGCTTTAACATTTGAAGAAGCTGTGAATGATGATAAATGGGCACATGCCATGGATGAAGAGATTCAATCTATTAAGAAAAATAAAACATGGGAGTTGGTAGATCTGCCTGAAGGAAAAGATGCTATAAGTGTCAAATGGATTTACAAGACAAAACATGATGTCGATGGAAAAGTGCAAAACCATAAGGCAAGGCTTGATGCAAGAGGTTTCACACAATAGCCCGGATTTGACTTCAATGAAATATTTTCTCTAGTTGCACGGATGTATACAATCAGAACAGTATTGGCAATTGTTGCTCATAATAAGTGGGTGGTATACCAAATGGATGCGAAGTCAGCCTTTTTGAATGGATATCTACAAGAAGAAGTGTATGTTGACCAGCCTGAAGGGTATGAGATTTCAAGACAGGAAGACAAAGTATATAGGCTGGAAAAGGCATTGTATGGATTAAAGCAAGCTCCAAGAGCTTGATACAGCCGGATAGACTCTTACTTGATTCAAGATAGATTTCAAAGGAGTAGTTGTGAGCCGACTCTGTACATAAAAATAAATGAGAATGGCAAAGTTTTAATTGTATGCTTGTATGTAGATGATTTGATCTTGACTGGTGATCTGAACATTGATGCTTTCAAAACAACAATGAAAAGTGAGTTTGAAATGACTGATTTAGGGCTTATGAGATATTTTTTGGGTATTGAAGTCCATCATTCTAGTGCTGGAATATTTATTTGTCAATCTAAGTATGCTAATGAGATTTTGAAGAGGTTCAACATGTTGAAATCCAAACCAACACCTACACCTGTCACAACTGGATTGAAACTAAGCATGGAAGATGGAGGACTATATGTATCTTTGATTAGTTTTATCACTAAGATAAATTATTACAACAAAAAATATTTTAGCACTGCAGTTATTCAACTAATCATGTATTCAATAATTACATATACGCCTTAAAGTCTTTTCTTATAATGTACTCAATAATTACATTTGAAAAGCCTGAAAAGTAAACTGTAAAATAAGTAAGAAAGGCCAGGATAATATAATCTATAATTGTAAAGAGTTCGATTTACCCTATTTCATACATATTGTGTTGTTTGCAAATCATTAAGAATAACGTGATACTATTATTCGAAAGAATAAATTTAAATAAGACAGGATATCGATAGTATTAAGATGATGGATAGCCCATTTTATTTGCCGGCTTTTAAAAGACATTGAGGTTGGACAAGGATTTTAGGGATTTTACTGTGCTTCTGGGTTGTATGAGACATATTTTGATTTCCTTGTATACATTCGCGTTAATTTTTATTTTCTTGTATAAATTGCAGACCGAGTTGGCGATGAAAATAAGAGAATGCCCATGCTATTTAATGATCTTACCTGAGTTGAGCTGAGCATCTGCATCTGTGTGATTGAGGCGAGATTTGGGAAACGGAAGAGGAAGAGGAAGGAAAAATGGCAATGAAAATGGGCAGCGTTGCAGTTTTGGTTTTGGTGTTAACGGCAATAATAGTAATGGCCAATATTAGCGTGGCTTCGGCGCAAGCAGGGCCATGCTTTAAATTCCTGTGCGTTAACGATGGCGGTTGTACAGGATACGCAGACAGCCCTAAGTGCTGCAACATCGGCGACTGCGGGAGTGGGATTGGATATTGTGCCGCCACATGCTAGCAACCGCCTTCTATTACCTTTTCCTCATCAAAATAAATTGAGTTGAATGGTTTGCTGTTTGTGTGTTTGAGCAGGATACTTACAATCCTTGTTCATTTGTTTCAACCTTTATTTTCGCTGCGTGGCCGCTATCCAACAAGTTAAGATTGTTGTTCCAAAATATTTGACTATATATATCTTATCTTATCTTGTTCATGTTTCAATCTTTTATTGAAATAGGTTCGTTATCGAATTATATCTGCACCTCCATATATTTATAATGTGGAGTAGAATTCTGTTTTTCACATGGTGAAGTCGGTGACATTTTCAAACACTGATACAGGGGACAAGTGAATTAGTGAGGTTTGGAGATAACTATATTGATCAATATGTTTTCTATAAGATAGGATCTTTTTTACAAAAGGATCCAAACATTCTAGTTGTCTTATTTTTGTGAAGAGAATTATAACTCTATATTCTTAAAATAGAAAATGGTCGAATAGATCAAAGAGCTTATATCCGTAGACATATTTATGTGGTTAGTGTTGGACACATTGGTTTGTGAACGAATGATTGCACTATCCCCCTTTTTTGAGGACTAGATTTTATTTTGCTTCAGTCCAAGGCATTGCCTTTATCAAATGCCTATTTACACCACTAGCTATGTACTTGTACTCATGTTATGGCTTGACAAGGTAAATACTTTGTTCTCATCTCATGGCTTGACAATGTTTCTCTCATGGCTAGAAATACCTTCCCCATAACTAAATGTATTAATAATGTTTATAGGCACTATTAAAACACTATTTACATGTCCACACAACTTTCTTCTTACATAGTACCCTTTTGTAGAAAAAATGTCACTTGTTATTTTGGAAACATCGAGGGCCCAAATATTCTCGTTACACCCTTTGAAATCTAAGTGCAAGATCTATGGCCTTCATTGAATTCTCTCATATCTACTCATATAATTGATTGCTAATGGATTGATGGATGCATTAGATAAAGTTATGATATTCATATTTTCTTGTTGTTTCAAATAGAAAATGGATGTTTAAAGAAGATTGGCTCATTTCGTTTTTTGAAGCCACGAGGGGAACTACAACCACACTCTGTTAGCTAAATTCAACAATTCTTGGAGAAAGGGTGAAGTTAATGTTGGGAGCACCAAATTCAAGATTACCCTAAACTAATTGCAGAGGCAGTGTGTCTCAAATGTGAAGGCTTAAGGGTTGTGGAGAAGAGTTACAATGACCACAAGCTGTTTATCAAGAAATTCTTGGAGAAGGGTGAAAGGCATGTTCATCCGCAAAATGGGTATGATAGGTTGGTTCTTCCTCCCCCCTTTTCCTGAGATAGCTATTATGTGATAAAGTACTTTACTCTTGAAGGTAGTTACACCACTATTCACAATTATCATTTTCTTTTTCTCAATCACATTAGGCATAAGGAGAACATAAACATTTCGTTTTACCTTTAATCATTTCTATGTATCAATATTGAAGTTAAAAGTTCTTCTCCCACTTTACACCAAGGTCTCACCTTTGCGTTGTATAGGTATGTATCTAATCTAACTCCTCAAAGAAATAGGCTTTTAACTCGAAGTGAGAACCCTAGAAAGCCTAGCATCTCTTGAAAATTGAGCTCATTGAGAGAAAACTCCATACAATGGAAAAACCAATACCTTTGTTAAGAAGAAAGGTAAAGAAAATAAAAATCCTAGTGAGTACATTGATACCGATAGTATTGAGATGCCTTTGCTTATTTTTTTGAAGGCAACGATGCCTTAGTCTTTACTTGTTTAGTGATTTTTTGGATTATGCTCCGCAGTACTAAGTTTAAAACTTTATTAAGGCCTGTCTACCAGACTATTATGATGATAAGTAGCTTAATGGTTAGTCTTAGTTGTAATTTTTATTTTACTATTTTAATTTAGACTTCTCTAGTTAAGGTTTTTTATTATGTAAGGTTGGGTTGTGGTGTGCTATTCTTTGGGTTCTAGCTAATTTGTGCTAGTTGCTTCTTTCTAGGTTAATGTGTTAATCTCTTGTATTGTTTTGGGATCAGGGCCCTCTCATTGATTACTTAATATGAAACAATAACAACCTTTTGATAACAAAAAGTGTGTCATATAGAACAAATAATACCTATTTTCAGCCCTCAATGACTAGCTTCTCGTGCGTCGGTGTTTGAAAATGTCACCTACGTGGACAATAGCATTCTATGTTAATTATAAGTATGTCTAGTCAGATAGTTATGGCGTTTTGGTTGTGCTATTATGTTTTTGGTTACTTATTGAGAGTTATATTCTAGTGTTTTGTCTGGGCACTTGGCTGTGTGATGCCAGAAGCTATACCATGGCTAATCTATTTTGTTGTTTTCTGTCTGCTAGAATAGTTTATAGTAATATTTGTGAGAGAAATTCTTTAAATACAACATACTTTAACTGTGAATAGCTACCCCTTAATTGCAATTTGAGATAAGGAATTTCCATGCGAACAACACTAGGTTTAGAGCTTGCACAACATAGAACACCATGTGTATGGTCAACCACTAAAAATCACTTTTCTCCAAATCCATTACATTAGGAAATCAACATAGAACACCATGTGTATGTTCAACCACTAAAAATCACTTTTCTCCAAATCCATTACATTAGGAAATTAAGATGTTTAAATAACTCCCCTTTGTAAATCAGGATGATGGCAGATGATTAGACTGAGTGTGAATTGTAAATGCTTGAACACATTGTAACTTATATACATACAACATCAAGGTGAATTAATGCAATCTTAAAATGTTATATTGCCCATTCATTTCAAAATGAAATGACATACTTGTCTCTTTCTGGAACACAATACTACTAGCACTAGGATAAACTGTTATAATACACATAGCAGCTCTTTTTGCATGACGATTGTCTGGTGGTTGAACTAAGATGCAAGTTTCAACTCAGTTTTGTATCCCAGGTAGATGAAGTATTCCAATGGAAACAACAGAATCTCGAAGTTATTATTGAAGACTATGGTTTCATAAGTAGAGAATGTAAATATGAGATGTCAAAGCATCCACCTATCAATTTTATAGCTGCAATTAACGCTGCCTATGCTATATAAACAACAATTATTCATACACTTGAATTACACATTTGATGACTTCTTATGCATTTGATGGAGCAGATTTTGATTAAATTTAAAATTATTTGAATATATTCTGTAACTTACCAAGTTTTAAAAAATAATTTATTTTAGTTATTTAGCTTATTAGTATTATCTAAAGGAATTTGGAAATACTAGATCTTCTAAACAATGTGCAAGGACAATTTTTGTATAATATAGTTCAAATTTATGAACATGCCACAGGCTTGTTCATACTGAAGGATTAGTTGTTTCTTCTTGAAAACTAAAACTAGGTAAAGAAAATTTAGACATTTGAATTGCAGCATCCAATTATATTTCAATTGGGAAGACAATCTTTAGAACATTGAATCGCAGATTAAATCCTTGAAAGAATTCCAAACCAAATTAATATCATGGGTGCAAATATTATATATTATATAAAGCAAGCTGCTACTAATCAATAAGAGAAATAATCAAAAGTTTATTATGATAATGGTAAAAAAATTATCCCAATGTATTATCCATCTAGTTTTATATTTAGTTTGGGGTAATGCCTTAATGCATTTATATAGTTCTGTACTCAGTTTGACATCACCAATCTTGTTGGACATTTATTCAACTTGGTTGATTGATCCATATGATGTTTGTGTATGAGGTCATCCTAGTAGACTTGATCTTGATCATTTTAATTGTATAAAATAAATAAAATATTTAGAGACATCCGATTTTCACATTCCATCAATCTTTATTTTTTTATTTTTTTTTCGGCATTCTACAATGATGAATCATAGAGTATGATCCGAAATGTTGATGAAAAATATGTGTATGCAATGAAACCCAAAGGATTTCATAATTTTTTATTGGAGACTTTGGAGTGACCTTGGCTTTGTTATTTTTGGTGTTATATTCATGTATAAAAAGATAACAATTAGCATTCACTTTAGAGGAGACAACTAAAAATGGATTGAATATTCGAGATAACTGTCTATAACAATCTTTCATATTTGTCTTATTTGATAAAAAACGCATCTTAGCACATGTGTGAATGTATTAGCATTTATTTTAGATTTAATGTGCATGCACTAAGCTTGTTTATTGTCAAGATACTTTAAAATACTATCAATATCATAGAAAAATTATGAGTGACATAAATTATCTATGTCTTTTATTATATTAGCAACGAGAAGGACCTGACATGAATTATCTATGTTAAGAATATGGATACAAAGCAAGTCCACATCTGAACTAAACCTAGAACAAACTATGTTGAACTAACATAGATATCATTATTTGCATCAATCCACAAACGATTTTCACTCAAAGTCAATCAATTTGTCTTTATTTATTACTATTTATGTCGTGGTTATATCTCTCTAATATTACTTGATCCACTTTATTCCAAAACATTATTAATTAATCTAAATCAATTGAATTCCAAAACTTATTTTAATGGTCAACTAATATAAAAAATATAACATACAATGCACAGTTTTATAACTGTTTTATTTTTTGACTTAATAATGAGAGACCTCACCATCCAAAGTGATTTTAACTCATAAATCTATAACTATTTATGAGATGATGGATAACCCATTTAATTATATGGCTTTGAAAAGACATTGAAGTTGGACGGGGATTTTAGGGTTTCTACTGTGCTTCTTGGTTGTATGAGACATATTATAAAATCCTTGTATACTTTAAATGTTGACTCGCGTTCTTATCTCTGTGTTGTTTTTGATGTAAGAAAAGGATAAATTGCAGGCCGAGTTGGCGATGCAAATAAGCGAATGCCCATTCTTTTTTAATGATGTTTACCTGAGTTGATTTGAGCATCTACATCTACATCTGTGTGATTGAGGTGAGCTTTGAGAAAAGGAAGAGGAAGAGGAAGGAAAAATGGCAAGGACAATGAAAATGGACAGTGTTAGGGTTAGGAATGTTGCAGCTTTGGTGTTGGTGTTAATGGCAATAATAGTAATGGTTCTAATAATAGTTAACTTGCCAGATTAGTAATGCAAATCTAGTGCAAGATGGAGTCCAAATAGGTCTAAAATGATCTAAATAACCACACTAAACTAGGTGCCCAAAACGATTGTGAAATTGTAAAAGGATACAATTTAGTACATTGCACTCTTGCACCTTCCTTGCCCTTCTTGGCATGCTATTTTAATTCCCCATCAAACCTTTTGTCCCAACACAAGCCTAAAAATTTAATTTACAATTCCACACTTCATTTTTCTTATTGTTTTCCCCTTGTACTAGTATCTCAAACCATAATTTTATTCCCTTTGTGCTTGAAATACCAACGAATGTTGTTAGCCTTGGCTCTAGTACAGTAGAAGAAGGAGAAATCTAGGAAAATAACTTAAATCAATAGAAGAAGAAAGAGATGGACACAACTAGTGAGGATAAACCCAATGAGATGAAACCTCAAGAACCATATAAGGAAGAACAAGCGAAAGGAAATATTGTCGTAGTTGTTGAGGATAATATCGAAGAGATAACCTCCAAGAACCAAACAAGGAAAGAAATAACCACCAAGTTTCTATAAATTCAAGACTTTAAGAATCTACTTTGGCTAATACAACAAATAATAAATGTAATCCCTAGTTAAGGACCTTAACCTTAACTTTAACCTGGTGGATTATCAAAGTCTTCCAAATTCAAACAAGTGAGTCTAGAAGTTCTGATTAATTTCTTTAGATCAGAAAATGTATGTACACATAAAGAAACTCATCAAAGTAGCTAAGGATTGCTTGATTGAATTGGAGTTTACTGTTTATTGCTTCTTGGTTCTAGATTAGGCCACTTTTGAGTTTAGGCCAACATAAAACAATCAAGTACCAAAATTGGGACTAGATTCCAAATTATGAATGATAACACTAACAATGCCTGCAATCTTGGAGGAATTTTTGCAAGACATGGTTGT
The DNA here is from genome assembly GCF_030272615.1 of Cryptomeria japonica. Classification (NCBI taxonomy): domain Eukaryota; kingdom Viridiplantae; phylum Streptophyta; class Pinopsida; order Cupressales; family Cupressaceae; genus Cryptomeria; species Cryptomeria japonica. The sequence goes on along the minus strand of NW_026728845.1, from coordinate 728,545 downwards.
TGACAGCTTGGTTCAACCGAAATAGGCCCTTTGAAAGGGAGCCACAAATCTCATGGTATTTGATGTTAGATCATGTCCTAATTTAATTATTTCATGACAGATAAATTGCTAGATTAGTAATGAAATTGTAGGGTAGGATAGTTCCCGAATAGGCCTAAAATGATCTATAAAAAGCACACTAAAGTTGGGGTTGAAATACAATGTGAAATTGTAAGGGGTTAAAATTTACTACACTGCACTCTTGCACCTTTCTTCTCCTCCTTGATTTGCAATCGCATTCTCAGAAGTTGCTTGATAGGAAGATAGAAAGGTCCGCAAATAACACTTTCTGGTTTGCTGATGAATTTCTCCATGGTGATGTTTTTCACCATCATAACACTCAAAATGGATCATATGAAGCTAACACAGAGGATGATATTGGTTTGCAATGTTATGGTGTAACCCCCCTCACGTGGTAAATTTTGATGATTGCCAAGTGGCTATATCCAATTATTTAATTGAGGTGGAAATGGAATCATTTATATTAACCGAGGATGATATTGGCATAGAAATATTTAACAGTTCCTATTAACTAAGGGTTGATATGAGTATGTACACTGGCAATGTTGATCAAGAATCAATTACAATCTCTGTGAAGAACTGTAGTGATTCTGAAGGGTTCTCAGATGATGGAACCATAGATATGGATGAATCAAATGTTGTAGGGTATGACTGTTTTTTAATTTATTCAGGTAGTTTCTTAAGCATGAAGATGCCAGAAGGAAATAAATCGGGAGATACTGATGCAATGAACAATAAGGGTTCCGAGCCTTATGTTGATATGAATATGACAATCAGTAATCATGAAGAGGATCATAACAGTACTCACAGTTTATAAAATTCCCCTATAGCTTTATTTTTGCTCATCTTTGAGGTTATTTATGTGGATTTTGATTGTGCCTCTAAATTTGTTTCAAGATATGTTTCTGAGTTTGGATTAGAAGTGTTCACATGGGGTGTAAATGATGATGATCATGACATGTCTCATTTAGCCGATATGGGAACAAGCAATGAAACATTTAGATTTTGAAGTTTAGATTGAAATTCTTCTACATATGATCAGATGCAGATACAGAGTGAGCCAACATGAGAAGGGTTTTCTTTTGATACATCTAAGGATTGTTTACTTAACATGCAAAATGATTCCAATGAAAGTTTTGTGCTTAAAATACATGATGATAGTGAAATTAAAAGTTCCGTTGGATATGAATGTTTTTGCTTTCCATACCATATGAAGGGGTTTCTTGAAAAGAATACCGAGGCCTGTGATGATGGAAAATATGTCATAAGATGGAGGTACGATTAAGAGGACTAGTATGGTATGATGCTGCCTTGCAAGCAAACGTTTTATGAATTTGTTTACAGGGATCACTATGATAATGATGATATTGGTTGTGATATAACATTGAGTATAATGAGGGGGATCATTGGTAAAATTCATGGTCTAGTCTTCCTCAACTATGTCACAAGCAAGATCGAATTGTTACATGATGAGAATCAGGTTTTTGATAAAGGCAAGAACTTGTTTTTATTTTTTGGGGGCCTTGGGCCACCAATGGAAGGATGGATCAGAATTTTGTAAAATTTTGAATAAACTACCCAAGCCAATTGGCATTCAGTCAGCTTCGAGCAGAGATGTGGAATCTTGTTATGCCTGCAGGGAGCATGCATCCCCAACTAGAGCTGATGTTAAGACTGATGAGTTTAGTATTCCACTGTGTTGCCTCTCCAGTCTTAATTCTTCAGTGACAAGCCTTGAAGCAAATTCGGCTAAGTTTTCTAGCACCAAAGGTTAAGGCCATTATTTCCATTGTTGACTCATTTGGCTGGTAATATCTCTATAAGAGATCTACTTAATGGGTTTTTATTCATACGGTGACAGGCTCCTTTGGGTGTTCCTTAGAATGCTACTATCGATTGGCCAGGTAAATTCCCTACCTTCATGTATTTTATCACCCCGTGAAGCAGCTAAGTAATTCCAAAGTCACCATGCGGGTGTGTGGGGTAGTGCGACAAATACAAAGCGAGCCTCACATTACCTCTATAATAATAATTGTCATTGCATCGCCATGCGAGTTTGCAAAAATAGGCGAGACCCTTAGGGTATGCTCCCATAATCCCACAATGCGAAATTTTACCGATTGTTAATGTTTGCGGGTTTCCAGTGAAGACTGGAAGAAGAGGTATAGGATTAGCCAAGAACCCCACAATACCATTAGGGATATATTTTCTAGGATAATCTAGTGTGGAGGGAATGGTCTAGGAAGAGTGCTATATGATGGGAACTGATGCTGACATGGAACGTGTGTGGCAATCAAAGGGGTTAGATATAAAATTGCATGCAAGGGGTTAATGAGGTGTTTGTTGCTCTGTAGTTCTATGCTAGACAAAAGGGGCGATGATCAGGATAATCAAAGTTTGTGAGTTCGCCAAGGAAGATGAATATTAATGGATAAGGCATACAAGGACAAGCATGTAAAAGGTTCTGGTAACGCAGGAGGTGATATTTTGAAGTAAAAGTCAATCCTGGCGAATCACCTACATGAGATCAACTCCAGAAAGGATGTTCATATAATTTCATATGTGAAAAGCCAGAGGGACTGAGCACAATGATATGAAAAGTACATGAATATGGTTGTTGGAGTGTTATTCAAGAAATCCAAGCTGGGAGTTGTGGTTGATAAGAACGAGTCTTAATCTCTTGATAAGAACAAAAGCTGAAAATATTGCTTGCAAGCATAAGGATAGGCTATTTTAGGAGGCTCTAAGAGCCACAAATCGAGGACGACAACCATCTATTGATTAAGCACTGTGTTGGGCCTCGTATTAGCAATTTTTCAAATAAAGTGTAAGAGATGGAGCGTTCATATACAGAGAACTGCGAGTTTGTGAGGTGCACCTTCTATGATATAGGTTGGAGAATATTTCAGTGGGCCACTTTGTAGAGGAAGGGATATCAAGATTTTAGAAGGTAGTCGAAGGGACATCGAAAGGTGGTTTCAAATGGAAAATGCCTTTCATGGGCTATCTATCTTCATCCCTTCATAATCAAACGACTAGGAGGAAGAAGGAAGGGGAAAGAGAACAATGAAGGAATGGGGTGGATGGTTTAGATGTAGAGAATCTCAAATTCATCTTGAGTATGGAAGATGTGCCCCTTTCTCTTCTTATCATATTGCTCGATAAGATTCTCCTTCCATTTTTCCATTACCTCCCTTTTCTATTTATTTTCATCCTCTAGTTGTGAGGAAATTTCTTTTATAAGGTTGCAAGGCTCCCCTTCTAGTCTAATGAGTGTCTCTGCCAGCGTATGTAGGTCTTCCACAAGCATGATGGTGGCATGAATCAAAGCACCAAGACTTGAACGAAATATTATTCTCCACCGAGGCATCTTCTTGTATGCATGGCCCATTTTTGTCTTATATTTAATGGGTGATGGGTTTTCTTTTATCTGCATATGGCCTGAAATGTGTCAAAAGAGGAAAAAAACCAAGTGTAAGCATGTTGAAGATTTTGATAATTCCTTATTGTTATAAAAGGAATACTACGACTGTAAGAAAATACTATGAAATGTTGTATTCCAGGTGGGTAGAAGCAGCCATTTGTTAATCTAGGGTTTCATGCTGGCTCACAGAGAAGAGGGATTATCTTTCCATATTGTAAATTGCAATTAGTACTGAATGCAATTTTTCAATGCTTGCATATACCGTGTCCATTTGTATTTTATGAATTTATATGAATCAAAATATGAAGGATAGGTTGGTTTGTTCTGGTATTTTCTTATCAATGTGTGATTGTGCTTATGGGTCTCCTTCAAGGAAGGAGTTAAATTCTATTTGCAATTTGCAGTAAATTTGGGAAACATTGAATGGATTAACATGAATGGTTGATGCAATTAGTTGATGGAATTGTGTCAATTTTATTCATTCCACTTTGAAAATTCCCTAATTTGAGTTATTTTGCAATGCGGGTTTGTCCTTTTAATTTGTGGGCGTGACTCTGTTTCATTGGATATGCACTTGATTGTAGAAGCTATTTGTGAATTTGTTTCGGTAGCATCCCTTATTAATCGTATCTCTCCTATCTTCTTTTCTTCAAGCATTTCTTAAAGGGAAGGTTTCATAATGCATGCTTTGTATTCCCTTGTACACTTGGAGTAGCGCATGTATTATTTTTTTGGTCGAATTGCAGATTGTGAAGGATTAGGGGTGTATAGAGGGTAACTGTAGATAATCCCCTTATAGTTGAGAAACATCTACCAATCATGAACCTGTACGATTGTGACGAATTTGAAAGCATATTGGGCATGAAGGTCCTAAGTAGGAAAAATACATTCCCGAGTTAGGTAGAGCTCAAAGTGAAGAAGGCTCGCTAAGGCCTTGTTGTGTTTTTATTTCTTGTCTTCAATCTATTGCTAGTTCAAATTAAATGCTGTAAAGGAGATTCAGATTTGAGAAGATTTTGATTTTGATCCATGGGTTATTCTTAGCATCCAATAAAATTTAGGCCTACAAATATCATTATTTGCGACAATCCGCAAACAATTTTCACTCAAAATCCATCAATTTCTCTTTATTTATTACTACTTATGTTGTGATTATATCTGTCTAATATGATTTGATCGGTTTTATTCCAAAAAATTATTAATTAATCTAAATTAATCAAATCCTAAAACTGATTTTAACCACAAACTAATTTAATAAATATAACATACAATGCACAAAATGTTTAGAATTGTTTTGTTTTTTTGATGAGGAACATGGCCATCCAAAATTATTCTAACTCATAAATCTATAATTATTTACAAACATTTGGAGAACATAAGAAGCAAAATGTGAAATTATTATAAAATTCCTGGATAATATAATATAAGATGCATTAGATTTGCCCTAACTTATACATATTATGTTATTTGGAAATCATTAGAAAGACCAGGATAGCATAATAATATTCTTAGAAGACATGATTTGGATAGATTTGAGACAAAGAATTTTAGGGTAACATGTTTTATTCGCCGGCTTTTCAAAGACATTGAAGTTGGACAAGGAGTTTAGGGTTTTTACTGTGCTTCTCGGTTGTGTGAGATATATTTTGATTTATTGATTAGCATCCTCATATGGGCGTTACTTTTGGTTTGCATTTTCATCTCAAAGTCGTGGAAGAGGAAGCCACAAGTTTATTCCTAGAGGTAGAGGTGGACATAATAGCGGTTATGCAAATATTGGTGGTAGGAATCAAAACCAAAATTTCAGCCACCCAAGTGTCCAAAAGTTTGATTAGTCACATATTCAGTGCCATGATTGTAAGAAGTTTGGGAATTATGCCAGTAAATGTAAAAAGAAACAGTATGACCAGCAGAAGCAAAGTCAGAACCAGTCAAATAACACATCTAAGACCACTCTGTTTATTGCATGCACTAAGATGGCTGAGTCAATTACTACAAATTCTTTTGTTGAGTGCAATATCCTCGAAGAAAGCCCAAGTGACATATGGTATTTGGATTCTGGTTGTAGTAATAACATGACATACAACGTTGAGTTATTTTTTAGTTCTGATGAGTCAGTTCAAACTGATGTCAGTCTTGGTAACATCAATAAGGTCACTATTTTGAGTAAAGGGACAGTTGATATTCTAACCCTTAAGGGGGAGCAGTGTGTTATGCCAGATGTGTATTATGTTGCTAGCCTAAAACTTAATTTAATGAGTATTGGCCAGTTGGTATAAACAGGATATAGAGTTTATATGGAGAACAATGAGTGTGTAATTATGGATAAGTTCCCTAGTAACATAATTTCTCCTTTGAGGATAAGATCTGATGTGAGTGGAAAATCAGAAAGAGTTGCCTTTAAGGAATAAAATACAAAATCAGAAGTTAAAAAAAATTCCGAAAATGATGAAGCATGTCAATCTAGTGCTAAAAAAATAAAAGATAATGACAAAGAAATTCAAAAAGTGTTTCAATCAGTTGTAAAGGATGAATCATGGTTGTGGCATCTCAGATTTGGGCATTTGAATTTTGGAGCATTGAAATCGTTGCACATAAAGAACATTCTTAAAGGTTTTCCATTAATTGAGAAACCAGAAAGAGTATGTGAAGGGTATATTCTAGGTAAACAACATAGATAATCATTTCCAGCAAGAAAACCAGTAAGGGCGAGAGTGCCACTAGAAATTGTACATTCAGACATTTGTGGGCAGATGCAAACACTGTCTATAGGAGGCTATACTTATTTTCTTATATTTATTGATGATTTCACAAGAAAAACCAGGGCTTACTTTTTGAAAGATAAATCAAAAGTGTTGTCTTACTTTCAGCAGTTCAAGGCACTTGTAGAGAAGCAAAGTGGTCAATACATCAAACTGTTAAGAACTGACAGAGGTGGTGAGTATATCTCAAAAGATTTTATGAATTTTTGCAAAGCAGATGGCATTCATAAACAGTTCACAACCCGCTACACACCTTAGCAAAATGGTGTGCTAGAGAGAAAGAATCTAACTATAATGGAGATGGCACAGAGGTGGTGGTGAGTATATCTCAAATGATTTTATGAATTTTTGCAAAGCAGATGGCATTCATAAACAATTCATAGCCTGCTACACACCTCAACAAAATGGTGTGACTGAGAAAAATAATCGAACTATAATGGAGATGGCGCGTAGCATGCTAGCAACAAAACACTTACCTAATGAATATTGAGTTGAGGCAGCAACAACTGCTGTCCATAGTTTGAATAGACGTCTGACTAAGAGTGTAAAGAGAAAAGTACCACAAGAGGCTTGGACAGGTATGAAACATAGTGTTTCTCATTTAAAAGTTTTTGGTTGGGTTTCATATGCCCATGTCCCTGATGAGTTAAGAAAGAAGATAGATTTTAAAGGAGAGAAATGCATATTTTTTGGTCATTTCGAGGATACAAAAGCATACAAGTTGTTTAATCCCATAACTAGAAAAGTTATAAGCAGTCGAGATGTTCTATTTGTGGAAGATGAAGCATGGTATGGGACTATAGAGAGGAAAGTGAACATCACACCTATTGTTCCTCATGATGAAGTGTTTCCAATATCAAATGCACCTCAACCAGCACCTTCTTCTACTCCTGGGACAACATCACATGTAGTAGCACAAGCTGCACCTTCATCTATATAAAGAAGATCTTCAAGGTTGCAATCTATACCACAACAAGCTCGAACTACACCAGCTAGTAGTAGTCCAAGCAGTTCAACGTCTTCAGATCACACCCTAGTAAGATTGATACCAAGAAAGACAAGAAGGTTGAGTGATTTGTACAATGTTGATATAACAATTTCGTTTGCTGTTTTTGCTTTATTCTCTCAAGTTGATGATGCTTTAACATTTGAAGAAGCTGTGAATGATGATAAATGGGCACATGCCATGGATGAAGAGATTGAATCTATTAAGAAAAATAAAACATGGGAGTTGGTAGATCTGCCTGAAGGAAAAGATGCTATAAGTGTCAAATGGATTTACAAGACAAAACATGATGTCGATGGAAAAGTGCAAAACCATAAGGCAAGGCTTGATGCAAGAGGTTTCACACAATAGCCCGGAATCGACTTCAATGAAATATTTTCTCTAGTTGCACGGATGTATACAATCAGAACAGTATTGGCAATTGTTGCTCATAATAAGTGGGTGGTATACCAAATGGACATGAAGTCAGCCTTTTTGAATGGATATCTACAAGAAGAAGTGTATGTTCACCAGCCTGAAGGGTATGAGATTTCAAGACAGGAAGACAAAGTATATAGGCTGGAAAAGGCATTGTATGGATTAAAGCAAGCTCCAAGAGCTTGATACAGCCGGATAGACTCTTACTTGATTCAAGATAGATTTCAAAGGAGTAGTTGTGAGCCGACTCTGTACATAAAAATAAATGAGAATGGCAAAGTTTTAATTGTATGCTTGTATGTAGATGATTCGATCTTGACTGGTGATCTGAACATTGATGCTTTCAAAACAACGATGAAAAGTGAGTTTGAAATGACTGATTTAGGGCTTATGAGATATTTTTTGGGTATTGAAGTCCATCATTCTAGTGCTGGAATATTTATTTGTCAATCTAAGTATGCTAATGAGATTTTGAAGAGGTTCAACATGTTGAAATCCAAACCAACACCTACACCTGTCACAACTGGATTGAAACTAAGCATGGAAGATGGAGGACTATCTGTAGATCCCACATTATATAAAAGAATGGTTGGGAGTTTAATGTATTTAACAACCATGAGGCCAGATATAATGTATGGTGTCAGTTTGATCTCCAGGATTATGTAATTACCAAAGGAATCTGATTGGCAGGCTGGGAAAAGAATTTTGATAAATTTCTCTTCACTTCTCTCGCTTTAGGTTTTCAAAAACTATTTGTTGGTAGAAAATGATTTACTGTCAACCTCAAATGTTGTGTCTCTTGAGATGGTGTTTGGGCCCGTCAATTATTCCGATATTTTAAACTATTTATAATAGGGAGTAGAATGCTATTTTTCACATAGCCAGACACTATAACTATAACAATTTTCAATATAACCACATATAAGCGTGAGATGTATTTGATGAGTGACTTGTTTTTTCTTAAAAATGGAGGATTTAAACTAGGGAAAATTGGATTAAAAAATAAAGCCAAAAATGCAAAAAAGGGATAAAAACTTAGTTTTGAAATTTCGGCATTGTATAATGCATACTTTATACTAAATGTAACTATTTATTTGTAGTAGGCAACATCAGTAATAATCCTAGTCATATGGTAAGGATAAAAATATACGATAATTATAATTTTAAAAATTAATGTAATTCCTTTGCCTACATCTATCATTGTTTTTAACAATTGTGATTGAGAGCATAATATTAAAAGCTTAAGACTACTTACTGCCTTCATTGTAATTTGAAGTAGTTTTTAGACCAAGCTGAAAGTAATATTAAAAGAAATCTTATGATGTAAGATAGTCTTAAAACATTACATTACCCATTTGTTTCAAAATGAAATGGCACACTTTTATGCACACATTTGTATCTTTGATTAGTTTTATCACTAAGATAAATTATTACAACAAAAAATATTTTAGCACTGCAGTTATTCAACTAATCATGTATTCAATAATTACATATACGCCTTAAAGTCTTTTCTTACAATGTACTCAATAATTACATTTGAAAAGCCTGAAAAGTAAACTGTAAAATAAGTAAGAAAGGCCAGGATAATATAATCTATAATTGTAAAGAGTTCGATTTACCCTATTTCATACATATTGTGTTGTTTGCAAATCATTAAGAATAACGTGATACTATTATTCGAAAGAATAAATTTAAATAAGACAGGATATCGATAGTATTGAGATGATGGATAGCCCATTTTATTTGCCGGCTTTTAAAAGACATTGAGGTTGGACAAGGATTTTAGGGATTTTACTGTGCTTCTGGGTTGTATGAGACATATTTTGATTTCCTTGTATACATTCGCGTTAATTTTGATTTTCTTGTATAAATTGCAGACCGAGTTGGCGATGAAAATAAGAGAATGCCCATGCTATTTAATGATCTTACCTGAGTTGAGCTGAGCATCTGCATCTGTGTGATTGAGGCGAGATTTGGGAAACGGAAGAGGAAGAGGAAGGAAAAATGGCAATGAAAATGGGCAGCGTTGCAGTTTTGGTTTTGGTGTTAACGGCAATAATAGTAATGGCCAATATTAGCGTGGCTTCGGCGCAAGCAGGGCCATGCTTTAAATTCCTGTGCGTTAACGATGGCGGTTGTACAGGATACGCAGACAGCCCTAAGTGCTGCAACATCGGCGACTGCGGGAGTGGGATTGGATATTGTGCCTCATCAAAATAAATTGAGTTGAATGGTTTGCTGCTTGTGTGTTTGAGCAGGATACTTACAATCCTTGTTCATTTGTTTCAACCTTTATTTTCGCTGCGTGGCCGCTATCCAACAAGTTAAGATTGTTGTTCCAAAATATTTGACTATATATATCTTATCTTATCTTGTTCATGTTTCAATCTTTTATTGAAATAGGTTCGTTATCGAATTATATCTGCACCTCCATATATTTATAATGTGGAGTAGAATTCTGTTTTTCACATGGTGAAGTCGGTGACATTTTCAAACACTGATACAGGGGACAAGTGAATTAGTGAGGTTTGGAGATAACTATATTGATCAATATGTTTTCTATAAGATAGGATCTTTTTTACAAAAGGATCCAAACATTCTAGTTGTCTTATTTTTGTGAAGAGAATTATAACTCTATATTCTTAAAATAGAAAATGGTCGAATAGATCAAAGAGCTTATATCCATAGACATATTTATGTGGTTAGTGTTGGACACATTGGTTTGTGAACGAATGATTGCACTATCCCCCTTTTTTGAGGACTAGATTTTATTTTGCTTCAGTCCAAGGCATTGCCTTTATCAAATGCCTATTTACACCACTAGCTATGTACTTGTACTCATGTTATGGCTTGACAAGGTAAATACTTTGTTCTCATCTCATGGCTTGACAATGTTTCTCTCATGGCTAGAAATACCTTCCCCATAACTAAATGTATTAATAATGTTTATAGGCACTATTAAAACACTATTTACATGTCCACACAACTTTCTTCTTACATAGTACCCTTTTGTAGAAAAAATGTCACTTGTTATTTTGGAAACATCGAGGGCCCAAATATTCTCGTTACACCCTTTGAAATCTAAGTGCAAGATCTATGGCCTTCATTGAATTCTCTCATATCTACTCATATAATTGATTGCTAATGGATTGATGGATGCATTAGATAAAGTTATGATATTCATATTTTCTTGTTGTTTCAAATAGAAAATGGATGTTTAAAGAAGATTGGCTCATTTCGTTTTTTGAAGCCACGAGGGGAACTACAACCACACTCTGTTAGCTAAATTCAACAATTCTTGGAGAAAGGGTGAAGTTAATATTGGGAGCACCAAATTCAAGATTACCCTAAACTAATTGCAGAGGCAGTGTGTCTCAAATGTGAAGGCTTAAGGGTTGTGGAGAAGAGTTACAATGACCACAAGCTGTTTATCAAGAAATTCTTGGAGAAGGGTGAAAGGCATGTTCATCCGCAAAATGGGTATGATAGGTTGGTTCTTCCTCCCCCCTTTTCCTGAGATAGCTATTATGTGATAAAGTACTTTACTCTTGAAGGTAGTTACACCACTATTCACAATTATCATTTTCTTTTTCTCAATCACATTAGGCATAAGGAGAACATAAACATTTCGTTTTACCTTTAATCATTTCTATGTATCAATATTGAAGTTAAAAGTTCTTCTCCCACTTTACACCAAGGTCTCACCTTTGCCTTGTATAGGTATGTATCTAATCTAACTCCTCAAAGAAATAGGCTTTTAACTCGAAGTGAGAACCCTAGAAAGCCTAGCATCTCTTGAAAATTGAGCTCATTGAGAGAAAACTCCATACAATGGAAAAACCAATACCTTTGTTAAGAAGAAAGGTAAAGAAAATAAAAATCCTAGTGAGTACATTGATACCGATAGTATTGAGATGCCTTTGCTTATTTTTTTGAAGGCAACGATGCCTTAGTCTTTACTTGTTTAGTGATTTTTTGGATTATGCTCCGTAGTACTAAGTTTAAAACTTTATTAAGGCCTGTCTACCAGACTATTATGATGATAAGTAGCTTAATGGTTAGTCTTAGTTGTAATTTTTATTTTACTATTTTAATTTAGACTTCTCTAGTTAAGGTTTTTTATTATGTAAGGGTGGGTTGTGGTGTGCTATTCTTTGGGTTCTAGCTAATTTGTGCTAGTTGCTTCTTTCTAGGTTAATGTGTTAATCTCTTGTATTGTTTTGGGATCAGGGCCCTCTCATTGATTACTTAATATGAAACAATAACAACCTTTTGATAACAAAAAGTGTGTCATATAGAACAAATAATACCTATTTTCAGCCCTCAATGACTAGCTTCTCGTGCGTCGGTGTTTGAAAATGTCACCTACGTGGACAATAGCATTCTATGTTAATTATAAGTATGTCTAGTCAGATAGTTATGGCGTTTTGGTTGTGCTATTATGTTTTTGGTTACTTATTGAGAGTTATATTCTAGTGTTTTGTCTGGGCACTTGGCTGTGTGATGCCAGAAGCTATACCGTGGCTAATCTATTTTGTTGTTTTCTGTCTGCTAGAATAGTTTATAGTAATATTTGTGAGAGAAATTCTTTAAATACAACATACTTTAACTGTGAATAGCTACCCCTTAATTGCAATTTGAGATAAGGAATTTCCATGCGAACAACACTAGGTTTAGAGCTTGCACAGCATAGAACACCATGTGTATGGTCAACCACTAAAAATCACTTTTCTCCAAATCCATTACATTAGGAAATCAACATAGAACACCATGTGTATGTTCAACCACTAAAAATCACTTTTCTCCAAATCCATTACATTAGGAAATTAAGATGTTTAAATAACTCCCCTTTGTAAATCAGGATGATGGCAGATGATTAGACTGAGTGTTAAGTGTAAATGCTTGAACACATTGTAACTTATATACATACAACATCAAGGTGAATTAATGCAATCTTAAAATGTTATATTGCCCATTCATTTCAAAATGAAATGACATACTTGTCTCTTTCTGGAACACAATACTACTAGCACTAGGATAAACTGTTATAATACACATAGCAGCTCTTTTTGCATGACGATTGTCTGGTGGTTGAACTAAGATGCAAGTTTCAACTCAGTTTTGTATCCCAGGTAGATGAAGTATTCCAATGGAAACAACAGAATCTCGAAGTTATTATTGAAGACTATGGTTTCATAAGTAGAGAATGTAAATATGAGATGTCAAAGCATCCACCTATCAATTTTATAGCTGCAATTAACGCTGCCTATGCTATATAAACAACAATTATTCATACACTTGAATTACACATTTGATGACTTCTTATGCATTTGATGGAGCAGATTTTGATTAAATTTAAAAGTATTTGAATATATTCTGTAACTTACCAAGTTTTAAAAAATAATTTATTTTAGTTATTTAGCTTATTAGTATTATCTAAAGGAATTTGGAAATACTAGATCTTCTAAACAATGTGCAAGGACAATTTTTGTATAATATAGTTCAAATTTATGAACATGCCACAGGCTTGTTCATACTGAAGGATTAGTTGTTTCTTCTTGAAAACTAAAACTAGGTAAAGAAAATTTAGACATTTGAATTGCAGCATCCAATTATATTTCAATTGGGAAGACAATCTTTAGAACATTGAATCGCAGATTAAATCCTTGAAAGAATTCCAAACCAAATTAATATCATGGGTGCAAATATTATATATTATATAAAGCAAGCTGCTACTAATCAATAAGAGAAATAATCAAAAGTTTATTATGATAATGGTAAAAAAATTATCCCAATGTATTATCCATCTAGTTTTATATTTAGTTTGGGGTAATGCCTTAATGCATTTATATAGTTCTGTACTCAGTTTGACATCACCAATCTTGTTGGACATTTATTCAACTTGGTTGATTAATCCATATGATGTTTGTGTATGAGGTCATCCTAGTAGACTTGATCTTGATCATTTTAATTGTATAAAATAAATAAAATATTTAGAGACATCCGATTTTCACATTCCATCAATCGTTATTTTTTTATTTTTTTTTCGGCATTCTACAATGATGAATCATAGAGTATGATCCGAAATGTTGATGAAAAATATGTGTATGCAATGAAACCCAAAGGATTTCATAATTTTTTATTGGAGACTTAGGAGTGACCTTGGCTTTGTTATTTTTGGTGTTATATTCATGTATAAAAAGATAACAATTAGCATTCACTTTAGAGGAGACAACTAAAAATGGATTGAATATTCGAGATAACTGTCTATAACAATCTTTCATATTTGTCTTATTTGATAAAAAACGCATCTTAGCACATGTGTGAATGTATTAGCATTTATTTTAGATTTAATGTGCATGCACTAAGCTTGTTTATTGTCAAGATACTTTAAAATACTATCAATATCATAGAAAAATTATGAGTGACATAAATTATCTATGTCTTTTATTATATTAGCAACGAGAAGGACCTGACATGAATTATCTATGTTAAGAATATGGATACAAAGCAAGTCCACATCTGAACTAAACCTAGAACAAACTATGTTGAACTAACATAGATATCATTATTTGCATCAATCCACAAACGATTTTCACTCAAAGTCAATCAATTTGTCTTTATTTATTACTATTTATGTCGTGGTTATATCTGTCTAATATTACTTGATCCACTTTATTCCAAAACATTATTAATTAATCTAAATCAATTGAATTCCAAAACTTATTTTAATGGTCAACTAATATAAAAATATAACATACAATGCACAGTTTTATAACTGTTTTATTTTTTGACTTAATAATGAGAGACCTCACCATCCAAAGTGATTTTAACTCATAAATCTATAACTATTTATGAGATGATGGATAACCCATTTAATTATATGGCTTTGAAAAGACATTGAAGTTGGACGGGGATTTTAGGGTTTCTACTGTGCTTCTTGGTTGTATGAGACATATTATAAAATCCTTGTATACTTTAAATGTTGACTCGCGTCCTTATCTCTGTGTTGTTTTTGATGTAAGAAAAGGATAAATTGCAGGCCGAGTTGGCGATGCAAATAAGCGAATGCCCATTCTTTTTTAATGATGTTTACCTGAGTTGATTTGAGCATCTACATCTACATCTGTGTGATTGAGGTGAGCTTTGAGAAAAAGAAGAGGAAGAGGAAGGAAAAATGGCAAGGACAATGAAAATGGACAGTGTTAGGGTTAGGAATGTTGCAGCTTTGGTGTTGGTGTTAATGGCAATAATAGTAATGGTTCTAATAATAGTTAACTTGCCAGATTAGTAATGCAAATCTAGTGCAAGATGGAGTCCAAATAGGTCTAAAATGATCTAAATAACCACACTAAACTAGGTGCCCAAAACGATTGTGAAATTGTAAAAGGATACAATTTAGTACATTGCACTCTTGCACCTTCCTTGCCCTTCTTGGCATGCTATTTTAATTCCCCATCAAACCTTTTGTCCCAACACAAGCCTAAAAATTTAATTTACAATTCCACACTTCATTTTTCTTATTGTTTTCCCCTTGTACTAGTATCTCAAACCATAATTTTATTCCCTTTGTGCTTGAAATACCAACGAATGTTGTTAGCCTTGGCTCTAGTACAGTAGAAGAAGGAGAAATCTAGGAAAATAACTTAAATCAATAGAAGAAGAAAGAGATGGACACAACTAGTGAGGATAAACCCAATTAGATGAAACCTCAAGAACCATATAAGGAAGAACAAGCGAAAGGAAATATTGTCGTAGTTGTTGAGGATAATATCGAAGAGATAACCTCCAAGAACCAAACAAGGAAAGAAATAACCACCAAGTTTCTATAAATTCAAGACTTTAAGAATCTACTTTGGCTAATACAACAAATAATAAATGTAATCCCTAGTTAAGGACCTTAACCTTAACTTTAACCTGCTGGATTATCAAAGTCTTCCAAATTCAAACAAGTGAGTCTAGAAGTTCTGATTAATTTCTTTAGATCAGAAAATGTATGTACACATAAAGAAACTCATCAAAGTAGCTAAGGATTGCTTGATTGAATTGGAGTTTACTGTTTATTGCTTCTTGGTTCTAGATTAGGCCACTTTTGAGTTTAGGCCAACATAAAACAATCAAGTACCAAAATTGGGACTAGATTCCAAATTATGAATGATAACACTAACAATGCCTGCAATCTTGGAGGAATTTTTGCAAGACATGGTTGTTGACAGCTTGGTTCAACCGAAATAGGCCCTTTGAAAGGGAGCCACAAATCTCATGGTATTTGATGTTAGATCATGTCCTAATTTAATTATTTCATGACAGATAAATTGCTAGATTAGTAATGAAATTGTAGGGTAGGATAGTGCCCGAATAGGCCTAAAATTATCTATAAAAAGCACACTAAAGTTGGGGTTGAAATACAATGTGAAATTGTAAGGGGTTAAAATTTACTACACTGCACTCTTGCACCTTTCTTCTCCTCCTTGATTTGCAATCGCATTCTCAGAAGTTGCTTGATAGGAAGATAGAAAGGTCCGCAAATAACACTTTCTGGTTTGCTGATGAATTTCTCCATGGTGATGTTTTTCACCATCATAACACTCAAAATGGATCATATGAAGCTAACACAGAGGATGATAGTGGTTTGCAATGTTATGGTGTAACCCCCCTCACGTGGTAAATTTTGATGATTGCCAAGTGGCTATATCCAATTATTTAATTGAGGTGGAAATGGAATCATTTATATTAACCGAGGATGATATTGGCATAGAAATATTTAACAGTTCCTATTAACTAAGGGTTGATATGAGTATGTACACTGGCAATGTTGATAAAGAATCAATTACAATCTCTGTGAAGAACTGTAGTGATTCTGAAGGGTTCTCAGATGATGGAACCATAGATGTGGATGAATCAAATGTTGTAGGGTATGACTGTTTTTTAATTTATTCAGGTGGTTTCTTAAGCATGAAGATGCCAGAAGGAAATAAATCGGGAGATACTGATGCAATGAACAATAAGGGTTCCGAGCCTTATGTTGGTATGAATATGACAATCAGTAATCATGAAGAGGATCATAACAGTACTCACAGTTTATAAAATTCCCCTATAGCTTTATTTTTGCTCGTCTTTGAGGTTATTTATGTGGATTTTGATTGTGCCTCTAAATTTGTTTCAAGATATGTTTCTGAGTTTGGATTAGAAGTGTTCACATGGGGTGTAAATGATGATGATCATGACATGTCTCATTTAGCCGATATGGGAACAAGCAATGAAACATTTAGATTTTGAAGTTTAGATTGAAATTCTTCTACATATGATCAGATGCAGATACAGAGTGAGCCAACATGAGAAGGGTTTTCTTTTGATACATCTAAGGATTGTTTACTTAACATGCAAAATGATTCCAATGAAAGTTTTGTGCTTAAAATACATGATGATAGTGAAATTAAAAGTTCCGTTGGATATGAATGTTTTTGCTTTCCATACCATATGAAGGGGTTTCTTGAAAAGAATACCGAGGCCTGTGATGATGGAAAATATGTCATAAGATGGAGGTACGATTAAGAGGACTAGTATGGTATGATGCTGCCTTGCAAGCAAACGTTTTATGAATTTGTTTACAGGGATCACTATGATAATGATGATATTGGTTGTGATATAACATTGAGTATAATGAGGGGGATCATTGGTAAAATTCATGGTCTAGTCTTCCTCAACTATGTCACAAGCAAGATCGAATTGTTACATGATGAGAATCAGGTTTTTGATAAAGGCAAGAACTTGTTTTTATTTTTTGGGGGCCTTGGGCCACCAATGGAAGGATGGATCTGAATTTTGTAAAATTTTGAATAAACTACCCAAGCCAATTGGCATTCAGTCAGCTTCGAGCAGAGATGTGGAATCTTGTTATGCCTGCAGGGAGCATGCATCCCCAACTAGAGCTGATGTTAAGACTGATGAGTTTAGTATTCCACTGTGTTGCCTCTCCAGTCTTAATTCTTCAGTGACAAGCCTAGAAGCAAATTCGGCTAAGTTTTCTAGCACCAAAGGTTAAGGCCATTATTTCCATTGTTGACTCATTTGGCTGGTAATATCTCTATAAGAGATCTACTTAATGGGTTTTTATTCATACGGTGACAGGCTCCTTTGGGTGTTCCTTAGAATGCTACTATCGATTGGCCAGGTAAATTCTCTACCTTCATGTATTTTATCACCCCGTGAAGCAGCTAAGTAATTCCAAAGTCACCATGCGGGTGTGTGGGGTAGTGCGACAAATACAAAGCGAGCCTCACATTACCTCTATAATAATAATTGTCATTGCATCGCCATGCGAGTTTGCAAAAATAGGCGAGACCCTTAGGGTATGCTCCCATAATCCCACAATGCGAAATTTTACCGATTGTTAATGTTTGCGGGTTTCTAGTGAAGACTGGAAGAAGAGGTATAGGATTAGCCAAGAACCCCACAATACCATTAGGGATATATTTTCTAGGATAATCTAGTGTGGAGGGAATGGTCTAGGAAGAGTGCTATATGATGGGAACTGATGCTGACATGGAACGTGTGTGGCAATCAAAGGGGTTAGATATAAAATTGCATGCAAGGGGTTAATGAGGTGTTTGTTGCTCTGTAGTTCTATGCTAGACAAAAGGGGCGATGATCAGGATAATCAAAGTTTGTGAGTTCGCCAAGGAAGATGAATATTAATGGATAAGGCATACAAGGACAAGCATGTAAAAGGTTCCGGTAACGCAGGAGGTGATATTTTGAAGTAAAAGTCAATCCTGGCGAATCACCTACATGAGATCAACTCCAGAAAGGATGTTCATATAATTTCATATGTGAAAAGCCAGAGGGACTGAGCACAATGATATGAAAAGTACATGAATATGGTTGTTGGAGTGTTATTCAAGAAATCCAAGCTGGGAGTTGTGGTTGATAAGAACGAGTCTTAATCTCTTGATAAGAACAAAAGCTGAAAATATTGCTTGCAAGCATAAGGATAGGCTATTTTAGGAGGCTCTAAGTCCCACAAATCGAGGACGACAACCATCTATTGATTAAGCACTGTGTTGGGCCTCGTATTAGCAATTTTTCAAATAAAGTGTAAGAGATGGAGCGTTCATATACAGAGAACTGCGAGTTTGTGAGGTGCACCTTCTATGATATAGGTTGGAGAATATTTCAGTGGGCCACTTTGTAGAGGAAGGGATATCAAGATTTTAGAAGGTAGTCGAAGGGACATCGAAAGGTGGTTTCAAATGGAAAATGCCTTTCATGGGCTATCTATCTTCATCCCTTCATAATCAAACGACTAGGAGGAAGAAGGAAGGGGAAAGAGAACAATGAAGGAATGGGGTGGATGGTTTAGATGTAGAGAATCTCAAATTCATCTTGAGTATGGAAGATGTGCCCCTTTCTCTTCTTATCATATTGCTCGATAAGATTCTCCTTCCATTTTTCCATTACCTCCCTTTTCTATTTATTTTCATCCTCTAGTTGTGAGGAAATTTCTTTTATAAGGTTGCAAGGCTCCCCTTCTAGTCTAATGAGTGTCTCTGCCAGCGTATGTAGGTCTTCCACAAGCATGATGGTGGCATGAATCAAAGCACCAAGACTTGAACGAAATATTATTCTCCACCGAGGCATCTTCTTGTATGCATGGCCCATTTTTGTCTTATATTTAATGGGTGATGGGTTTTCTTTTATCTGCATATGGCCTGAAATGTGTCAAAAGAGGAAAAAAACCAAGTGTAAGCATGTTGAAGATTTTGATAATTCCTTATTGTTATAAAAGGAATACTACGACTGTAAGAAAATACTATGAAATGTTGTATTCCAGGTGGGTAGAAGTAGCCATTTGTTAATCTAGGGTTTCATGCTGGCTCACAGAGAAGAGGGATTATCTTTCCATATTGTAAATTGCAATTAGTACTGAATGCAATTTTTCAATGCTTGCATATACCGTGTCCATTTGTATTTTATGAATTTATATGAATCAAAATATGAAGGATAGGTTGGTTTGTTCTGGTATTTTCTTATCAATGTGTGATTGTGCTTATGGGTCTCCTTCAAGGAAGGAGTTAAATTCTATTTGCAATTTGCAGTAAATTTGGGAAACATTGAATGGATTAACATGAATGGTTGATGCAATTAGTTGATGGAATTGTGTCAATTTTATTCATTCCACTTTGAAAATTCCCTAATTTGAGTTATTTTGCAATGCAGGTTTGTCCTTTTAATTTGTGGGCGTGACTCTGTTTCATTGGATATGCACTTGATTGTAGAAGCTATTTGTGAATTTGTTTCAGTAGCATCCCTTATTAATCGTATCTCTCCTATCTTCTTTTCTTCAAGCATTTCTTAAAGGGAAGGTTTCATAATGCATGCTTTGTATTCCCTTGTACACTTGGAGTAGCGCATGTATTATTTTTTTGGTCGAATTGCAGATTGTGAAGGATTAGGGGTGTATAGAGGGTAACTGTAGATAATCCCCTTATAGTTGAGAAACATCTACCAATCATGAACCTGTACGATTGTGACGAATTTGAAAGCATATTGGGCATGAAGGTCCTAAGTAGGAAAAATACATTCCCGAGTTAGGTAGAGCTCAAAGTGAAGAAGGCTCGCTAAGGCCTTGTTGTGTTTTTATTTCTTGTCTTCAATCTATTGCTAGTTCAAATTAAATGCTGTAAAGGAGATTCAGATTTGAGAAGATTTTGATTTTGATCCATGGGTTATTCTTAGCATCCAATAAAATTTAGGCCTACAAATATCATTATTTGCGACAATCCGCAAACAATTTTCACTCAAAATCCATCAATTTCTCTTTATTTATTACTACTTATGTTGTGATTATATCTGTCTAATATGATTTGATCGGTTTTATTCCAAAAAATTATTAATTAATCTAAATTAATCAAATCCTAAAACTGATTTTAACCACAAACTAATTTAATAAATATAACATACAATGCACAAAATGTTTAGAATTGTTTTGTTTTTTTGATGAGGAACATGGCCATCCAAAATTATTCTAACTCATAAATCTATAATTATTTACAAACATTTGGAGAACATAAGAAGCAAAATGTGAAATTATTATAAAATTCCTGGATAATATAATATAAGATGCATTAGATTTGCCCTAACTTATACATATTATGTTATTTGGAAATCATTAGAAAGACCAGGATAGCATAATAATATTCTTAGAAGACATGATTTGGATAGATTTGAGACAAAGAATTTTAGGGTAACATGTTTTATTCGCCGGCTTTTCAAAGACATTGAAGTTGGACAAGGAGTTTAGGGTTTTTACTGTGCTTCTCGGTTGTGTGAGATATATTTTGATTTATTGATTAGCATCCTCATATGGGCGTTACTTTTGGTTTGCATTTTCATCTCAAAGTCGTGGAAGAGGAAGCCACAAGTTTATTCCTAGAGGTAGAGGTGGACATAATAGCGGTTATGCAAATATTGGTGGTAGGAATCAAAACCAAAATTTCAGCCACCCAAGTGTCCAAAAGTTTGATTAGTCACATATTCAGTGCCATGATTGTAAGAAGTTTGGGAATTATGCCAGTAAATGTAAAAAGAAACAGTATGACCAGCAGAAGCAAAGTCAGAACCAGTCAAATAACACATCTAAGACCACTCTGTTTATTGCATGCACTAAGATGGCTGAGTCAATTACTACAAATTCTTTTGTTGAGTGCAATATCCTCGAAGAAAGCCCAAGTGACATATGGTATTTGGATTCTGGTTGTAGTAATAACATGACATACAACGTTGAGTTATTTTTTAGTTCTGATGAGTCAGTTCAAACTGATGTCAGTCTTGGTAACATCAATAAGGTCACTATTTTGAGTAAAGGGACAGTTGATATTCTAACCCTTAAGGGGGAGCAGTGTGTTATGCCAGATGTGTATTATGTTGCTAGCCTAAAACTTAATTTAATGAGTATTGGCCAGTTGGTATAAACAGGATATAGAGTTTATATGGAGAACAATGAGTGTGTAATTATGGATAAGTTCCCTAGTAACATAATTTCTCCTTTGAGGATAAGATCTGATGTGAGTGGAAAATCAGAAAGAGTTGCCTTTAAGGAATAAAATACAAAATCAGAAGTTAAAAAAAATTCCGAAAATGATGAAGCATGTCAATCTAGTGCTAAAAAAATAAAAGATAATGACAAAGAAATTCAAAAAGTGTTTCAATCAGTTGTAAAGGATGAATCATGGTTGTGGCATCTCAGATTTGGGCATTTGAATTTTGGAGCATTGAAATCGTTGCACATAAAGAACATTCTTAAAGGTTTTCCATTAATTGAGAAACCAGAAAGAGTATGTGAAGGGTATATTCTAGGTAAACAACATAGATAATCATTTCCAGCAAGAAAACCAGTAAGGGCGAGAGTGCCACTAGAAATTGTACATTCAGACATTTGTGGGCAGATGCAAACACTGTCTATAGGAGGCTATACTTATTTTCTTATATTTATTGATGATTTCACAAGAAAAACCAGGGCTTACTTTTTGAAAGATAAATCAAAAGTGTTGTCTTACTTTCAGCAGTTCAAGGCACTTGTAGAGAAGCAAAGTGGTCAATACATCAAACTGTTAAGAACTGACAGAGGTGGTGAGTATATCTCAAAAGATTTTATGAATTTTTGCAAAGCAGATGGCATTCATAAACAGTTCACAACCCGCTACACACCTTAGCAAAATGGTGTGCTAGAGAGAAAGAATCTAACTATAATGGAGATGGCACAGAGGTGGTGGTGAGTATATCTCAAATGATTTTATGAATTTTTGCAAAGCAGATGGCATTCATAAACAATTCACAGCCTGCTACACACCTCAACAAAATGGTGTGACTGAGAAAATGAATCGAACTATCATGGAGATGGCACGTAGCATGCTAGCAACAAAACACTTACCTAATGAATATTGAGTTGAGGCAGCAGCAACTGCTGTCCTTAGTTTGAATAGATGTCTGACTAAGAGTGTAAAGAGAAAAGTACCACAAGAGGCTTGGACAGGTATGAAACATAGTGTTTCTCATTTAAAAGTTTTTGGTTGGGTTTCATATGCCCATGTCCCTGATGAGTTAAGAAAGAAGATAGATTTTAAAGGAGAGAAATGCATATTTTATGGTCATTTCGAGGATACAAAAGCATACAAGTTGTTTAATCCCATAACTAGAAAAGTTATAAGCAGTCGAGATGTTCTATTTGTGGAAGATGAAGCATGGTATGGGACTATAGAGAGGAAAGTGAACATCACACCTATTGTTCCTCATGATGAAGTGTTTCCAATATCAAATGCACCTCAACCAGCACCTTCTTCTACTCCTGGGACAACATCACATGTAGTAGCACAAGCTGCACCTTCATCTATATAAAGAAGATCTTCAAGGTTGCAATCTATACCACAACAAGCTCGAACTACACCAGCTAGTAGTAGTCCAAGCAGTTCAACGTCTTCAGATCACACCCTAGTAAGATTGATACCAAGAAAGACAAGAAGGTTGAGTGATTTGTACAATGTTGATATAACAATTTCATTTGCTGTTTTTGCTTTATTCTCTCAAGTTGATGATGCTTTAACATTTGAAGAAGTTGTGAATGATGATAAATGGGCACATGCCATGGATCAAGAGATTGAATCTATTAAGAAAAATAAAACGTGGGAGTTGGTAGATCTGCCTGAAGGAAAAGATGCTATAAGTGTCAAATGGATTTACAAGACAAAACATGATGTCGATGGAAAAGTGCAAAACCATAAGGCAAGGCTTGATGCAAGAGGTTTCACACAATAGCCCGGAATCGACTTCAATGAAATATTTTCTCTAGTTGCACGGATGTATACAATCAGAACAGTATTGGCAATTGCTGCTCATAATAAGTGGGTGGTATACCAAATGGACGTGAAGTCAGCCTTTTTGAATGGATATCTACAAGAAGAAGTGTATGTTCACCAGCCTGAAGGGTATGAGATTTCAAGACAGGAAGACAAAGTATATAGGCTGGAAAAGGCATTGTATGGATTAAAGCAAGCTCCAAGAGCTTGATACAGCCGGATAGACTCTTACTTGATTCAAGATAGATTTCAAAGGAGTAGTTGTGAGCCGACTCTGTACATAAAAATAAATGAGAATGTCAAAGTTTTAATTGTATGCTTGTATGTAGATGATTTGATCTTGACTGGTGATCTGAACATTGATGCTTTCAAAACAACAATGAAAAGTGAGTTTGAAATGACTGATTTAGGGCTTATGAGATATTTTTTGGGTATTGAAGTCCATCATTCTAGTGCTGGAATATTTATTTGTCAATCTAAGTATGCTAATGAGATTTTGAAGAGGTTCAACATGTTGAAATCCAAACCAACACCTACACCTGTCACAACTGGATTAAAACTAAGCATGGAAGATGGAGGACTATCTGTAGATCCCACATTATATAAAAGAATGGTTGGGAGTTTAATGTATTTAACAACCATGAGGCCAGATATAATGTATGGTGTCAGTTTGATCTCCAGGATTATGTAATTACCAAAGGAATCTGATTGGCAGGCTGGGAAAAGAATTTTGATAAATTTCTCTTCACTTCTCTCGCTTTAGGTTTTCAAAAACTATTTGTTGGTAGAAAATGATTTACTGTCAACCTCAAATGTTGTGTCTCTTGAGATGGTGTTTGGGCCCGTCAATTATTCCGATATTTTAAACTATTTATAATAGGGAGTAGAATGCTATTTTTCACATAGCCAGACACTATAACTATAACAATTTTCAATATAACCACATATAAGCGTGAGATGTATTTGATGAGTACAGTTTATCGATTTTAAGAAATGTATGTTTTGAGAGTTTGTATGGCAAAATTAAAAAAATACTTAGTAGTTAAGTTTATGGATACAAAGATAGTTTGCATGTGAACTACATCTAAAACAAAAAACCTTGAGCTAACATAGAGCAGATGACATTGTGATTTTGATCCACGATGATTGCTTGCATCCATTAATTGCATATAGATATCCTAATATGCATCAATAGATCTATTAGAATTCATTTTAGTGGAGACAACAAGAGATGAAATGAATATTCCAGAGCATCATCTAAAACAATCATCCATATTTATACTCATCTTAGCATGTGTTTTAGATTTAATGTGCATGTATTGAACTAGTTAAGTTTAAGGAAACAAAGCGAGTTTGCACATTAACTAGATCTAGAACAAACAATGTTGAGCAAATATAGAGAATATAATATTGTAATCTTGATCCACACATTATTGTTTGTATCCATAAAGTGCATATAAATATCATCATATGCATTAATCTACAAACAATTGTTACTAATAGAATTAATTAATTTTATTTAATTATTCATGGTGTGATTATACTCATCTTATATTACTTGACTCATTGTATTCCAAAAAAATATTAGTTAATCTAAATTAATTGAACCCTAAAACTTAAACCACCAACTAATATAAGAAATATAAAATACAACACATAAAACATTTGTGATCAAGCCAAAATAACCTCATTATATTTATCTAGTTTCTATTATTGTATTGCCTCGCCAATATACTTATCTATACCATAGCCCAAAAAATCTTTCGAGGAAAAAGATTGGCAAACTAAAAGTATGACTTGTTTTTTCTTAAAAATGGAGGATTTAAACTGGGGAAAATTGGATTAAAAAATAAAGCCAAAAATGCAAAAAAGGGATAAAAACTTAGTTTTGAAATTTCGGCATTGTATAATGCATACTTTATACTAAATGTAACTATTTATTTGTAGTAGGCAACATCAGTAATAATCCTAGTCATATGGTAAGGACAAAAATATACGATAATTATAATTTTAAAAATTAATGTAATGCCTTTGCCTACATCTATCATTGTTTTTAACAATTGTGATTGAGAGCATAATATTAAAAGCTTAGGACTACTTACTGCCTTCATTGTAATTTGAAGTAGTTTTTAGACCAAGCTGAAAGTAATGTTAAAAGAAATCTTATGATGTAAGATAGTCTTAAAACATTACATTACCCATTTGTTTCAAAATGAAATGGCACACTTTTATGCACACATTTGTATCTTTGATTAGTTTTATCACTAAGATAAATTATTACAACAAAAAATATTTTAGCACTGCAGTTATTCAACTAATCATGTATTCAATAATTACATATACGCTTTAAAGTCTTTTCTTATAATGTACTCAATAATTACATTTGAAAAGCCTGAAAAGTAAACTGTAAAATAAGTAAGAAAAGTAAACTGTAAAATAAGTAAGAAAGGCCAGGATAATATAATCTATAATTGTAAAGAGTTCGATTTACCCTATTTCATACATATTGTGTTGTTTGCAAATCATTAAGAATAACGTGATACTATTATTCGAAAGAATAAATTTAAATAAGACAGGATATCGATAGTATTGAGATGATGGATAGCCCATTTTATTTGCCGGCTTTTAAAAGACATTGAGGTTGGACAAGGATTTTAGGGATTTTACTGTGCTTCTGGGTTGTATGAGACATATTTTGATTTCCTTGTATACATTCGCGTTAATTTTGATTTTCTTGTATAAATTGCAGACCGAGTTGGCGATGAAAATAAGAGAATGCCCATGCTATTTAATGATCTTACCTGAGTTGAGCTGAGCATCTGCATCTGTGTGATTGAGGCGAGATTTGGGAAACGGAAGAGGAAGAGGAAGGAAAAATGGCAATGAAAATGGGCAGCGTTGCAGTTTTGGTTTTGGTGTTAACGGCAATAATAGTAATGGCCAATATTAGCGTGGCTTCGGCGCAAGCAGGGCCATGCTTTAAATTCCTGTGCGTTAACGATGGCGGTTGTACAGGATACGCAGACAGCCCTAAGTGCTGCAACATCGGCGACTGCGGGAGTGGGATTGGATATTGTGCCGCCACATGCTAGCAACCGCCTTCTATTACCTTTGCCTCATCAAAATAAATTGAGTTGAATGGTTTGCTGTTTGTGTGTTTGAGCAGGATACTTACAATCCCTGTTCATTTGTTTCAACCTTTATTTTCGCTGCGTGGCCGCTATCCAACAAGTTAAGATTGTTGTTCCAAAATATTTGACTATATATATCTTATCTTATCTTGTTCATGTTTCAATCTTTTATTGAAATAGGTTCGTTATCGAATTATATCTGCACCTCCATATATTTATAATGTGGAGTAGAATTCTGTTTTTCACATGGTGAAGTCGGTGACATTTTCAAACTCTGATACAGGGGACAAGTGAATTAGTGAGGTTTGGAGATAACTATATTGATCAATATGTTTTCTATAAGATAGGATCTTTTTTACAAAAGGATCCAAACATTCTAGTTGTCTTATTTTTGTGAAGAGAATTATAACTCTATATTCTTAAAATAGAAAATGGTCGAACAGATCAAAGAGCTTATATCCATAGACATATTTATGTGGTTAGTGTTGGACACATTGGTTTGTGAACGAATGATTGCACTATCCCCCTTTTTTGAGGACTAGATTTTATTTTGCTTCAGTCCAAGGCATTGCCTTTATCAAATGCCTATTTACACCACTAGCTATGTACTTGTACTCATGTTATGGCTTGACAAGGTAAATACTTTGTTCTCATCTCATGGCTTGACAATGTTTCTCTCATGGCTAGAAATACCTTCCCCATAACTAAATGTATTAATAATGTTTATAGGCACTATTAAAACACTATTTACATGTCCACACAACTTTCTTCTTACATAGTACCCTTTTGTAGAAAAAATGTCACTTGTTATTTTGGAAACATCGAGGGCCCAAATATTCTCGTTACACCCTTTGAAATCTAAGTGCAAGATCTATGGCCTTCATTGAATTCTCTCATATCTACTCATATAATTGATTGCTAATGGATTGATGGATGCATTAGATAAAGTTATGATATTCATATTTTCTTGTTGTTTCAAATAGAAAATGGATGTTTAAAGAAGATTGGCTCATTTCGTTTTTTGAAGCCACGAGGGGAACTACAACCACACTCTGTTAGCTAAATTCAACAATTCTTGGAGAAAGGGTGAAGTTAATATTGGGAGCACCAAATTCAAGATTACCCTAAACTAATTGCAGAGGCAGTGTGTCTCAAATGTGAAGGCTTAAGGGTTGTGGAGAAGAGTTACAATGACCACAAGCTGTTTATCAAGAAATTCTTGGAGAAGGGTGAAAGGCATGTTCATCCGCAAAATGGGTATGATAGGTTGGTTCTTCCTCCCCCCTTTTCCTGAGATAGCTATTATGTGATAAAGTACTTTACTCTTGAAGGTAGTTACACCACTATTCACAATTATCATTTTCTTTTTCTCAATCACATTAGGCATAAGGAGAACATAAACATTTCGTTTTACCTTTAATCATTTCTATGTATCAATATTGAAGTTAAAAGTTCTTCTCCCACTTTACACCAAGGTCTCACCGTTGCCTTGTATAGGTATGTATCTAATCTAACTCCTCAAAGAAATAGGCTTTTAACTCGAAGTGAGAACCCCAGAAAGCCTAGCATCTCTTGAAAATTGAGCTCATTGAGAGAAAACTCCATACAATGGAAAAACCAATACCTTTGTTAAGAAGAAAGGTAAAGAAAATAAAAATCCTAGTGAGTACATTGATACCGATAGTATTGAGATGGCTTTGCTTATTTTTTTGAAGGCAACGATGCCTTAGTCTTTACTTGTTTAGTGATTTTTTGGATTATGCTCCGCAGTACTAAGTTTAAAACTTTATTAAGGCCTGTCTACCAGACTATTATGATGATAAGTAGCTTAATGGTTAGTCTTATTTGTAATTTTTATTTTACTATTTTAATTTAGACTTCTCTAGTTAAGGTTTTTTATTATGTAAGGGTGGGTTGTGGTGTGCTATTCTTTGGGTTCTAGCTAATTTGTGCTAGTTGCTTCTTTCTAGGTTAATGTGTTAATCTCTTGTATTGTTTTGGGATCAGGGCCCTCTCATTGATTACTTAATACGAAACAATAACAACCTTTTGATAACAAAAAGTGTGTCATATAGAACAAATAATACCTATTTTCAGCCCTCAATGACTAGCTTCTGGTGCGTCGGTGTTTGAAAATGTCACCTACGTGGACAATAGCATTCTATGTTAATTATAAGTATGTCTAGTCAGATAGTTATGGCGTTTTGGTTGTGCTATTATGTTTTTGGTTACTTATTGAGAGTTATATTCTAGTGTTTTGTCTGGGCACTTGGCTGTGTGATGCCAGAAGCTATACCGTGGCTAATCTATTTTGTTGTTTTCTGTCTGCTAGAATAGTTTATAGTAATATTTGTGAGAGAAATTCTTTAAATACAACATACTTTAACTGTGAATAGCTACCCCTTAATTGCAATTTGAGATAAGGAATTTCCATGCGAACAACACTAGGTTTAGAGCTTGCACAACATAGAACACCATGTGTATGGTCAACCACTAAAAATCACTTTTCTCCAAATCCATTACATTAGGAGATCAACATAGAACACCATGTGTATGTTCAACCACTAAAAATCACTTTTCTCCAAATCCATTACATTAGGAAATTAAGATGTTTAAATAACTCCCCTTTGTAAATCAGGATGATGGCAGATGATTAGACTGAGTGTGAATTGTAAATGCTTGAACACATTGTAACTTATATACATACAACATCAAGGTGAATTAATGCAATCTTAAAATGTTATATTGCCCATTCATTTCAAAATGAAATGACATACTTGTCTCTTTCTGGAACACAATACTACTAGCAATAGGATAAACTGTTATAATACACATAGCAGCTCTTTTTGCATGACGATTGTCTGGTGGTTGAACTAAGATGCAAGTTTCAACTCAGTTTTGTATCCCAGGTAGATGAAGTATTCCAATGGAAACAACAGAATCTCGAAGTTATTATTGAAGACTATGGTTTCATAAGTAGAGAATGTAAATATGAGATGCAAAAGCATCCACCTATCAATTTTATAGCTGCAATTAACGCTGCCTATGCTATATAAACAACAATTATTCATACACTTGAATTACACATTTGATGACTTCTTATGCATTTGATGGAGCAGATTTTGATTAAATTTAAAAGTATTTGAATATATTCTGTAACTTACCAAGTTTTAAAAAATAATTTATTTTAGTTATTTAGCTTATTAGTATTATCTAAAGGAATTTGGAAATACTAGATCTTCTAAACAATGTGCAAGGACAATTTTTGTATAATATAGTTCAAATTTATGAACATGCCACAGGCTTGTTCATACTGAAGGATTAGTTGTTTCTTCTTGAAAACTAAAACTAGGTAAAGAAAATTTAGACATTTGAATTGCAGCATCCAATTATATTTCAATTGGGAAGACAATCTTTAGAACATTGAATCGCAGATTAAATCCTTGAAAGAATTCCAAACCAAATTAATATCATGGTTGCAAATATTATATATTATATAAAGCAAGCTGCTACTAATCAATAAGAGAAATAATCAAAAGTTTATTATGATAATGGTAAAAAAATTATCCCAATGTATTATCCATCTAGTTTTATATTTAGTTTGGGGTAATGCCTTAATGCATTTATATAGTTCGTACTCAGTTTGACATCACCAATCTTGTTGGACATTTATTCAACTTGGTTGATTGATCCATATGATGTTTGTGTATGAGGTCATCCTAGTAGACTTGATCTTGATCATTTTGATTGTATAAAATAAATAAAATATTTAGAGACATCCGATTTTCACATTCCATCAATCTTTATTTTTTTATTTTTTTTTCGGCATTCTACAATGATGAATCATAGAGTATGATCCGAAATGTTGATGAAAAATATGTGTATGCAATGAAACCCAAAGGATTTCATAATTTTTTATTGGAGACTTTGGAGTGACCTTGGCTTTGTTATTTTTGGTGTTATATTCATGTATAAAAAGATAACAATTAGCATTCACTTTAGAGGAGACAACTAAAAATGGATTGAATATTCGAGATAACTGTCTATAACAATCTTTCATATTTGTCTTCTTTGATAAAAAACGCATCTTAGCACATGTGTGAATGTATTAGCATTTATTTTAGATTTAATGTGCATGCACTAAGCTTGTTTATTGTCAAGATACTTTAAAATACTATCAATATCATAGAAAAATTATGAGTGACATAAATTATCTATGTCTTTTATTATATTAGCAACGAGAAGGACCTGACATGAATTATCTATGTTAAGAATATGGATACAAAGCAAGTCCACATCTGAACTAAACCTAGAACAAACTATGTTGAACTAACATAGATATCATTATTTACATCAATCCACAAACGATTTTCACTCAAAGTCAATCAATTTGTCTTTATTTATTACTATTTATGTCGTGGTT
Organism: Cryptomeria japonica; assembly: GCF_030272615.1. Taxonomy (NCBI): domain Eukaryota; kingdom Viridiplantae; phylum Streptophyta; class Pinopsida; order Cupressales; family Cupressaceae; genus Cryptomeria; species Cryptomeria japonica. Next base: position 697,468 of record NW_026728845.1, on the reverse strand, counting down.
ATATCTGTCTAATATTACTTGATCCACTTTATACTAAAACATTATTAATTAATCTAAATCAATTGAATTCCAAAACTTATTTTAATGGTCAACTAATATAAAAAATATAACATACAATGCACAGTTTTATAACTGTTTTATTTTTTGACTTAATAATGAGAGACCTCACCATCCAAAGTGATTTTAACTCATAAATCTATAACTATTTATGAGATGATGGATAACCCATTTAATTATATGGCTTTGAAAAGACATTGAAGTTGGACGGGGATTTTAGGGTTTCTACTGTGCTTCTTGGTTGTATGAGACATATTATAAAATCCTTGTATACTTTAAATGTTGACTCGCGTCCTTATCTCTGTGTTGTTTTTGATGTAAGAAAAGGATAAATTGCAGGCCGAGTTGGCGATGCAAATAAGCGAATGCCCATTCTTTTTTAATGATGTTTACCTGAGTTGATTTGAGCATCTACATCTACATCTGTGTGATTGAGGTGAGCTTTGAGAAAAGGAAGAGGAAGAGGAAGGAAAAATGGCAAGGACAATGAAAATGGACAGTGTTAGGGTTAGGAATGTTGCAGCTTTGGTGTTGGTGTTAATGGCAATAATAGTAATGGTTCTAATAATAGTTAACTTGCCAGATTAGTAATGCAAATCTAGTGCAAGATGGAGTCCAAATAGGTCTAAAATGATCTAAATAACCACACTAAACTAGGTGCCCAAAACGATTTTGAAATTGTAAAAGGATACAATTTAGTACATTGCACTCTTGCACCTTCCTTGCCCTTCTTGGCATGCTATTTTAATTCCCCATCAAACCTTTTGTCCCAACACAAGCCTAAAAATTTAATTTACAATTCCACACTTCATTTTTCATATTGTTTTCCCCTTGTACTAGTATCTCAAACCATAATTTTATTCCCTTTGTGCTTGAAATACCAACGAATGTTGTTAGCCTTGGCTCTAGTACAGTAGAAGAAGGAGAAATCTAGGAAAATAACTTAAATCAATAGAAGAAGAAAGAGATGGACACAACTAGTGAGGATAAACCCAATGAGATGAAACCTCAAGAACCATATAAGGAAGAACAAGTGAAAGGAAATATTGTCGTAGTTGTTGAGGATAATATCGAAGAGATAACCTCCAAGAACCAAACAAGGAAAGAAATAACCACCAAGTTTCTATAAATTCAAGACTTTAAGAATCTACTTTGGCTAATACAACAAATAATAAATGTAATCCCTAGTTAAGGACCTTAACCTTAACTTTAACCTGGTGGATTATCAAAGTCTTCCAAACTCAAACAAGTGAGTCTAGAAGTTCTGATTAATTTCTTTAGATCAGAAAATGTATGTACACATAAAGAAACTCATCAAAGTAGCTAAGGATTGCTCGATTGAATTGGAGTGTACTGTTTATTGCTTCTTGGTTCTAGATTAGGCCAACATAAAACAATCAAGTACCAAAATTGGGAATAGATTCCAAATTATGAATGATAACACTAACAATGCCTGCAATCTTGGAGGAATTTTTGCAAGACATGGTTGTTGACAGCTTGGTTCAACCGAAATAGGCCCTTTGAAAGGGAGCCACAAATCTCATGGTATTTGATGTTAGATCATGTCCTAATTTAATTATTTCATGACAGATAAATTGCTAGATTAGTAATGAAATTGTAGGGTAGGATAGTGCCCAAATAGGCCTAAAATGATCTATAAAAAGCACACTAAAGTTGGGGTTGAAATACAATGTGAAATTGTAAGGGGTTAAAATTTACTACACTACACTCTTGCACCTTTCTTCTCCTCCTTGATTTGCAATCGCATTCTCAGAAGTTGCTTGATAGGAAGATAGAAAGGTCCGCAAATAACACTTTCTGGTTTGCTGATGAATTTCTCCATGGTGATGTTTTTCACCATCATAACACTCAAAATGGATCATATGAAGCTAACACAGAGGATGATAGTGGTTTGCAATGTTATGGTGTAACCCCCCTCACGTGGTAAATTTTGATGATTGCCAAGTGGCTATATCCAATTATTTAATTGAGGTGGAAATGGAATCATTTATATTAACTGAGGATGATATTGGCATAGAAATATTTAACAGTTCCTATTAACTAAGGGTTGATATGAGTATGTACACTGGCAATGTTGATCAAGAATCAATTACAATCTCTGTGAAGAACTGTAGTGATTCTGAAGGGTTCTCAGATGATGGAACCATAGATATGGATGAATCAAATGTTGTAGGGTATGACTGTTTTTTAATTTATTCAGGTGGTTTCTTAAGCATGAAGATGCCAGAAGGAAATAAATCGGGAGATACTGATGCAATGAACAATAAGGGTTCCGAGCCTTATGTTGATATGAATATGACAATCAGTAATCATGAAGAGGATCATAACAGTACTCACAGTTTATAAAATTCCCCTATAGCTTTATTTTTGCTCGTCTTTGAGGTTATTTATGTGGATTTTGATTGTGCCTCTAAATTTGTTTCAAGATATGTTTCTGAGTTTGGATTAGAAGTGTTCACATGGGGTGTAAATGATGATGATCATGACATGTCTCATTTAGCCGATATGGGAACAAGCAATGAAACATTTAGATTTTGAAGTTTAGATTGAAATTCTTCTACATATGATCAGATGCAGATACAGAGTGAGCCAACATGAGAAGGGTTTTCTTTTGATACATCTAAGGATTGTTTACTTAACATGCAAAATGATTCCAATGAAAGTTTTGTGCTTAAAATACATGATGATAGTGAAATTAAAAGTTCCGTTGGATATGAATGTTTTTGCTTTCCATACCATATGAAGGGGTTTCTTGAAAAGAATACCGAGGCCTGTGATGATGGAAAATATGTCATAAGATGGAGGTACGATTAAGAGGACTAGTATGGTATGATGCTGCCTTGCAAGCAAACGTTTTATGAATTTGTTTACAGGGATCACTATGATAATGATGATATTGGTTGTGATATAACATTGAGTATAATGAGGGGGATCATTGGTAAAATTCATGGTCTAGTCTTCCTCAACTATGTCACAAGCAAGATCAAATTGTTACATGATGAGAATCAGGTTTTTGATAAAGGCAAGAACTTGTTTTTATTTTTTGGGGGCCTTGGGCCACCAATGGAAGGATGGATCTGAATTTTGTAAAATTTTGAATAAACTACCCAAGCCAATTGGCATTCAGTCAGCTTCGAGCAGAGATGTGGAATCTTGTTATGCCTGCAGGGAGCATGCATCCCCAACTAGAGCTGATGTTAAGACTGATGAGTTTAGTATTCCACTGTGTTGCCTCTCCAGTCTTAATTCTTCAGTGACAAGCCTTGAAGCAAATTCGGCTAAGTTTTCTAGCACCAAAGGTTAAGGCCATTATTTCCATTGTTGACTCATTTGGCTGGTAATATCTCTATAAGAGGTCTACTTAATGGGTTTTTATTCATACGATGACAGGCTCCTTTGGGTGTTCCTTAGAATGCTACTATCGATTGGCCAGGTAAATTCTCTACCTTCATGTATTTTATCACCCCGTGAAGCAGCTAAGTAATTCCAAAGTCACCATGCGGGTGTGTGGGGTAGTGCGACAAATACAAAGCGAGCCTCACATTACCTCTATAATAATAATTGTCATTGCATCGCCATGCGAGTTTGCAAAAATAGGCGAGACCCTTAGGGTATGCAAGATGGAGTCCAAATAGGTCTGAAATGATCTAAATAACCACACTAAACTAGGTGCCCAAAACTATTGTGAAAGTGTAAAAGGATACAATTTAGTACATTGCACTCTTGCACCTTCCTTGCCCTTCTTGGCATGCTATTTTAATTCCCCATCAAACCTTTTGTCCCAACACAAGCCTAAAAATTTAATTTACAATTCCACACTTCATTTTTCTTATTGTTTTCACCTTGTAGTAGTATCTCAAACCATAATTTTATTCCCTTTGTGCTTGAAATATCAACAAATGTTGTTAGCCTTGGCTCTAGTACAGTAGAAGAAGGAGAAATCTAGGAAAATAACTTAAATCAATAGAAGAAGAAAGAGATGGACCCAACTAGTGAGGATAAACCCAATGAGATGAAACCTCAAGAACCATATAAGGAAGAACAAGCGAAAGGAAATATTGTCGTAGTTGTTGACGATAATATCGAAGAGATAACCTCCAAGAACCAAATAAGGAAAGAAATAACCACCAAGTTTCAATAAATTCAAGACTTTAAGAATCTCCTTTGGCTAATACAACAAATAATAAATGTAATCCCTAGTTAAGGACCTTAACCTTAACTTTATCCTGGTGGATTATCAAAGTCTTCCAAATTCAAACAAGTGAGTCTAGAAGTTCTGATTAATTTCTTTAGATCAGAAAATGTATTTACACATAAAGAAACTCATCAAAGTAGCTAAGGATTGCTTGATTGAATTGGAGTATACTGTTTATTGCTTCTTGGTTCTAGTTTAGGCCAGTTTTGAGTTTAGGCCAACATAAAACAATCAAGTACCAAAATTGGGACTAGATTCCAAATTATGAATGATAACACTAACAATGCCTACAATCTTGGAGGAATTTTTGCAAGACATGGTTGTTGATAGCTTGGTTCAACCGAAATAGGCCCTTTGAAAGGGATCCACAAATCTCATGGTATTTGATGTTAGATCATGTCCTAATTTAATTATTTCATGACAGATATATTGCAAGATTAGTAATGAAATTGTAGGGTAGGATAGTGCCCAAATAGGCCTAAAATGATCTAAAAAAAGCACACTAAAGTTGGGGTTGAAATAACACTTTCTAGTTTGCTGATGAATTTCTCCATGGTGATGTTTTTCACCATCATAACACTCAAAATGAATCATATGAAGCTAACATAGAGGATGATAGTGGTTTGCAATGTTATGGTGTAACCCACCTCACGTGGTAAATTTTGATGATTGCCAAGTGGCTATATCCAATTATTTAATTGACGTGGAAATGGAATCATTTATATTAACCGAGGATGATATTGCCATAGAAATATTTAACAGTTCGTATTAACTAAGGGTTGATATGAGTATGTACACTGGTAATGTTGATCAAGAATCAATTACAATCTCTGTGAAGAACTATAGTGATTCTGAAGGGTTCTCAGATGATGGAACCATAGATATGGATGAATCAAATGTTGTAGGGTATGACTATTTTTTAATTTGTTCAGGTGGTTTCTTAAGCATGAAGATGCCAGAAGGAAATAAATCGGGAGATACTGATGCAATGAACAATAAGGGTTCCGAGCCTTATGGTGATATGAATATGACAATCAGTAATCATGAAGAGGATCATAACAGTACTCATAGTTTAGAAAATTCCCCTAAAGGCTTTATTTTTTCTCATCTTTGAGGTTATTTATGTGGATTTTGATTGTGCCTCTAAATTTGTTTCAGGATATGTTTTTGAGTTTGAATTAGAAGTGTTCACATGGGGTGTAAATGATGATGATCATGACATGTCTCATTTAGCCGATATGGGAACAAGCAATGAAACATTTAGATTTTGAAGTTTAGATTGAAATTCTTGTACATATGATCAGATGCAGATACAGAGTGAGCCAACATGAGAATGGTTTTCTTTTGATACATCTAAGGATTGTTTACTTAACATGCAAAATGATTCCAATGAAAGTTTTGTGCTTAAAATACATGATGATAGTGAAATTAAAAGTTCCATTGGATATGAATGTTTCTACTTTCCATACCATATGAAGGGGTTTCTTGAAAAGAATACCGAGGCCTGTGATGATGGAAAATATGTCATAAGATGGAGGTACGATTCAGAGGACTAGTATGGTATGATGCTGCCCTGCAAGCAAACGTTTTATGAATTTGTTTAGAGGGATCACTATGATAATGATGGTATTGGTTGTGATATAACATTGAGTATAATGAGGGGGATCATTGGTAAAATTCATGGTCTAGTCTTCCTCAACTATGTCACAAGCGAGATCAAATTGTTACATGATGAGAATCAGGTTTTTGATAAAGGCAAGAACTTGTTTTTATTTTTTGGGGGCCTTGGGCCACCAATGGAAGGATGGATCTGAATTTTGTAAAATTTTGAATAAACTACCCAAGCCAATTGGCATTCGGTCAGCTTCGAGTAGAGATCTGGAATCTTGTTATGCCTGCAGGGAGCATGCGTCCCCAACTAGAGCTGATGTTACGACTGATGAGTTTAGTATTCCACTGTGTTGCCTCTCCAGTCTTAATTCTTTAGTGACGAGCCTTGAAGAAAATTCGGCTAAGTTTTCTAGCACCAAAGGTTAAGGCCATTATTTCCATTGTTGACTCATTTGGCTGGTAATATCTCTATAAGAGATCTACTTAATGGGTTTTTATTCATACGGTGATAGGCTCCTTTGGGTGTTCCCTAGAATGCTACTATCGACTGGCCAGGTAAATTATCAACCTTCGTGTATTTTATCACCCCATGAAGCAGCTAAGTAATTCCAAAGTCACCATGCGGGTGTGTGGGGTAGTGCGACAAATACAAAGGGAGCCTCACATTACCTCTGTAATAATAAGTGTCATTGCATCACCATGCGAGTTTGCAAAAATAGGTGAGACCCTTAGGGTATGCTCCCATAATCCCACAATGCGAAATTTTACCGATTGTTAATGTATGCGGGTTTCCAGTGAAGACTGGAAGAAGAGGTATAGGATTAGACAAGAACCCCACAATACCATTAGGGAAATATTTTCCAGGATAATCTAGTGTGGAGGGAATGGTCTAGGACGAGTGCTATATGATGGGAACTGATGCTGACATGGAACGTGTGTGCCAATCAAAGGGGTTAGATATAAAATTGCATGCAAGGGGTTAATGAGGTGTTTGTTGCTCTGTAGTTCTGTGCTAGACAAAAGGGGCAATGATCAGGATAATCAAAGTTTGTGAGTTCGCCAAGGAAGATGAATATTAATGGATAAGGCATACAAGGACAAGCATGTAAAAGGTTCCGGTAACGCAGGAGGTGATATTTTGAAGTAAAAGTCAATCCTGGCGAATCACCTACATGAGATCAACTTCAGAAAGGATGTTCATATAATTTCATATGTGAAAATCCAGAGGGACTGAGCACAATGATATGAAAAGTACATGAATATGGTTGTTGGAGTGTTATTCAAGAAATCCAAGCTGGCAGTTGTGGTTGATAAGAACGAGTCTTAATCTCTTGATAAGAACAAAAGCTGAAAATATTGCTTGCATGCATAAAGATAGGCTATTTTAGGAGGCTCTAAGTCCCACAAATCGAGGATGACAACCATCTTTTGATTAAGCACTGTGTTGGGGCTTGTATAAGCACTGGTTCAAATAAAGTCTAGGAGATGGAGCGTTCATATACAGAGAACTACAAATTTATGAGGTGCACCTTCTATGATATAGGTTGGAGAATATTTCAGTGGGCCACTTTGTAGCGGAAGGGATATCAAGATTTTAGAAGATAGTCGAAGGGACATCGAAAGGTAGTTTCAAATGGAAAATGCCTTTCATGGGCTATCTATCTTCATCCCTTCATAATCAAATGACTAGGAGGAAGAAGGAAGGGGAAAGAGAACAATGAAGGCATGGGGTGGATGGTTTAGATGTAGAGAATCTCAAATTCATCTTGAGTATGGAAGATGTGCCCCTTGCTCTTCTTATCATATTGCTTGATAAGATTCTCCTTCCATTTTTCCATTACCTCCCTTTACTATTTATTTTCATCCTCTAGTTGTGAGGAAATTTATTTTATAAGGTTGCAAGGCTCCCCTTCTAGTCTAATGAGTGTCTCTGCCAGCGTATGTAGGTCTTCCACAAGCATGATGGTGGCACGAATCAAAGCACCAAGACTTGAACAGAATATTATTCTCCACCGAGGCATCTTCTTGTATGCATGGCCCATTTTTGTCTTATATTTAATGGGCGATGGGTTTTCTTTTATCTGCAAATGGCCTGAAATGTGTCAAAAGAGGAAAAAAACCAAGTGTAAGCATGTTGAAGATTTTGATAATTCCTTATTGTTATAAAAGGAATACTACGACTGTAAGAAAATACTATGAAATGTTGTATTCCAGGTGGGTAGAAGCAGCCATTTGTTAATCTAGGGTTTCATGCTGGCTCACAGAGAAGAGGGATTATCTTTCCATATTGTAAATTGCAATTAGTACTGAATGCAATTTTTCAATGGTTGCATATACTGTGTCCATTTGTATTTTATGAATTTATATGAATCAAAATATGAAGGATATGTTGGTTTGTTCTGGTATTTTCTTATCAATGTGTGATTGTGCTTATGGGTCTCCTTCAAGGAAGGAGTTAAATTCTATTTGCAATTTGCAGTAAATTTGGGAAACATTGAATGGATTAACATGAATGGTTGATGCAATTAGTTGATGGAATTGTGTCAATTTTAGGCATTCCACTTTGAAAATTCCCTAATTTGAGTTATTTTGCAATGCGGGTTTGTCCTTTTAATTTGTGGGCGTGACTCTGTTTCATTGGATATGCACTTGATTGTAGAAGCTATTTGTGAATTTGTTTCGGTAGCATCCCTTATTAATCGTATGTCTCCTATCTTCTTTTCTTCAAGCATTTCTTAAAGGGCAGGTTTCATAATGCATGCTTTGTATTCCCTTGTACACTTGGAGTAGCGCATGTATTATTTTTTTGGTCGAATTGCAGATTGTGAAGGATTAGGGGTGTATAGAGGGTAACTGTAGATAATCCCCTTATAGTTGAGAAACATCTACCAATCATGAACCTGTACGATTGTGACGAATTTGAAAGCATATTGGGCATGAAGGTCCTAAGTAGGAAAAATACATTCCCAAGTTAGGTAGAGCTCAAAGTGAAGAAGGCTCACTAAGGCCTTGTTGTGTTTTGTTTTCTTGTCTTCAATCTATTGCTAGATCAAATTAAATGCTGTAAAGGAGATTCAGATTTGAGAAGATTTTGATTTTGATCCATGGGTTATTCTTAGCATCCAATAAAATTTAGGCCTACAAACATCATTATTTGCGACAATCCGCAAACAATTTTCAGTCAAAATCCATCAATTTCTCTTTATTTATTACTACTTATGTTGTGATTATATCTGTCTAATATGATTTGATCGGTTTTATTCCAAAAAATTATTAATTAATCTAAATTAATCAAATCCTAAAACTGATTTTAACCACAAACTAATTTAATAAATATAACATACAATGCACAAAATGTTTAGAATTGTTTTGTTTTTTTGATGAGGAACATGGCCATCCAAAATTATTCTAACACATAAATCTATAATTATCTACAAACATTTGGAGAACATAAGAAGCAAAATGTGAAATTATTATAAAATGCCTGGATAATATAATATAAGATGCATTAGATTTGCCCTAACTTATACATATTATGTTATTTGGAAATCATTAGAAAGACCAGGATAGCATAATAATATTCTTAGAAGACATGATTTGGATAGATTTGAGACAAAGAATTTTAGGGTAACATGTTTTATTCGCCGGCTTTTCAAAGACATTGAAGTTGGACAAGGAGTTTAGGGTTTTTACTGTGCTTCTCGGTTGTGTGAGATATATTTTGATTTATTGATTAGCATCCTCGTATGGGCGTTACTTTTGGTTTGCATTTTCATCTCAAAGTTGTGGAAGAGGAAGCCACAAGTTTATTCCTAGAGGTAGAGGTGGACATAATAGTGGTTATGCAAATATTGGTGGTAGGAATCAAAACCAAAATTTCAGCCACCCAAGTGTCCAAAAGTTTGATTAGTCACATATTCAGTGCCATGATTGTAAGAAGTTTGGGAATTATGCCAGTAAATGTAAAAAGAAACAGTATGACCAGCAGAAGAAAAGTCAGAACCAGTCAAATAACACATCTAAGACCACTCTGTTTATTGCATGCACTAAGATGGCCGAGTCAATTACTACAAATTCTTCTGTTGAGTGCAATATCCTCGAAGAAAGCCCAAGTGACATATGGTATTTGGATTCTGGTTGTAGTAATAACATGACATACAACGTTGAATTATTTTTTAGTTCTGATGAGTCAGTTCAAACTGATGTCAGTCTTGGTAACATCAATAAGGTCACTATTTTGAGTAAAGGGACAGTTGATATTCTAACCCTTAAGGGGGAGGAGTGTGTTATGCCAGATGTGTATTATGTTGCTGGCCTAAAACTTAATTTAATGAGTATTGGCCAGTTGGTATAAACAGGATATAGAGTTTATATGGAGAACAATGAGTGTGTAATTATGGATAAGTTCCCTAGTAACATAATGTCTCCTTTGAGGATAAGACCTGATGTGAGTGGAAAATCAGAAAGAGTTGCCATTAAGGAATAAAATACAAAATCAGAAGTTAAAAAAAATTCTGAAAATGATGAAGCATGTCAATCTAGTGCTAAAAAAATAAAAGATAATGACAAAGAAATTCAAAAGGTGTTTCAATCAGTTGTAAAGGATGAATCATGGTTGTGGCATCTCAGATTTGGGCATTTGAATTTTGGAGCATTGAGATCGTTGCACATAAAGAACATGCTTAAAGGTTTTCCATTAATTGAGAAACCAGAAAGATTATGTGAAGGGTATATTCTAGGTAAACAACATAGATAATCATTTCCAGCAAGAAAACCAGTAAGGGCGAGAGTGCCAATAGAAATTGTACATTCAGACATTTGTGGGCAGATGCAAACACTGTCTATAGGAGGCTATACTTATTTTCTTATATTTATTGATGATTTCACAAGAAAAACCAGGGCTTACTTTTTGAAAGATAAATCAAAAGTGTTGTCTTACTTTCAGCAGTTCAAGGCACTTGTAGAGAAGCAAAGTGGTCAATACATCAAACTGTTAAGAACTGACAGAGGTGGTGAGTATATCTCAAAAGATTTTATGAATTTTTGCAAAGCAGATGGCATTCATAAACAGTTCACAACCCGCTACACACCTTAGCAAAATGGTGTGCTAGAGAGAAAGAATCTAACTATAATGGAGATGGCACAGAGGTGGTGGTGAGTATATCTCAAATGATTTTATGAATTTTTGCAAAGCAGATGGCATTCATAAACAGTTCACAACCCGCTACACACCTTAGCAAAATGGTGTGCTAGAGAGAAAGAATCTAACTATAATGGAGATGGTACAGAGGTGGTGGTGAGTATATCTCAAATGATTTTATGAATTTTTGCAAAGCAGATGGCATTCATAAACAATTCACAGCCCGCTACACACCTCAACAAAATGGTGTGGCTGAGAAAAAGAATCGAACTATAATGGAGAAGGCACGTAGCATGCTAGCAACAAAACACTTACCTAATGAGTATTGAGTTGAGGCAGCAGCAACTGCTGTCCATATTTTGAATAGATGTCTGACTAAGAGTGTAAAGAGAAAAGTACCACAAGAGGCTTGGACAGGTATGAAACATAGTGTTTCTCATTTAAAAGTTTTTGGTTGGGTTTCATATGCCCATGTCCCTGATGAGTTAAGAAAGAAGATAGATTTTAAAGGAGAGAAATGCATATTTTTTGGTTATTTCGAGGATACAAAAGCATACAAGTTGTTTAATCCCATAACTAGAAAAGTTATAAGCAGTCGAGATGTTCTATTTGTGGAAGATGAAGCATGGTATGGGACTATAGAGAGGAAAGTGAACATCACACCTATTGTTCCTCATGATGAAGTGTTTCCAATATCAAATGCACCTCAACCAGCACCTTCTTCTACTCCTGGGACAACATCACATGTAGTAGCACAAGCTGCACCTTCATCTATATAAAGAAGATCTTCAAGGTTGCAATCTATACCACAACAAGCTCGAACTACACCAGCTAGTAGTAGTCCAAGCAGTTCAACGTCTTCAGATCACACCCTAGTAAGATTGATACCAAGAAAGACAAGAAGGTTGAGTGATTTGTACAATGTTGATATAACAATTTCGTTTGCTGCTTTTGCTTTATTCTCTCAAGTTGATGATGCTTTAACATTTGAAGAAGCTGTGAATGATGATAAATGGGCACATGCCATGGATGAAGAGATTGAATCTATTAAGAAAAATAAAACATGGGAGTTGGTAGATCTGCCTGAAGGAAAAGATGCTATAAGTGTCAAATGGATTTACAAGACAAAACATGCTGTCGATGGAAAAGTGCAAAACCATAAGGCAAGGCTCGATGCAAGAGGTTTCACACAATAGCCCGGAATCGACTTCAATGAAATATTTTCTCTAGTTGCACGGATGTATACAATCAGAACAGTATTGGAAATTGCTGCTCATAATAAGTGGGTGGTATACCAAATGGATGTGAAGTCAGCCTTTTTGAATGGATATCTACAAGAAGAAGTGTATGTTCACCAGCCTGAAGGGTATGAGATTTCAAGACAGGAAGACAAAGTATATAGGCTGGAAAAGGCATTGTATGGATTAAAGCAAGCTCCAAGAGCTTGATACATCTGGATAGACTCTTAATTGATTCAAGATAGATTTCAAAGGAGTAGTTGTGAGCCGACTCTATAGATAAAAATAAATGAGAATGGAAAATTTTTAATTGTATGCTTGTATGTAGATGATTTGATCTTGACTAGTGATCTGAACATTGATGCTTTCAAAACAACAATGAAAAGTGAGTTTGAAATGACTGATTTAGGGCTTATGAGATATTTTTTGGGTATTGAAGTCCATCATTCTAGTGCTGTAATATTTATTTGTCAATCTAAGTATGCTAATGAGATTTTGAAGAGGTTCAACATGTTGAAATCCAAACCAACACCTACACCTGTCATAACTGGATTGGAACTAAGCATGGAAGATGGAGGACTATCTGTAGATCCCACATTATATAAAAGAATGGTTGGGAGTTTAATGTATTTAACAACCATGAGGCCAGATATAATGTATGGTGTCAGTTTGATCTCCAGGATTATGTAATTACCAAAGGAATCTGATTGGCAGGCTGGGAAAAGAATTTTGATAAATTTGTCTTCACTTCTCTCACTTTAGGTTTTCAAAAACTATTTGTTGGTAGAAAATGATTTACTATCAACCTCAAATGTTGTGTCTCTTGAGATGGTGTTTGGGCCCGTCAATTATTCCGATATTTTAAACTATTTATAATAGGGAGTAGAATGCTATTTTTCACATAGCGAGACACTATAACTATAACAATTTTCAATATAACCACATATAAGCGTGAGATGTATTTGATGAGTACAGTTTATCAATTTTAAGAAATGTATGTTTTGAGAGTTTGTATAGCGAAATTAAAAAAATACTTAGTAGTTAAGTTTATGGATACAAAGCTAGTTTGCATGTGAACTACATCTAAAACAAAAAACCTTGAGCTAACATAGAGCAGACGACATTGTGATTTTGATCCATGATGATTGCTTGCATCCATTAATTGCATATAGATATCCTAATATGCATCAATAGATCTATTAGAATTCATTTTAGTGGAGACAACAAGAGACGAAATGAATATTCTAGAGCATCATCTAAAACAATCATCTGTATTTTTCACATAGCCAGACACTATAACTATAACAATTTTCAATATATCCACATATAAGCGTGAGATGTATTTGATGAGTACAGTTTATCGATTTTAAGAAATCTATGTTTTGAGAGTTTGTATAGCGAAATTAAAAAAATACTTAGTAATTAAGTTTATGGATACAAAGCTAGTTTGCATGTGAACTACATCTAAAACAAAAACCTCGAGCTAACATAGAGCAGACGACATTGTGATTTTGATCCACGATGATTGCTTGCATCCATTAATTGCATATAGATATCATAATATGCATCAATAGATCTATTAGAATTCATTTTAGTGGAGACAACAAGAGATGAAATGAATATTCTAGAGCATCATCTAAAACAATCATCCATATTTATACTCATCTTAGCACGTGTTTTAGATTTAATGTGCATGTATTGAACTAGTTAAGTTTAAGGAAACAAAGCGAGTTTGCACATTAACTAGATCTAGAACAAACAATGTTGAGCAAATATAGAGAATAGAATATTGTAATCTTGATCCACACATTATTGTTTGTATCCATAAAGTGCATATAAATATCATCATATGCATTAATCTACAAACAATTGTTACTAATAGAATTAATTAATTTTATTTAATTATACATGGTGTGATTATACTCATCTTATATTACTTGACTCATGGTATTCCAAAAAAATATTAGTTAATCTAAATTAATTGAACCCTAAAACTTAAACCACCAACTAATATAAGAAATATAAAATACAACACATAAAACATTTGTGATCAAGCCAAAATAACCTCATTATATTTATCTAGTTTCTATTATTGTATTGCCTCGCGAATATACTTATCTATACCATAGCCCAAAAAATCTTTCCAGGAAAAAGATTGGCAAACTAAAAGTATGACTTGTTTTTTCTTAAAAATGGAGGATTTAAACTGGGGAAAATTGGATTAAAAAATAAAGCCAAAAATGCAAAAAAGGGATAAAAACTTATTTTTGAAATTTCGGCATTGTATAATGCATACTTTATACTAAATGTAACTATTTATTTGTAGTAGGCAACATCAATAATAATCCTAGTCATATGGTAAGGATAAAAATATATGATAATTATAATTTTAAAAATTAATGTAATGCCTTTGCCTACATCTATCATTGTTTTTAACAATTGTGATTGACAGCATAATATTAAAAGCTTAGGACTACTTACTGCCTTCATTGTAATTTGAAGTAGTTTTTAGACCAAGCTGAAAGTAATGTTAAAAGAAATCTTATGATGTAAGATAGTCTTAAAACATTACATTACCCATTTGTTTCAAAATGAAATGGCACACTTTTATGCACACATTTGTATCTTTGATTAGTTTTATCACTAAGATAAATTATTACAACAAAAATTATTTTAGCACTGCAGTTATTCAACTAATCATGTATTCAATAATTACATATACGCTTTAAAGTCTTTTCTTATAATGTACTCAATAATAAAATTTGAAAAGCCTGAAAAGTAAATTGTAAAATAAGTAAGAAAGGCCAGGATAATATAATCTATAATTGTAAAGAGTTCGATTTACCCTATTTCATACATATTGTGTTGTTTGCAAATCATTAAGAATAACGTGATACTATTATTTGAATGAATAAATTTAAATAAGACAGGATATCGATAGCATTGAGATGATGGATAGCCCATTTTATTTGCCGGCTTTTAAAAGACATTGAGGTTGGACAAGGATTTTAGGGATTTTACTGTGCTTCTGGGTTGAATGAGACATTTTTTGATTTCCTTGTATACATTCGCGTTAATTTTGATTTTCTTGTATAAATTGCAGACAGAGTTGGCGATGAAAATAAGAGAATGCCCATGCTATTTAATGATCTTACCTGAGTTGAGCTGAGCATCTGCATCTGTGTGATTGAGGCGAGCTTTGGGAAACGGAAGAGGAAAAGGAAGGAAAAATGGCAATGAAAATGGGCAGCGTTGCAGTTTTGGTTTTGGTGTTAATGGCAATAATAGTAATGGCCAATATTAGCGTGGCTTCGGCGCAAGCAGGGCCATGCTTTAAATTCCTGTGCGTTAACGATGGCGGCTGTACAGGATACGCAGACAGCCCTAAGTGCTGCAACATCGGCGACTGCGGGAGTGGGATTGGATATTGTGCCGCCACATGCTAGCAACCGCCTTCTATTACCTTTGCCTCATCAAAATAAATTGAGTTGAATGGTTTGCTGTTTGTGTGTTTGAGCAGGATACTTACAATCCTTGTTCATTTGTTTCAACCTTTATTTTCGCTGTGTGGCCGCTATCCAACAAGTTAAGATTGTTGTTCCAAAATATTTGACTATATATATCTTATCTTATCTTGTTCATGTTTCAATCTTTTATTGAAATAGGTTCGTTATCGAATTATATCTGCACCTCCATATATTTATAATGTGGAGTAGAATTCTGTTTTTCACATAGTGAAGTCGGTGACATTTTCAAACACTTATACAGGGGACAAGTGAATTAGTGAGGTTTGGAGATAACTATATTGATCAATATGTTTTCTATAAGATAGGATCTTTTTTACAAAAAGATCCAAACATTCTAGTTGTCTTATTTTTGTGAAGAGAATTATAACTCTATATTCTTAAAATAGAAAATGGTCGAATAGATCAAAGAGCTTATATCCATAGACATATTTATGTGGTTAGTGTTGGACACATTGGTTTGTGAACGAATGATTGCACTATCCCCCTTTTTTGAGGACTAGATTTTATTTTGCTTCAGTCCAAGGCATTGCCTTTATCAAATGCCTATTTACACCACTAGCTATGTACTTGTACTCATGTTATGGCTTGACAAGGTAAATACTTTGTTCTCATCTCATGGCTTGACAATGTTTCTCTCATGGCTAGAAATACCTTCCCTATAACTAAATGTATTAATAATGTTTATAGGCACTATTAAAACACTATTTACATGTCCACACAATTTTCTTCTTACATAGTACCCTTTTGTAGAAAAAATGTCCCTTGTTATTTTGGAAACATCGAGGGCCCAAATATTCTCGTTACAC
Source organism: Cryptomeria japonica (assembly GCF_030272615.1). NCBI lineage: Eukaryota > Viridiplantae > Streptophyta > Pinopsida > Cupressales > Cupressaceae > Cryptomeria > Cryptomeria japonica. The sequence continues at coordinate 680,873 of NW_026728845.1, read as the reverse complement.
CCTTTGAAATCTAAGTGCAAGATCTATGGCCTTCATTGAATTCTCTCATATCTACTCATATAATTGATTGCTAATGGATTGACGGATGCATTAGATAAAGTTATGATATTCATATTTTCTTGTTGTTTCAAATAGAAAATGGATGTCTAAGGAAGATTGGCTCATTTCGTTTTTTGAAGCCACGAGGGGAACTACAACCACACTCTGTTAGCTAAATTCAACAATTCTTGGAGAAAGGGCAAAGTTAAAAGTTCTTCTCCCACTTTACACCAAGGTCTCACCTTTGCCTTGTATAGGTATGTATCTAATCTAACTCCTCAAAGAAATAGGCTTTTAACCTGAAGTGAGAACCCTAGAAAGCCTAGCATCTTTTTAAAATTGAGCTCATTGAGAGAAAACTCCATACAATGGAAAAACCAATACCTCTGTTAAGAAGAAAGGTAAAGAAAATAAAAATCCTAGTGAGTACATTGATACCGATAGTATTGAGATGCCTTTGCTTATTTTTTTGAAGGCAACGATGCCTTAGTCTTTACTTGTTTAGTGATTTTTTGGATTATGCTCCGCAGTACTAAGTTTAAAACTTTATTAAGGCCTGTCTACTAGACTATTATGATGATAAGTAGCTTAATGGTTAGTCTTAGTTGTAATTTTTATTTTACTATTTTAATTTAGACTTCTCTAGTTAAGGTTTTTTATTATGTAAAAGTGGGTTGTGGTGTGCTATTCTTGGGGTTCTAGCTAATTTATGCTAGTTGCTTCTTTCTAGGTTAATGTGTTAATCTCTTGTATTGTTTTGGGATCAGGGCCGTCTCATTGATTACTTAATATGAAACAATAAGAACCTTTTGATAACAAAAAGTGTATCATATAGAACAAATAATACCTGTTTTCAGCCCTCAATGACTAGCTTATCGTGCGTCGGTGTTTGAAAATGTCACCTACATGGACAATAGCATTCTATGTTAATTATAAGTTTGTCTAGTCAGATAGTTATGGCATTTTGGTTGTGCTATTATATTTTTGGTTACTTATTGAGAGTTATATTCTAGTGTTTTGTCTGGGCACTTGGCTGTGTGATGCCAGAAGCTATACCGTGGCTAATCTATTTTGTTGTTTTCTGTCTGCTAGAATAATTTATAGTAATATTTGTGAGAGAAATTCTTTAAATACAACATACTTTAACTGTGAATAGCTACCCCTTAATTGCAATTTGAGATAAGGAATTTCAATGCGAACAACACTAGGTTTAGAGCTTGCACAACATAGAACACCATGTGTATGTTCAACCACTAAAAATCAGTTTTCTCCAAATCTATTAAATTAGGAAATTAAGATGTTTAAATAACTCCCCTTTGTAAATCAGGATGATGGCAGATGATTAGACTGAATGTGAATTGTAAATGCTTGAACACATTGTAACTTATATACATACAACATCAACGTGAATTAATGCAATCTTAAAATGTTACATTGCCCATTCATTTCAAAATGAAATGACATACTTGTCTCTTTCTGGAAGACAATACTACTAGCACTAGGATAAACTGTTATAATACACATAGCAGCTCTTTTTGCATGACGATTGTCTGGTGGTTGAACTAAGATGCAAGTTTCAACTCAGTTTTGTATCCCAGGTAGATGAAGTATTCCAATGGAAACAACAAAATCTTGAAGTTATTATTGATGACTATGGTTTCATAAGTAGAGAATGTAAATATGAGATGTCAAAGCATCCACCTATCAATTTTATAGCTGCAATTAACGCTGCCTATGCTATATAAACAACAATTATTCATACACTTGAATTACACATTTGATGACCTCTTATGCATTTGATGGAGCAGATTTTGATTAAATTTAAAATTATTTGAATATATTTTGTAACTTACCAAGTTTTAAAAAATAATTTATTTTATTTATTTAGCTTATTAGTATTATCTAAAGGAATTTGGAAATACTAGATCTTCTAAACAATGTGCAAGGAAATTTTTTGTATAATATAGTTCAAATTTATGAACATGCCACAGGCTTGTTCACACTGAAGGATTAGTTGTTTCTTCTTGAAAACTAAAACTAGGTAAAGAAAATTTCGACATTTGAATTGCAGCATCCAATTATATTTCAATTGGGAAGACAATCTTTAGAACATTGAATCGCAGATTAAATCCTTGAAAGAATTCCAAACCAAATTAATATCATGGGTGCAAATATTATATATTATATAAAGCAAGCTGCTACTAATCAATAAGAGAAATAATCAAAAGTTTATTATGATAATGGTAAAAAAATTATCCCAATGTATTATCCATCTAGTTTTATATTTAGTTTGGGGTAATGCCTTAATGCATTTATATAGTTCTGTACTCAGTTTGACATCACCAATCTTGTTGGACATTTATTCAACTTGGTTGATTGATCCATATGATGTTTGTGTATGAGGTCATCCTAGTAGACTTGATCTTGATCATTTTAATTGTATAAAATAAATAAAATATTTAGAGACATCCGATTTTCACATTCCATCAATCTTTTTTTTTTTTTTTTTTCGGCATTCTACAATGATGAATCATAGAGTATGATCCGAAATGTTGATGAAAAATATGTGTATGCAATGAAACCCAAAGGATTTCATAATTTTTTATTGGAGACTTTGGAGTGACCTTGGCTTTGTTATTTTTGGTGTTATATTCATGTATAAAAAGATAACAATTAGCATTCACTTTAGAGGAGACAACTAAAAATGCATTGAATATTCGAGATAACTGTCTATAACAATCTTTCATATTTGTCTTATTTTATAAAAAACGCATCTTAGCACATGTGTGAATGTATTAGCATTTATTTTAGATTTAATGTGCATGCATTAAGCTTGTTTATTGTCAAGATACTTTAAAATACTATCAATATCATAGAAAAATTATGAGTGACATAAATTATCTATGTCTTTTATTATATCAGCAACGAGAAGGACCTGACATGAATTATCTATGTTAAGAATATGGATACAAAGCAAGTCCACATCTAAAATAAACCTAGAACAAACTATGTTGAACTAACATAGATATCATTATTTGCATCAATCCACAAACGATTTTCACTCAAAGTCAATCAATTTGTCTTTATTTATTACTATTTATGTCTTGGTTATATCTGTCTAATATTACTTGATCCACTTTATTCCAAAACATTATTAATTAATCTAAATCAATTGAATTCCAAAACTTATTTTAATGGTCAACTAATATAAAAAATATAACATACAATGCACAGTTTTATAACTGTTTTATTTTTTGACTTAATAATGAGAGACCTCACCATCCAAAGTGATTTTAACTCATAAATCTATAACTATTTATGAGATGATGGATAACCCATTTAATTATATGGTTTTGAAAAGACATTGAAGTTGGACGGGGATTTTAGGGTTTCTACTATGCTTCTTGGTTGTATGAGACATATTATAAAATCCTTGTATACTTTAAATGTTGACTCGCGTCCTTATCTCTGTGTTGTTTTTGATGTAAGAAAAGGATAAATTGCAGGCTGAGTTGGCGATGCAAATGAGCGAATGCCCATTCTTTTTTAATGATGTTTACCTGAGTTGATTTGAGCATCTACATCTACATCTGTGTGATTGAGGTGAGCTTTGAGAAAAGGAAGAGGAAGAGGAAGGAAAAATGGCAAGGACAATGAAAATGGATAGTGTTAGGGTTAGGAATGTTGCAGCTTTGGTGTTGGTGTTAATGGCAATAATAGTAATGGTTCTAATAATAGTTAACTTGCCAGATTAGTAATGCAATTGTAGTGCAAGATGGAGTTCAAATAGGTCTAAAATGATCTAAATAACCACACTAAACTAGGTGCCCAAAACGATTGTGAAATTGTAAAAGGATACAATTTAGTACATTGCACTCTTGCACCTTCCTTGCCCTTCTTGGCATGCTATTTTAATTCCCCATCAAACCTTTTGTCCCAACACAAGCCTAAAAATTTAATTTACAATTCCACACTTCATTTTTCTTATTGTTTTCCCCTTGTACTAGTATCTCAAACCATAATTTTATTCCCTTTGTGCTTGAAATACCAACGAATGTTGTTAGCCTTGGCTCTAGTACAGTAGAAGAAGGAGAAATCTAAGAAAATAACTTAAATCAATAGAAGAAGAAAGAGATGGACACAACTAGTGAGGATAAACCCAATGAGATGAAACCTCAAGAACCATATAAGGAAGAACAAGCGAAAGGAAATATTGTCGTAGTTGTTGAGGATAATATCGAAGAGATAACCTCCAAGAACCAAACAAGGAAAGAAATAACCACCAAGTTTCTATAAATTCAAGACTTTAAGAATCTACTTTGGCTAATACAACAAATAATAAATGTAATCCCTAGTTAAGGACCTTAACCTTAACTTTAACCTGGTGGATTATCAAAGTCTTCCAAATTCAAACAAGTGAGTCTAGAAGTTCTGATTAATTTCTTTAGATCAGAAAATGTATGTACACATAAAGAAACTCATCAAAGTAGCTAAGGATTGCTTGATTGAATTGGAGTATACTGTTTATTGCTTCTTGGTTCTAGATTAGGCCACTTTTGAGTTTAGGCCAACATAAAACAATCAAGTACCAAAATTGGGACTAGATTCCAAATTATGAATGATAACACTAACAATGCCTGCAATCTTGGAGGAATTTTTGCAAGACATGGTTGTTGACAGCTTGGTTCAACCGAAATAGGCCCTTTGAAAGAAAGCCACAAATCTCATGGTATTTGATGTTAGATCATGTCCTAATTTAATTATTTCATGACAGATAAATTGCTAGATTAGTAATGAAATTGTAGGGTAGGATAGTGCCCAAATAGGCCTAAAATGATCTATAAAAAGCACACTAAAGTTGGGGTTGAAATACAATGTGAAATTGTAAGGGGTTAAAATTTACTACACTCTTGCACCTTTCTTCTCCTCCTTGATTTGAAATCACATTCTCAGAAGTTTCTTGATAGGAAGATAGAAAGGTCCGCAAATAACACTTTCTGGTTTGCTGATGAATTTCTCCATGGTGATGTTTTTCACCATCATAACACTCAAAATGGATCATATGAAGCTAACACAGAGGATGATAGTGGTTTGCAATGTTATGGTGTAACCCCCCTCACATGGTAAATTTTGATGATTGCCAAGTGGCTATATCCAATTATTTAATTGAGGTGGAAATGGAATCATTTATATTAACGAAGGATGATATTGGCATAGAAATATTTAATAGTTCCTATTAACTAAGGGTTGATATGAGTATGTACACTGGCAATGTTGATCAAGAATCAATTACAATCTTTGTGAAGAACTGTAGTGATTCTGAAGGGTTCTCAGATGATGGAACCATAGATATGGATGAATCAAATGTTGTAGGGTATGACTGTTTTTTAATTTATTCAGGTGGTTTCTTAAGCATGAAGATGCCAGAAGGAAATAAATCGAGAGATACTGATGCAATGAACAATAAGGGTTCCGAGCCTTATGTTGATATGAATATGACAATCAGTAATCATGAAGAGGATCATAACAGTACTCACAATTTAGAAAATTCCCCTATAGCTTTATTTTTGCTCGTCTTTGAGGTTATTTATGTGGATTTTGATTGTGCCTCTAAATTTGTTTCAGGATATGTTTTTGAGTTTGAATTAGAAGTGTTCACATGGGGTGTAAATGATGATGATCATGACATGTCTCATTTAGCCGATATGGGAACAAGCAATGAAACATTTAGATTTTGAAGTTTAGATTGAAATTCTTGTACATATGATCAGATGCAGATACAGAGTGAGCCAACATGAGAATGGTTTTCTTTTGATACATCTAAGGATTGTTTACTTAACATGCAAAATGATTCCAATGAAAGTTTTGTGCTTAAAATACATGATGATAGTGAAATTAAAAGTTCCGTTGGATATGAATGTTTCTACTTTCCATACCATATGAAGGGGTTTCTTGAAAAGAATACCGAGGCCTGTGATGATGGAAAATATGTCATAAGATGGAGGTACGATTCAGAGGACTAGTATGGTATGATGCTGCCCTGAAAGCAAACGTTTTATGAATTTGTTTAGAGGGATCACTATGATAATGATGGTATTGGTTGTGATATAACATTGAGTATAATGAGGGGGATTATTGGTAAAATTCATGGTCTAGTCTTCCTCAACTATGTCACAAGCGAGATCAAATTGTTACATGATGAGAATCAGGTTTTTGATAAAGGCAAGAACTTGTTTTTATTTTTTGGGGGCCTTGGGCCACCAATGGAAGGACGGATCTGAATTTTGTAAAATTTTGAATAAACTACCCAAGCCAATTGGCATTCGGTCAGCTCCGAGCAGAGATCTGGAATCTTGTTATGCCTGCAGGGAGCATGCGTCCCCAACTAGAGCTGATGTTACAACTGATGAGTTTAGTTTTCCAGTGTGTTGCCTCTCCAGTCTTAATTCTTTAGTGACAAGCCTTTGAGCAAATTCGGCTAAGTTTTATAGCACCAAAGGTTAAGGCCATTATTTCCATTGTTGACTCATTTGGCTGGTAATATCTCTATAAGAGATCTACTTAATGGGTTTTTATTCATACGTTGATAGGCTCCTTTGGGTGTTCCCTAGAATGCTACTATTGATTGGCCAGGTAAATTCTCTACCTTCGTGTATTTTATCACCCCGTGAAGCGGCTAAGTAATTCCAAAGTCACCATGCGGGTGTGTGGGGTAGTGCGACAAATACAAAGGGAGGCTCACATTACCTCTGTAATAATAAGTGTCATTGCATCACCATGCGAGTTTGCAAAAATAGGTGAGACCCTTAGGGTATGCTCCCATAATCCCACAATGCAAAATTTTACCGCTTGTTAATGTATGCGGGTTCACAGTGAAGACTGGAAGAAAAGGTATAGGATTAGCCAAGAACCCCACAATACCATTAGGGAAAAGTTTTCCACGATAATCTAGTGTGGATGGAATGGTCTAGGAAGAGTGCTATATGATGGGAATTGATGCTGACATGGAATGTGTGTGCCAATCAAAGGGGTTAGATATAAAATTGCATGCAAGGGGTTAATGAGGTGTTTGTTGCTCTGTAGTTCTGTGCTAGACAAAAGGGGGGATGATCAGGACAATCAAAGTTTGTGAGTTCGCCAAGGAAGATGAATATTAATGGATAAGGCATACAAGAACAAGCATTTAAAAGGTTTCGGTAACGCAGGAGGTGATATTTTGAAGTAAAAGCCAATCCTAGCGAATCACCTACATGAGATCAACTCCAGAAAGGATGTTCATATAATTTCATATGTGAAAAGCTAGAGGGACTGAGCACAATGATATGAAAAGTACATGAATATGGTTGTTGGAGTGTTATTCAAGAAATCCAAGCTGGGAGTTGTGGTTGATAAGAACGAGTCTTAATCTCTTGATAAGAACAAAAGCTGAAAATATTGCTTGCATGCATAAAGATAGGCTATTTTAGGAGGTTCTAAGTCCCAAAAATCGAGGACGACAACCATCTATTGATTAAGCACTGTGTTGGGCCTCGTATTAGCACTGTTTCAAATAAAGTCTAAGAGATGGAGCGTTCATATACAGAGAACTGCGAGTTTGTGAGGTGCACCTTCTATGATATAGGTTGGAGAATATTTCAGTGGGCCACTTTGTAGCGGAAGGGATATCAAGATTTTAGAAGGTAGTCGAAGGGACATCGAAAGGTGGTTTCAAATGGAAAATGCCTTTCATGGGCTATCTATCTTCATCCCTTCATAATCAAACGACTAGGAGGAAGAAGGAAGGGGAAAGAGAACAATGAAGGCATGGGGTGGATGGTTTAGATGTAGAGAATCTCAAATTCATCTTGAGTATGGAAGATGTGCCCCTTTCTCTTCTTATCATATTGCTCAATAAGATTCTCCTTCCATTTTTCCATTACCTCCCTTTTCTATTTATTTTCATCCTCTAGTTGTGAGGAAATTTCTTTTATAAGGTTGCAAGGCTCCCCTTCTAGTCTAATGAGTGTCTCTGCCAGCGTATGTAGGTCTTCCACAAGCATGATGGTGGCACGAATCAAAGCACCAAGACTTGAACGGAATATTATTCTCCACCAAGGCATCTTCTTGTATGCATGGCCCATTTTTGTCTTATATTTAATGCGCGATGGGTTTTCTTTTATCTGCATATGGCCTGAAATGTGTCAAAAGAGGAAAAAAACCAAGTGTAAGAATGTTGAAGATTTTGATAATTCCTTATTGTTATAAAAGGAATACTATGACTGTAAGAAAATACTCTGAAATGTTGTATTCCAGGTGGGTAGAAGCAGCCATTTACTAATCTAGGGTTTCATGCTGGCTCACAGAGAAGAGGGATTATCTTTCCATATTGTAAATTGCAATTAGTACTAAATGCAATTTTTCAATGGTTAAATATACTGTGTCCATTTGTATTTTATGAATTTATATGAATCAAAATATGAAGGATATGTCGGTTTGTTCTGGTGTTTTCTTATCAATGTGTGATTGTGCTTATGGGTCTCCTTCAAGGAAGGAGTTAAATTCTATTTGCAATTTGCAGTAAATTTGGGAAACATTGAATGGATTAACATGAATGGTTGATGCAATTAGTTGATGGAATGGTGTCAATTTTAGGCATTCCACTTTGAAAATTCCCTAATTTGAGTTATTTTGCAATGCGGGTTTGTCCTTTTAATTTGTGGGCGTGACTCTGTTTCATTGGATATGCACTTGATTGTAGAAGCTATTTGTGAATTTGTTTCGGAAGCGTCCCTTATTAATTGTATCTCTCCTATCTTGTTTTCTTCAAGTATTTCTTAAAGGGCAGGTTTCATTATGCATGCTTTGTATTCCCTTGTACACTTGGAGTAGCGCATGTATTATTTTTTTGGTTGAATTGCAGATTGTGAAGGATTAGGGGTGTATAGAGGGTAACTGTAGATAATCCCCCTTATAGTTGAGAAACATCTACCAATCGTGAACCTGTACGATTGTGACAAATTTGAAAGCATATTGGGCATGAAGGTCCTAAGTAGGAAAAATACATTCCCGAGTTAGGTAGAGCTCAAAGTGAAGAAGGCTTGCTAAGGCCTTGTTGTGTTGTGTTTTCTTGTCTTCAATCTGTTGATAGTTCAAATTAAATTTTGTGAAGGAGATTCAGATTTGAGAAGATTTTGATTTTGATCCATGGGTTATTCTTAGTATCCAATAAAATTTAGGCCTACACATATCATTATTTGCGACAATCCGCAAACAATTTTCACTCAAAAGCCGTCAATTTCTCTTTATTTATTACTACTTATGTTGTGATTATATCTGTCTAATATGATTTGATCAGTTTTATTCCAAAAAATTATTAATTAATCTAAATTGATCAAATCCTAAAACTGATTTTAACCACAAACTAATTTAATAAATATAACATACAATGCACAAAATGCACAAAATGTTTAGAATTGTTTTGTTTTTTTGATGAGGAACATGGCCATCCAAAATTATTCTAACTCATAAATCTATAATTATTTACAAACATTTGGAGAACATAACAAGCAAAATGTGAAATTATTATAAAATGCCTGGATAATATAATATAAGATGCATTAGATTTTCCCTAACTTATACATATTATGTTATTTGGAAATTATTAGAAAGACCAGGATAGCATAATAATATTCTTAGAAGACATGATTTGGATAGATTTGAGACGAAGAATTTTAGGGTAACATGTTTTATTCGCCGGCTTTTCAAAGACATTGAAGTTGGACAAGGATTTTAGGGTTTTTACTGTGCTTCTTGGTTGTGTGAGATATATTTTGATTTATTGATTAGCATCCTCATATGGGCATTACTTTTGGTTTGCATTTTCATCTCAAAGTCGTGGAAGAGGAAGCCACAAGTTTATTCCTAGAGGTAGAGGTGGACATAATAGCGGTTATGCAAATATTGGTGGTAGGAATCAAAACCAAAATTTCAGCCACCCAAGTGTCCAAAAGTTTGATTAGTCACATATTCAGTGCCATGATTGTAAGAAGTTTGGGAATTATGCCAGTAAATGTAAAAAGAAACAGTATGACCAGCAGAAGCAAAGTCAGAAGCAGTCAAATAACACATCTAAGACCACTCTGTTTATTGCATGCACTAAGATGGCCGAGTCAATTACTACAAATTCTTCTGTTGAGTGCAATATCCTTGAAGAAATCCCAAGTGACATATGGTATTTGGATTCTGGTTGTAGTAATAACATGACATACAACGTTGAGTTATTTCCTAGTTTGGATGAGTCAGTTCAAACTGATGTCAGTCTTGGTAACATCAATAAGGTCACTATTTTGAGTAAAGGGACAGTTGATATTCTAACCCTTAAGGGGGAGCAGTGTGTTATGCCAGATGTGTATTATGTTGCTGGCCTAAAACTTAATTTAATGAGTATTGGCCAGTTGGTATAAACAGGATATAGAGTTTATATGGAGAACAATGAGTGTGTAATTATGGATAAGTTCCCTAGTAACATAATGTCTCCTTTGAGGATAAGACCTGATGTGAGTGGAAAATCAGAAAGAGTTGCCTTTAAGGAATAAAATACAAAATCAGAAGTTAAAAAAAATTCCGAAAATGATGAAGCATGTCAATCTAGTGCTAAAAAAATAAAAGATAATGACAAAGAAATTCAAATAGTGTTTCAATCAGTTGTAAAGGATGAATCATGGTTGTGGCATCTCAGATTTGGGCATTTGAATTTTGGAGCATTGAAATCGTTGCACATAAAGAACATGCTTAAAGGTTTTCCATTAATTGAGAAACCAGAAAGAGTATGTGAAGGATATATTCTAGGTAAACAACATAGATAATCATTTCCAGCAAGAAAACCAGTAAGGGCGAGAGTGCCACTAGAAATTGTACATTCAGACATTTGTGGGCAGATGAAAACACTGTCTATAGGAGGCTATACTTATTTTCTTATATTTATTGATGATTTCACAAGAAAAACCAGGGCTTAGTTTTTGAAAGATAAATCAAAAGTGTTGTCTTACTTTCAGCAGTTCAAGGCACTTGTAGAGAAGCAAAGTGGTCAATACATCAAACTGTTAAGAGCTGACAGAGGTGGTGAGTATTTCTCAAAAGATTTTATGAATTTTTGCAAAGCAGATTTCATTCATAAACAGTTCACAACCCGCTACACACCTCAGCAAAATGGTGTGCCAGAGAGAAAGAATCTAACTATAATGGAGATGTCACAGAGGTGGTGGTGAGTATAGCTCAAATGATTTTATGAATTTTTGCAAAGCAGATGGCATTCATAAACAATTCACAGCCCGCTACACACCTCAACAAAATGGTGTGACTGAGAAAATAATCGAACTATAATGGAGATGGCACGTAGCATGCTAGCAACAAAACACTTACCTAATGAATATTGAGTTGAGGCAGCAGCAACTGCTGTCCATATTTTGAATAGATGTCTGACTAAGAGTGTAAAGAAAAAAGTACCACAAGAGGCTTGGACAGGTATGAAACATAGAGTTTCTCATTTAAAAGTTTTTGGTTGTGTTTCATATGCCCATGTCCCTGATGAGTTAAGAAAGAAGATACATTTTAATGGAGAGAAATGCATATTTATTGGTTATTCTGAGGATACAAAAGAATACAAGTTGTTTAATCCCATAACTAGAAAAGTTATAAGCAGTCGAGATGTTCGATTTGTGGAAGATGAAGCATGGTATGGGACTATAGAGAGAAAAATGAACATCACACCTATTGTTCCTCATGATGAACTGCTTCCAATATCAAATGCACCTCAACCAACACCTTCTTGTACTCCTGGGAAAACATCACATGTAGTAGCACAAGTTGCACCTTCATCTATATAAAGAATATCTTCAAGGTTGCAATCTATACCACAACAAACTCCAACTACAGCTCCAACTACACTAGCTAGTAGTAGTCCAAGCAGTTCAATGTCTTCAGATCACACCCTAGTAAGATTGATACCAAGAAAGACAAGAAGGTTGAGTGATTTGTACAATGTTGATATAACAATTTCGTTTGCTGGTTTTGCTTTATTCTCTCAAGTTGATGATGGTTTAACATTTGAAGAAGCTGTGAATGATGATAAATGGGCACATGTCATGGATGAAAAGATTGAATCTATTAAGAAAAATAAAACATGGGAGTTGGTAGATCTGCTTGAAGGAAAAGATGCTATAAGTGTCAAATGGATTTACAAGACAAAACATGATGTCGATGGAAAAGTGCAAAACCATAAGGCAAGGCTTGATGCAAGAGGTTTCACACAATAGCTCAGAATCGACTTCAATGAAATATTTTCTCAAGTTGCACGGATGTATACAATCAGAACAGTATTGGCAATTGCTGCTCATAATAAGTGGGTGGTATACCAAATGGACGTGAAGTCAGCCTTTTTGAATGGATATCTACAAGAAGAAGTGTATGTTCACCAGCCTGAAGGGTATGAGATTTCAAGACAGGAAGACAAAGTATATAGGCTGGAAAAGGCATTGTATGGATTAAAGCAAGCTCCAAGAGCTTGATACAGCCGGATAGACTCTTACTTGATTCAAGATAGATTTCAAAGGAGTAGTTGTGAGCTGACTCTGTACATAAAAATAAATGAGAATGGCAAAGTTTTAATTGTATGCTTGTATGTAGATGATTTGATCTTGACTGGTGATCTGAACATTGATGCTTTCAAAACAACAATGAAAAGTGAGTTTGAAATGACTGATTTAGGGCTTATGAGATATTTTTTGGGTATTGAAGTCCATCATTCTATTGCTGGAATATTTATTTGTCAATCTAAGTATGCTAATGAGATTTTGAAGAGGTTCAACATGTTGAAATCCAAACCAACACCTACACCTGTCACAACTGGATTGAAACTAAGCATGGAAGATGGAGGACTATCTGTAGATCCCACATTATATAAAAGAATGGTTGGGAGTTTAATGTATTTAACAACCATGAGGCCAGATATAATGTATGGTGTCAGTTTGATCTCCAGGATTATGTAATTACCAAAGGAATCTGATTGGCAGTCTGGGAAAAGAATTTTGATAAATTTCTCTTCACTTCTCTCGCTTTAGGTTTTCAAAAACTATTTGTTGGTAGAAAATGATTTACTGTCAACCTCAAATGTTGTGTCTCTTGAGATGGAGTTTGGGCCCGTCAATTATTCCGATATTTTAAACTATTTATAATATGGAGTAGAATGCTATTTTTCACATAGCCGGACACTATAACTATAACAATTTTGAATATAACCACATATAAGCGTGAGATGTATTTGATGAGTACAGTTTATCGATTTTAAGAAATGTATGTTTTGAGAGTTTGTATAGCGAAATTAAAAAAATACTTAGTAGTTAAGTTTATGGATACAAAGCTAGTTTGCATGTGAACTACATCTAAAACAAAAAACCTTGAGCTAACATAGAGCAGACGACATTGTGATTTTGATCCACGATGATTGCTTGCATCCATTAATTGCATATAGATATCCTAATATGCATCAATAGATCTATTAGAATTCATTTTAGTGGAGACAACAAGAGATGAAATGAATATTCCAGAGCATCATCTAAAACAATTATCCATATTTATACTCATCTTAGCATGTGTTTTAGATTTAATGTGCATGTATTGAACTAGTTAAGTTTAAGCAAACAAAGCGAGTTTGCACATTAACTAGATCTAGAACAAACAATGTTGAGCAAATATAGAGAATATAATATTGTAATCTTGATCCACACATTATTGTTTGTATCCATAAAGTGCATATAAATATCATCATATGCATTAATCTACAAAAAATTGTTACTAATAGAATTAATTAATTTTATTTAATTATTCATGGTGTGATTATACTCATCTTATATTACTTGACTCATTGTATTCCAAAAAACTATTAGTTAATCTAAATTAATTGAACCCTAAAACTTAAACCACCAACTAATATAAGAAATATAAAATACAACACATAAAACATTTGTGATCAAGCCAAAATAACCTCATTATATTTATCTAGTTTCTATTATTGTATTGCCTCGCCAATATACTTATCTATACCATAGCCCAAAAAATCTTTCGAGGAAAAAGATTGGCAAACTAAAAGTATGACTTGTTTTTTCTTAAAAATGGAGGATTTAAACTGGGGAAAATTGGATTAAAAAATAAAGCCAAAAATGCAAAAAAGGGATAAAAACTTAGTTTTGAAATTTCGGCATTGTATAATGCATACTTTATACTAAATGTAACTATTTATTTGTAGTAGGCAACATCAATAATAATCCTAGTCATATGGTAAGGATAAAAATATACGATAATTATAATTTTAAAAATTAATGTAATGCCTTTGCCTACATCTATCATTGTTTTTAACAATTGTGATTGAGAGCATAATATTAAAAGCTTAGGACTACTTACTGCCTTCATTGTAATTTGAAGTAGTTTTTAGACCAAGCTGAAAGTAATGTTAAAAGAAATCTTATGATGTAAGATAGTCTTAAAACATTACATTACCCATTTGTTTCAAAATGAAATGGCACACTTTTATGCACACATTTGTATCTTTGATTAGTTTTATCACTAAGATAAATTATTACAACAAAAAATATTTTAGCACTGCAGTTATTCAACTAATCATGTATTCAATAATTACATATACGCTTTAAAGTCTTTTCTTATAATGTACTAAATAATTACATTTGAAAAGCCTGAAAAGTAAACAGTAAAATAAGTAAGAAAGGCCAGGATAATATAATCTATAATTGTAAAGAGTTCGATTTACCCTATTTCATACATATTGTGTTGTTTGCAAATCATTAAGAATAACGTGATACTATTATTTGAAAGAATAAATTTAAATAAGACAGGATATCGATAGTATTGAGATGATGGATAGCCCATTTTATTTGCCGGCTTTTAAAAGACGTTGAGGTTGGACAAGGATTTTAGGGATTTTACTGTGCTTCTGGGTTGTATGAGACATATTTTGATTTCCTTGTATACATTCGCGTTAATTTTGATTTTCTTGTATAAATTGCAGACCGAGTTGGCGATGAAAATAAGAGAATGCCCATGCTATTTAATGATCTTACCTGAGTTGAGCTGAGCATCTGCATCTGTGTGATTGAGGCGAGATTTGGGAAACGGAAGAGGAAGAGGAAGGAAAAATGGCAATGAAAATGGGCAGCGTTGCAGTTTTGGTTTTGGTGTTAACGGCAATAATAGTAATGGCCAATATTAGCGTGGCTTCGGCGCAAGCAGGGCCATGCTTTAAATTCCTGTGCGTTAACGATGGCGGTTGTACAGGATACGCAGACAGCCCTAAGTGCTGCAACATCGGCGACTGCGGGAGTGGGATTGGATATTGTGCCGCCACATGCTAGCAACCGCCTTCTATTACCTTTGCCTCATCAAAATAAATCGAGTTGAATGGTTTGCTGTTTGTGTGTTTGAGCAGGATACTTACAATCCTTGTTCATTTGTTTCAAGCTTTATTTTCGCTGTGTGGCCGCTATCCAACAAGTTAAGATTGTTGTTCCAAAATATTTGACTATATATATCTTATTTTATCTTGTTCATGTTTCAATCTTTTATTGAAATAGGTTCGTTATCGAATTATATCTGCACCTCCATATATTTATAATATGGAGTAGAATTCTGTTTTTCACATAGTGAAGTCGGTGACATTTTCAAACACTGATACAGGGGACAAGTGAGTTAGTGAGGTTTGGAGATAACTATATTGATCAATATGTTTTCTATAAGATAGGATTTTTTTTTACAAAAAGATCCAAACATTCTAGTTGTCTTATTTTTGTGGAGAGAATTATAACTCTAAAGTCTTAAAATAGAAAATGGTCGAATAGATCAAAGAGCTTATATCCATAGACATATTTATGTGGTTAGTGTTGGACACATTGGTTTGTGAACGAATGATTGCACTATCCCCCTTTTTTGAGGACTAGATTTTATTTTGCTTCAGTCCAAGGCATTGCCTTTATCAAATGCCTATTTACACCACTAGTTATGTACTTGTACTCATGTTATGGCTTGACAAGGTAAATACTTTGTTCTCATCTCGTGGCTTGACAATGTTTCTCTCATGGCTAGAAATACCTTCCCTATAACTAAATGTATTAATAATGTCTATAGGCACTATTAAAACATTATTTACGTGTCCACACAATTTTCTTCTTACATAGTACCCTTTTGTAGAAAAAATGTCACTTGTTATTTTGGAAACATCGAGGGCCCAAATATTCTCGTTACACCTTTTGAAATCTAAGTGCAAGATCTATGGCCTTCATTGAATTCTCTCATATCTACTCATATAATTGATTTCTAATGGATTGATGGATGCATTAGATAAAGTTATGATATTCATATTTTCTTGTTGTTTCAAATAGAAAATGGATGTTTAAAGAAGATTGGCTCATTTCGTTTTGTGAAGCCACGAGGGGAACTACAACCACACTCTGTTAGCTAAATTCAACAATTCTTGGAGAAAGGGCGAAGTTAATTTTGGGAGCACCGAATTCAAGATTACCCTAAACTTATTGCAGAGGCAGTGTGTCTCAAATGTGAAGGCTTAAGGGTTGTGGAGAAGAGTTACAACGACCACAAGTTGTTTATCAAGAAATTCTTGGAGAAGGGTGAAAGGCATGTTCATCTGCAAAATGGGTATGATAGGTTGGTTCTTCCTCGCCCCTTTTCCTGATATAGCTATTATGTGATAAAGTACTTTACTCTTGAAGGTAGTTACACCACTATTCACAATTATCATTTTCTTTTTCTCAATCACATTAGGCATAAGGAGAACATAAACATTTCGTTTTACCTTTAATCATTTCTATGTATGAATATTGAAGTTAAAAGTTCTTCTCCCACTTTACACCAAGGTCTCACCTTTGCCTTGTATAGGTATGTATCTAATCTAACTCCTCAAAGAAATAGGCTTTTAACCCGAAGTGAGAACCCTAGAAAGCCTAGCATCTCTTGAAAATTGAGCTCATTGAGAGAAAACTCCATACAATGGAAAAACCAATACCTCTGTTAAGAAGAAAGGTTAAGAAAATAAAAATCCTAGTGAGTACATTGATACCGATAGTATTGAGATGCCTTTGCTTATTTTTTTGAAGGCAACGATGCCTTAGTCTTTACTTGTTTAGTGATTTTTTGGATTATGCTCCGCAGTACTAAGTTTAAAACTTTATTAAGGCCTGTCTACCAGACTATTATGATGATAAGTAGCTTAATGGTTAGTCTTAGTTGTAATTTTTATTTTACTATTTTAATTTAGACTTCTCTAGTTAAGGTTTTTTATTATGTAAGGGTGGGTTGTGGTGTGCTATTCTTTGGGTTCTAGCTAATTTGTGCTAGTTGCTTCTTTCTAGGTTAATGTGTTAATCTCTTGTATTGTTTTGGGATCAGGGCCCTCTCATTGATTACTTAATACGAAACAATAAGAACCTTTTGATAACAAAAAGTGTGTCATATAGAACAAATAATACCTATTTTCAGCCCTCAATGACTAGCTTCTCGTGCGTCGGTGTTTGAAAATGTCACCTACGTGGACAATAGCATTCTATGTTAATTATAAGTTTGTCTAGTCAGATAGTTATGGCGTTTTGGTTGTGCTATTATGTTTTTGGTTACTTATTGAGAGTTATATTCTAGTGTTTTGTCTGGGCACTTGGATGTGTGACGCCAGAAGCTATACCGTGGCTAATTTATTTTGTTATTTTCTGTCTGCTAGAATAGTTTATAGTAATATTTGTGAGAGAAATTCTTTAAATACAACATGCTTTAATTGTGAATAGCTACCCCTTAATTGCAATTTGAGATAAGGAATTTCTATGCGAACAACACTAGGTTTATAGCTTGCACAACATAGAACACCATGTGTATGTTCAACCACTAAAAATCACTTTTCTCCAAATCCATTAAATTAGGAAATTAAGATGTTTAAATAACTCCCCTTTGTAAATCAGGATGATGCCAGATGATTAGACTGAGTGTGAATTGTAAATGCTTGAACACATTGTAACTTATATACATACAACATCAAGGTGAATTAATGCAATCTTAAAATGTTATATTGCCCATTCATTTAAAAATGAAATGACATACTTGTCTCTTTCTGGAACACAATACTACTAGCACTAGGATCAACTGTTATAATACACATAGCAACTCTTTTTGCATGATGATTGTCTGGTGGTTGAACTAAGATGCAAGTTTCAACTCAGTTGTGTATCCCAGGTAGATGAAGTATTCCATTGGAAACAACAGAATCTCGAAGTTATTATTGAAGACTATGGTTTCAGAAGTAGAGAATGTAAATATGAGATGTCAAAGCATCCACCTATCAATTTTATAGCTACAATTAACGCTGCCTATGCTATATAAACAACAATTATTCATACACTTGAATTACACATTTGATGACTTCTTATGCATTTGATGGAGCAGATTTTGATTAAATTTAAAATTATTTGAATATATTCTGTAACTTACCAAGTTTTAAAAAACAATTTATTTTAGTTATTTAGCTTATTAGTATTATCTAAAGGAATTTGGAAATACTAGATCTTCTAAACAATGTGCAAGGACAATTTTTGTATAATATAGTTCAAATTTATGAACATGCCACAGGCTTGTTCATACTTAAGGATTAGTTGCTTCTTCTTGAAAACTAAAACTAGGTAAAGAAAATTTAGACATTTGAATTGCAGCATCCAATTATATTTCAATTGGGAAGACAATCTTTAGAACATTCAATTGCAGATTAAATCCTTGAAAGAATTCCAAACCATATTAATATCATGGGTGCAAATATGATATATTATATAAAGCAAGCTGCTACTAATCAATAAGAGAAATAATCAAAAGTTTATTATGATAATGGTAAAAAAATTATCCCAATGTATTATCCATCTAGTTTTATATTTAGTTTGGGGTAATGCCTTAATGCATTTATATAGTTCTATACTCAGTTTGACATCACCAATCTTGTTGGACATTTATTCAACTTGGTTGATTGATCCATATGATGTTTGTGTATGAGGTCATCCTAGTAGACTTGATCTTGATCATTTTAATTGTATAAAATAATTAAAATATTTAGAGACATCCGATTTTCACATTCCATCAATCTTTATTTATTTATTTATTTTTTGGCATTCTAAAATGATGAATCATAGAGTATGATCCGAAATGTTGATGAAAAATATGTGTATGCAATGAAACCCAAAGGATTTCATAATTTTTTATTGGAGACTTTGGAGTGACCTTGGCTTTGTTATTTTTGGTGTTATATTCATGTATAAAAAGATAACAATTAGCATTCACTTTAGAGGAGACAACTAAAAATGGATTGAATATTCGAGATAACTGTCTATAACAATCTTTCATATTTGTCTTATTTGGTAAAAAATGCATCTTAGCACATGTGTGGATGTATTAGCATTTTTTTTAGATTTAATGTGCATGCACTAAGCTTGTTTATTGTCAAGATACTTTAAAATACTATCAATATCATAGAAAAATTATGAGTGACATAAATTATCTATGTCTTTTATTATATTAGCAATGAGAAGGCCCTGACATAAATTATCTATGTTAAGAATATGGATACAAAGCAAGTCCACATCTGAACTAAACCTAGAACAAACTATGTTGAACTAACATAGATATCATTATTTGCATCAATCCACAAATGATTTTCACTCAAAGTCAGTCAATTTGTCTTTATTTATTACTATTTATGTCATGCTTATATCTGTCTAATATTACTTGATCCACTTTATTCCAAAACATTATTAATTAATCTAAATCAATTGAATTCCAAAACTTATTTTAATGGTCAACTAGTATAAAAAATATAACATACAATGCATAGTTTTATAACTGTTTTATTTTTTGACTTAATAATGAGAGACCTCACCATCCAAAGTGATTTTAACTCATAAATCTATAACTATTTACGAGACGACGGATAACCCATTTAATTATATGGCTTTGAAAAGACATTGAAGTTGGACGGGGAGTTTAGGTTTTCTACTGTGCTTCTTCATTGTATGAGACATATTATAAAATCCTTGTATACTTTAAATGTTGACTTGCGTCCTTATCTCCGTGTTGTTTTTGATGTAAGAAAAGGATAAATTGCAGGCCAATTTGGCGATGCAAATAAGCAAATGCCCATTCTTTTTCAATGATGTTTACCTGAGTTGATTTGAGCATCTACATCTACATCTGTGTGATTGAGGTGAGCTTTGAGAAAAGGAAGAGGAAGAGGAAGGAAAAATGGCAAGGACAATGAAAATGGACAGTGTTAGGGTTAGGAATGTTGCAGCTTTGGTGTTGGTGTTAATGGCAATAATAGTAATGGTTCTAATAATAGTTAACTTGCCAGATTAGTAATGCAATTGTAGTGCAAGATGGAGTCGAAATAGGTCTAAGATGATCTAAATAACCACACTAAACTAGGTTCCCAAAACGATTGTGAAAGTGTAAAATGATACAATTTAGTACATTGCACTCTTGCACCTTCCTTGCCCTTCTTGGCATGCTATTTTAATTCCCCATCAAACCTTTTGTCCCAACACAAGCCTAAAAATTTAATTTACAATTCCACACTTCATTTTTCTTATTGTTTTCACCTTGTAGTAGTATCTCAAACCATAATTTTATTCCCTTTGTGCTTGAAATACCAACGAATGTTGTTAGCCTTGGCTCTAGTATAGTAGAAGAAGGAGAAATATAGGAAAATAACTTAAATCAATAGAAGAAGAAAGAGATGGACCCAACTAGTGAGGATAAAGCCAATGAGATGAAACCTCAAGAACCATATAAGGAATAACAAGCGAAAGGAAATATTGTCGTAGTTGTTGAGGATAATATCGAAGAGATAACCTCCAAGAACCAAATAAGGAAAGAAATAACCACCAAGTTTCAATAAATTCAAGACTTTAAGAATCTCCTTTGGCTAATACAAGAAATAATAAATGTAATCCCTAGTTAAGGACCTTAACCTTAACTTTATCCTGGTGGATTATCAAAGTCTTCCAAATTCAAACAAGTGAGTCTAGAAGTTCTGATTAATTTCTTTAGATCAGAAAATGTATTTACACATAAAGAAACTCATCAAAGTATCTAAGGATTGGTTGATTGAATTGGAGTATACTGTTTATTGCTTCTTGGTTCTAGTTTAGGCCACTTTTGAGTTTAGGCCAACATAAAACAATCAAGTACCAAAATTGGGACTAGATTCCAAATTATGAATGATAACACTAACAATGCCTGCAATCTTGGAGGAATTTTTGCAAGACATGGTTGTTGATAGCTTGGTTCAACCGAAATAGGCACTTTGAAAGGGATCCACAAATCTCATGGTATTTGATGTTGGATCATGTCCTAATTTAATTATTTCATGACAGATAAATTGCTAGATTAGTAATGAAATTGTAGGGTAGGATAGTGCCCAAATAGGCCTAAAATGATCTAAAAAAAGCACACTAAAGTTGGGGTTGAAATACAATTTGAAATTGTAAGGGGTTAAAATTTACTACACTACGCTCTTGCACCTTTCTTCTCCTCCTTGATTTGCAATCACATTCTTAGAAGTTGCTTGATAGGAAGATAGAAAGGTCCCCAAATAACACTTTCTAGTTTGCTGATGAATTTCTCCATGGTGATGTTTTTCACCATCATAACACCCAAAATGGATCATATGAAGCTAACACAGAGGATGATAGTGGTTTGCAATGTTATGGTGTAACCCACCTCCCGTGGTAAATTTTGATGATTGCCAAGTGGCTATATCCAATTATTTAATTGAGGTGGAAATGGAATCATTTATATTAACGGAGCATGATATTGCCATAGAAATATTTAACAGTTCGTATTAACTAAGGGTTGATATGAGTATGTACACTGGCAATGTTGATCAAGAATCAATTACAATCTTTGTGAAGAACTGTAGTGATTCTGAAGGGTTCTCAGATGATGGAACCATAGATATGGATGAATCAAATGTTGTAGGGTATGACTATTTTTTAATTTATTCAGGTGGTTTCTTAAGCATGAAGATGCCAGAAGGAAATAAATCAGGAGATACTGATGCAATGAACAATAAGGGTTCCGAGCCTTATGTTGATATGAATATGACAATCAGTAATCATGAAGAGGATCATAACAGTACTCAGAGTTTAGAAAATTCCCCTATAGCTAAATTTGTTTCAGGATATGTTTTTGAGTTTGAATTAGAAGTGTTCACATGGGGTGTAAATGATGACGATCATGACATGTCTCATTTAGCCGATATGGGAACAAGCAGTGAAACATTTAGATTTTGAAGTTTAGATTGAAATTCTTGTACATATGATCAGATGCAGATACAGAGTGAGCCAACATGAGAATGGTTTTCTTTTGATACATCTAAGGATTGTTTACTTAACATGCAAAATGATTCCAATGAAAGTTTTGTGCTTAAAATACATGATGATAGTGAAATTAAAAGTTCCGTTGGATATGAACGTTTTTGCTTTCCATACCATATGAAGGGGTTTCTTGAAAAGAATACCGAGGCCTGTGATGATGGAAAATATGTCATAAGATGGAGGTACGATTCAGAGGACTAGTATGGTATGATGCTGCCCTGCAAGAAAATGTTTTATGAATTTGTTTAGAGGGATCACTATGATAATGATGGTATTGGTTGTGATATAACTTTGAGTATAATGAGGGGGATCATTGGTAAAATTCATGGTCTAGTCTTCCTCAACTATGTCACAAGCGAGATCAAATTGTTACATGATGAGAATCAGGTTTTTGATAAAGGCAAGAACTTGTTTTTATTTTTTGGGGGCCTTGGGCCACCAATGGAAGGATGGATCTGAATTTTGTAAAATTTTGAATAAACTACCCAAGCCAATTGGCATTCAGTCAGCTTCGAACAGAGATCTGGAATCTTGTTATGCCTGCAGGGAGCATGCGTCCCCAACTAGAGCTGATGTTATGACTGATGAGTTTAGTATTCCACTGGGTTGACTCTCCAGTGTTAATTCTTCAGTGACAAGCCTTGAAGCAAATTCGGCTAAGTTTTCTAGCACCAAAGGTTAAGGCCATTATTTCCATTGTTGACTCATTTGGCTGGTAATATCTCTATAAGAGATCTACTTAATGAGTTTTTATTCATATGATGACAGGCTCCTTTGGGTGTTCCCTAGAATGCTACTATCGACTGGCCAGGTAAATTCTGTACCTTCATGTATTTTATCACCCCGTGAAGCAGCTAAGTAATTCCAAAGTCACCATGCGGGTGTGTGGGGTAGTGCGACAAATACAAAGCCAGCCTCACATTACCTCTGTAATAATAAGTGTCATTGCACCGCCGTGCGAGTTTGCAAAAATAGGCGAGACCCTTAGGGTATGCTCCCATAATCCCACAATGCGAAATTTTACCGATTGTTAATGTATGTGGGTTTCCAGTGAAGACTGGAAGAAAAGTTATAGGATTAGCCAAGAACCCCACAATACCATTAGCGAAATGTTTTCCAGGATAATCTAGTGTGGAGGGAATGGACTAGGAGGAGTGCTATATGATGGGAACTGATGCTGACATGGAACGTGTGTGCCAATCAAAGGGGTTAGATATAAAATTGCATGCAAGGGGTTAACGAGGTGTTTGTTGCTCTGTAGTTGTGTGCTAGACAAAAGGGGCAATGATCAGGATAATCAAAGTTTGTGAGTTCACCAAGGAAGATGAATATTAATGGATAAGGCATACAAGGACAAGCATGTAAAAGATTCCGGTAATGCAGGAGGTGATATTTTGAAGTAAAAGTCAATCCTGGCGAATCACCTACATGAGATCAACTCTAGAAAGGATGTTCATATAATTTCATATGTGAAAATCCAGAGGGACTGAGCACAATGATATGAAAAGTACATGAATATGGTTGTTGGAGTGTTATTCAAGAAATCCAAGCTGGCAGTTGTGGTTGATAAGAACGAGTCTTAATCTCTTGATAAGAACAAAAGCTGAAAATATTGCTTGCATGCATAAAGATAGGCTATTTTAGGAGGCTCTAAGTCCCACAAATCGAGGACGACAACCATCTATTGATTAAGCACTGTGTTGGGGCTTGTATTAGCACTGGTTCAAATAAAGTCTAAGAGATGGAGCGTTCATATACAGAGATCTGCGAATTTATGAGGTGCACCTTCTATGATATAGGTTGGAGAATATTTCAGTGGGCCGCTTTGTAGCGGAAGGGATATCAAGATTTTAGAAGGTAGTTGAAGGGACATCGAAAGGTGGTTTCAAATGGAAAATGCCTTTCATGGGCTATCTATCTTCATCCCTTCATAATCAAACGACTAGGAGGAAGAAGGAAGGGGAAAGAGAATAATGAAGGCATGGGGTGGATGGTTTAGATGTAGAGAATCTCAAATTCATCTTGAGTATGGAAGATGTGCCCCTTTCTCTTCTTATCATATTGCTCGATAAGATTCTTCTTCCATTTTTCCATTACCTCCCTTTTCTATTTATTTTCATCCTCTAGTTGTGAGGAAATTTCTTTTATAAGGTTGCAAGGCTCCCCTTCTAGTCTAATGAGTGTCTTTGCCAGTGTATGTAGGTCTTCCACAAGCATGATGGTGGTGCGAATCAAAGCACAAGGACTTGAACGGAATATTATTCTCCACCGAGGCATCTTCTTGTATGCATAGCCCATTTTTGTCTTATATTTAATGGGCGATGGGTTTTCTTTTATCTGCATATGGCCTGAAATGTGTCAAAAGAGGAAAAAAACCAAGTGTAAGCATGTTGAAGATTTTGATAATTCCTTATTGTTATAAAAGGAATACTATGACTGTAAGAAAATACTCTGAAATGTTGTATTCCAGGTGGGTAGAAGCAGCCATTTGTTAATCTAGGGTTTCATGCTGGCTCACAGAGAAGAGGGATTATCTTTCCATATTGTAAATTGCAATTAGTACTGAATGCAATTTTTCAATGGTTGCATATACTGTGTCCATCTGTATTTTATGAATTTATATGAATCAAAATATGAAGGATATGTCAGTTTGTTTTGGTGTTTTCTTATCAATGTGTGATTGTGCTTATGGGTCTCCTTCAAGGAAGGAGTTAAATTCTATTTGGAATTTGTAGTAAATTTAGGAAACATTGAATGGATTAACATGAATGGTTGATGCAATTAGTTGATGGAATTGTGTAGATTTTAGGCATTCCACTTTGAAAATTCCCTAATTTGAGTTATTTTACAATGCGGGTTTGTCCTTTTAATTTGTGGGCGTGACTCTGTTTCATTGGATATGCACTTGATTGTAGAAGCTATTTGTGAATTTGTTTCGGAAGCGTCCCTTATTAATCGTATCTCTCCTATCTTCTTTTCTTCAAGCATTTCTTCAAGGGCAGGTTTCATTATGCATGCTTTGTATTCCCTTGTACACTTTGAGTAGCGCATGTATTATTTTTTTGGTTGAATTGCAGATTGTGAAGGATTAGGGGTGTATAGAGGGTAACTGTAGATAATCCCCTTATAGTTGAGAAACATCTACCAATCGTGAACCTGTACGATTGTGACGAATTTGAAAGCATATTGGGCATGAAGGTCCTAAGTAGGAAAAATACATTCCCGAGTTAGGTAGAGCTCAAAGTGAAGAAGGCTCGCCAAGGCCTTGTTGTGTTGTGTTTTCTTGTCTTCAATCTGTTGATAGTTCAAATTAAATGCTGTGAAGGAGATTCAGATTTGAGAAGATTTTGATTTTGATCCATGTGTTATTGTTAGCATCCAATAAAATTTAGGCCTACAAATATCATTATTTGCGACAATCCGCAAACAATTTTCACTCAAAATCCATCAATTTCTCTTTATTTATTACTACTTATGTTGTGATTATATCTGTCTAATATGATTTGATCGGTTTTATTCCAAAAAATTATTAATTAATCTAAATTAATCAAATCCTAAAACTGATTTTAACCACAAACTAATTTAATAGATATAACATACAATGCACAAAATGTTTAGAATTGTTTTGTTTTTTTGATGAGGAACATGGCCATCCAAAATTATTCTAACTCATAAATCTATAATTATTTACAAACATTTGGAGAACATAAGAAGCAAAATGTGAAATTATTATAAAATGCCTGGATAATATAATATAAGATGCATTAGATTTTCCCTAACTTATACATATTATGTTATTTGGAAATCATTAGAAAGACTAGGATAGCATAATAATATTCTTAGAAGACATGATTTGGATAGATTTGAGACAAAGAATTTTAGGGTAACATGTTTTATTCGCCGGCTTTTCAAAGACATTGAAGTTGGACAAGGATTTTAGGGTTTTTACTGTGCTTCTCGGTTGTGTGAGATATATTTTGATTTATTGATTAGCATCCTCATATGGGCATTACTTTTGGTTTGCATTTTCATCTCAAAGTCATGGAAGAGGAAGCCACAAGTTTAGTCCTAGAGGTAGAGGTGGACATAACAGCGGTTATGCAAATATTGGTGGTAGGAATCAAAACCAAAATTTCAGCCACCCAAGTGTCCAAAAGTTTGATTAGTCACATATTCAGTGCCATGATTGTAAGAAGTTTGGGAATTATGCCAGTAAATGTAAAAAGAAACAGTATGACCAGCAGAAGCAAAGTCAGAACCAGCCAAATAACACATCTAAGACCACTCTGTTTATTGCATGCACTAAGATGGCTGAGTCAATTACTACAAATTCTTCTGTTGAGTGCAATATCCTCGAAGAAAGCCCAAGTGACATATGGTATTTGGATTCTGGTTGTAGTAATAACATGACATACAACGTTGAGTTATTTCCTAGTTTGGATGAGTCAGTTCAAACTGATGTCAGTCTTGGTAACATCAATAAGGTCACTATTTTGAGTAAAGGAATTGTTGATATTCTAACCCTTAAGGGGGAGCAGTGTGTTATGCCAGATGTGTATTACGTTGCTGGCCTAAAACTTAATTTAATGAGTATTGGCCAGTTGGTATAAACAGGATATAGAGTTTATATGGAGAACAATGAGTGTGTAATTATGGATAAGTTCCCTAGTAACATAATGTCTCCTTTGAGGATAAGACCTGATGTGAGTGGAAAATCAGAAAGAGTAGCCTTTAAGGAATAAAATGCAAAATCAGAAGTTTAAAAAAATTCCAAAAACGATGAAGCATGTGAATCTAGTGCTAAAAAAATAAAAGCTAATGACAAAGACATTCAAACAGTGTTTCAATCAGTTGTAAAGGATGAATCATGGTTGTGGCATCTCAGATTTGGGCATTTGAATTTTGGAGCATTGAAATCGTTGCACATAAAGAACATGCTTAAAGGTTTTCCATTAATTGAGAAACCAGAAAGAGTATGTGAAGGGTATATTCTAGGTAAACAACATAGATAATCATTTCCAGCAAGAAAACCAGTAAGGGCGAGAGTGCCACTAGAAATTGTACATTCAGACATTTGTGGGCAGATGCAAACACTGTCTATAGGAGGCTATACTTATTTTCCTATATTTATTGATGATTTCACAAGAAAAACCTGGGCTTAGTTTTTGAAAGATAAATCAAAAGTGTTGTCTTACTTTCAGCAGTTCAAGGCACTTGTAGAGAAGCAAAGTGGTCAATACATCAAACTGTTAAGAACTGACAGAGGTGGTGAGTATATCTCAAAAGATTTTATGAATTTTTGCAAAGCAGATGGCATTCATAAATAGTTCACAACCCGCTACACACCTCAGCAAAATGGTGTGCCAGAGAGAAAGAATCTAACTATAATGGAGATGGCACAGAGGTGGTGGTGAGTATAGCTCAAATGATTTTATGAATTTTTGCAAAGCAGATGGCATTCATAAACAATTCACAGCCCGCTACACACCTCAGCAAAATGGTGTGACTGAGAGAAAGAATCAAACTATAATGGAGATGGCATGTAGCATGCTAGCAACAAAACATTTACTTAATGAATATTGAGTTGAGGCAGCAGCAACTGCTGTCCATATTTTGAATAGATGTCTGACTAATAGTGTAAAGAGAAAAGTACCACAAGAGGCTTGGACAGGTATGAAACATAGTGTTTCCCATTTAAAAGTTTTTGGTTGTGTTTCATATGCCCATGTCCCTGATGAGTTAAGAAAGAAGATACATTTTAAAGGAGAGAAATGCATATTTATTGGTTATTTCGAGGATACAAAAGCATACAAGTTGTTTAATCCCATAACTAGAAAAGTTATAAGCAGTCGAGATGTTCGATTTGTGGAAGATGAAGCATGGTATGGGACTATAGAGAGGAAAATGAACATCACACCTATTGTTCCTCATGATGAAGTGCTTCCAATATCAAATGCACCTCAACCAACACCTTCTTCTACTCTTGGGACAACATCACATGTAGTAGCACAAGCTGCACCCTCATCTATATAAAGAATATCTTCAAGGTTGCAATCTATACCACAACAAACTCCAACTACAACTCCAACTACACCAGCTAGTAGCAGTCCAAGCAGTTCAACGTCTTCAGATCACACCCTAGTAAGATTGATACCAAGAAAGACAAGAAGGTTGAGTGATTTGTATAATGTTGATATAACAATTTCGTTTTCTATTTTTGCTTTATTCTCTCAAGTTGATGATCCTTTAACATTTGAAGAAGCTGTGAATGATGATAAATGGGCACATGCCATGGATGAAGAGATTGAATCTATTAAGAAAAATAAAACATGGGAGTTGGTAGATCTGCCTGAAGGAAAAGATGCTATAAGTGTCAAATGGATTTATAAGACAAAACATGATGTCGATGGAAAAGTGCAAAACCATAAGGCAAGGCTTGATGCAAGAGGTTTCACACAATAGCCCGGAATTGACTTCAATGAAACATTTTCTCTAGTTGCACGGATGTATACAATCAGAATAGTATTGGCAATTGTTGCTCATAATAAGTGGGTGGTATACCAAATGGACGCGAAGTCAACCTTTTTGAGTGGATATCTACAAGAAGAAGTGTATGTTCACCAGCCTGAAGGGTATGAGATTTCAAGACAGGCAGACAAAGTATATAGGCTGGAAAAGGCATTGTATGGATTAAAGCAAGCTCCAAGAGCTTGATACAGCCAGATAGACTCTTACTTGATTCAAGATAGATTTCAAAGGAGTAGTTGTGAGCCCACTCTGTACATAAAAATAAATGAGAATGACAAATTTTTAATTTTATGCTTTTATGTAGATGATTTGATGTTGACTGGTGATTTGAACATTGATGCTTTCAAAACAACAAGGAAAAGTGAGTTTGAAAGGACTGATTTAGGGCTTATGAGATATTTTTTGGGTATTGAAGTCCATCATTCTAGTGCTGGAATATTTATTTGTCAATCTGAGTATGCTAATGAGATTTTGAAGAGGTTCAACATGTTGAAATCCAAACCAACACCTACACCTATCACAACTGGATCGAAACTAAGCATGGAAGATGGAGGACTATCTGTAGATCCCACATTATATAAAAGAATGGTTGGGAGTTTAATGTATTTAACAACCATGAGGCCAGATATAATGTATGGTGTCAGTTTGATCTACAGGATTATGGAATTACCAAAGGAATCTGATTGGCAGGCTGGGAAAAGAATTTTGATAAATTTCTCTTCACTTCTCTCGCTTTAGGTTTTCAAAAACTATTTGTTGGTAGAAATGATTTACTGTCAACCTCAAATGTTGTGTCTCTTGAGATGGTGTTTGGGCCTGTCAATTATTCTGATATTTTTAACTATTTATAATAAGGAGTAGAATGCTATTTTTCACATAGCCAGACACTATAACTATAACAATTTTCAATATAACCACATATAAGCATGAGATGTATTTGATGAGTACAGTTTATCGATTTTAAGAAATCTATGTTTTGAGAGTTTGTATAGCGAAATTAAAAAAATACTTAGTAATTAAGTTTATGGATACAAAGCTAGTTTGCATGTGAACTACATCTAAAACAAAAACCTCCAGCTAACATAGAGCAGACGACATTGTGATTTTGATCCACGATGATTGCTTGCATCCATTAATTGCATATAGATATCATAATATGCATTAATAGATCTATTAGAATTCATTTTAGTGGAGACAACAAGAGATGAAATGAATATTCTAGAGTATCATCTAAAACAATCATCCATATTTATACTCATCTTAGCACGTGTTTTAGATTTAATGTGCATGTATTGAACTAGTTAAGTTTAAGGAAACAAAGCAAGTTTGCACATTAACTAGATCTAGAACAAACAATGTTGAGCAAATATAGAGAATAGAATATTGTAATCTTGATCCACACATTATTGTTTGTATCCATAAAGTGCATATAAATATCATCATATGCATTAATCTACAAACAATTGTTACTAATAGAATTAATTAATTTTATTTAATTATTCATGGTGTGATTATACTCATCTTATATTACTTGACTCATTGTATTCCAAAAAAATATTAGTTAATCTAAATTAATTGAACCCTAAAACTTAAACCACCAACTAATATAAGAAATATAAAATACAACACATAAAACATTTGTGATCAAGCCAAAATAACCTCATTATATTTATCTAGTTTCTATTATTGTATTGTCTCGCCAATATACTTATCTATACCATAGCCCAAAAAATCTTTCGAGGAAAAAGATTGGCAAACTAAAAGTACGACTTGTTTTTTCTTAAAAATGGAGGATTTAAACTGGGGAAAATTGGATTAAAAAATAAAGCCAAAAATGCAAAAAAGGGATAAAAACTTATTTTTGAAATTTCGGCATTGTATAATGCATACTTTATACTAAATGTAACTATTTATTTGTAGTAGGCAACATCAATAATAATCCTAGTCATATGGTAAGGATAAAAATATACGATAATTATAATTTTAAAAATTAATGTAATGCCTTTGCCTACATCTATCATTGTTTTTAACAATTGTGATTGACAGCATAATATTAAAAGCTTAGGACTACTTACTGCCTTCATTGTAATTTGAAGTAGTTTTTAGACCAAGCTGAAAGTAATGTTAAAAGAAATCTTATGATGTAAGATAGTCTTAAAACATTACATTACCCATTTGTTTCAAAATGAAATGGCACACTTTTATGCACACATTTGTATCTTTGATTAGTTTTATCACTAAGATAAATTATTACAACAAAAATTATTTTAGCACTGCAGTTATTCAACTAATCATGTATTCAATAATTACATATACGCTTTAAAGTCTTTTCTTATAATGTACTCAATAATTACATTTGAAAAGCCTGAAAAGTAAATTGTAAAATAAGTAAGAAAGGCCAGGATAATATAATCTATAATTGTAAAGAGTTCGATTTACCCTATTTCATACATATTGTGTTGTTTGCAAATCATTAAGAATAACGTGATACTATTATTTGAATGAATAAATTTAAATAAGACAGGATATCGATAGTATTGAGATGATGGATAGCCCATTTTATTTGCCGGCTTTCAAAAGACATTGAGGTTGGACAAGGATTTTAGGGATTTTACTGTGCTTCTGGGTTGAATGAGACATATTTTGATTTCCTTGTATACATTCGCGTTAATTTTGATTTTCTTGTATAAATTGCAGACCGAGTTGGCGATGAAAATAAGAGAATGCCCATGCTATTTAATGATCTTAACTGAGTTGAGCTGAGCATCTGCATCTGTGTGATTGAGGCGAGCTTTGGGAAACGGAAGAGGAAAAGGAAGGAAAAATGGCGATGAAAATGGGCAGCGTTGCAGTTTTGGTTTTGGTGTTAATGGCAATAATAGTAATGGCCAATATTAGCGTGGCTTCAGCGCAAACAGGGCCATGCTTTAAATGCCTGTGCGTTAACGATGGCGGCTGTACAGGATACGCAGACAGCCCTAATTGCTGCAACATCGGCGACTGCGGGAGTGGGATTGGATATTGTGCCGCCACATGCTAGCAACCGCCTTCTATTACCTTTGCCTCATCAAAATAAATTGAGTTGAATGGTTTGCTGTTTGTGTGTTTGAGCAGGATACTTACAATCCTTGTTCATTTGTTTCAACCTTTATTTTCGGTGTGTGGCCGCTATCCAACAAGTTAAGATTGTTGTTCCAAAATATTTGACTATATATATCTTATCTTAGCTTGTTCATGTTTCAATCTTTTATTGAAATAGGTTCGTTATCGAATTATATCTGCACCTCCATATATTTATAATGTGGAGTAGAATTCTGTTTTTCACATAGTGAAGTCGGTGACATTTTCAAACACTTATACAGGGGACAAGTGAATTAGTGAGGTTTGGAGATAACTATATTGATCAATATGTTTTCTATAAGATTGGATCTTTTTTAAAAAAAGATCCAAACATTCTAGTTGTCTTATTTTTGTGAAGAGAATTATAACTCTATATTCTTAAAATAGAAAATGGTCGAATAGATCAAAGAGCTTATATCCATAGACATATTTATGTGGTTAGTGTTGGACACATTGGTTTGTGAACGAATGATTGCACTATCCCCCTTTTTTGAGGACTAGATTTTATTTTGCTTCAGTCCAAGGCATTGCCTTTATCAAATGCCTATTTACACCACTAGCTATGTACTTGTACTCATGTTATGGCTTGACAAGGTAAATACGTTGTTCCCATCTCATGGCTTGACAATGTTTCTCTCATGGCTAGAAATACCTTCCCTATAACTAAATGTATTAATAATGTTTATAGGCACTATTAAAACACTATTTACATGTCCACACAATTTTCTTCTTACATAGTACCCTTTTGTAGAAAAAATGTCACTTGTTATTTTGGAAACATCGAGGGCCCAAATATTCTCATTACACCCTTTGAAATCTAAGTGCAAGATCTATGGCCTTCATTGAATTCTCTCATATCTACTCATATAATTGATTGCTAATGGATTGATGGCTGCATTAGATAAAGTTATGATATTCATATTTTCTTGTTGTTTCAAATAGAAAATGGATGTTTAAAGAAGATTGGCTCATTTCATTTTTTGAAGCCACGAGGGGAACTACAACCACACTCTGTTAGCTAAATTCAACAATTCTTGGAGAAAGGGCGAAGTTAAAAGTTCTTCTCCCACTTTACACCAAGGTCTCACCTTTGCCTTGTATAGGTATGTATCTAATCTAACTCCTCAAAGAAATAGGCTTTTAACCTGAAGTGAGAACCCTAGAAAGCCTAGCATCTTTTTAAAATTGAGCTCATTGAGAGAAAACTCCATACAATGGAAAAACCAATACCTCTGTTAAGAGGAAAGGTAAAGGAAATAAAAATCCTAGTGAGTACATTGATACCGATAGTATTGAGATGCCTTTGCTTATTTTTTTGAAGGCAACGATGCCTTAGTCTTTACTTGTTTAGTGATTTTTTGGATTATGCTCCGCAGTACTAAGTTTAAAACTTTATTAAGGCCTGTCTACTAGACTATTATGATGATAAGTAGCTTAATGGTTAGTCTTAGTTGTAATTTTTATTTTACTATTTTAATTTAGACTTCTCTAGTTAAGGTTTTTTATTATGTAAAAGTGGGTTGTGGTGTGCTATTCTTTGGGTTCTAGCTAATTTATGCTAGTTGCTTCTTTCTATGTTAATGTGTTAATCTCTTGTATTGTTTTGGGATCAGGGCCCTCTCATTGATTACTTAATATGAAACAATAAGAACCTTTTGATAACAAAAAGTGTATCATATAGAACAAATAATACCTATTTTCAGCCCTCAATGACTAGCTTATCGTGCGTCGGTGTTTGAAAATGTCACCTACGTGGACAATAGCATTCTATGTTAATTATAAGTTTGTCTAGTCAGATAGTTATGGCGTTTTGGTTGTGCTATTATGTTTTTGGTTACTTATTGAGAGTTATATTCTAGTGTTTTGTCTAGGCACTTGGCTGTGTGATGCCAGAAGCTATACTGTGGCTTATCTATTTTGTTGTTTTCTGTCTGCTAGAATAATTTATAGTAATATTTGTGAGAGAAATTCTCTAAATACAACATACTTTAACTGTGAATAGCTACCCCTTAATTGCAATTTGAGATAAGGAATTTCTATGCGAACAACACTAGGTTTAGAGCTTGCACAACATAGAACACCATGTGTATGTTCAACCACTAAAAATCACTTTTCTCCAAATCCATTACATTAGGAAATTAAGATGTTTAAATAACTCCCCTTTGTAAATCAGGATGATGGCAGATGATTAGACTGAATGTGAATTGTAAATGCTTGAACACATTGTAACTTATATACATACAACTTCAACGTGAATTAATGCAATCTTAAAATGTTATATTTCCCTTTCATTTCAAAATGAAATGACATACTTGTCTCTTTCTGGAACACAATACTACTAGCACTAGGATAAACTGTTATAATACACATAGCAGCTCTTTTTGCATGACGATTATCTGGTGGTTGAACTAAGATGCAAGTTTCAACTCAGTTTTGTATCCCAGGTAGATGAAGTATTCCAATGGAAACAACAAAATCTCGAAGTTATTATTGAAGACTATGGTTTCATAAGTAGAGAATGTAAATATGAGATGTCAAAGCATCCACCTATCAATTTTATAGCTGCAATTAACGCTGCCTATGCTATATAAACAACAATTATTCATACACTTGAATTACACATTTGATGACTTCTTATGCATTTGATGGAGCAGATTTTGATTAAATTTAAAATTATTTGAATATATTTTGTAACTTACCAAGTTTTAAAAAATAATTTATTTTATTTATTTAGCTTATTAGTATTATCTAAAGGAATTTGGAAATACTAGATCTTCTAAACAATGTGCAAGGAAATTTTTTGTATAATATAGTTCAAATTTATGAACATGCCATAGGCTTTTTCATACTGAAGGATTAGTTGTTTCTTCTTGAAAACTAAAACTAGGTAAAGAAAATTTAGACATTTGAATTGCAGCATCCAATTATATTTCAATTGGGAAGACAATCTTTAGAACATTGAATCGCAGATTAAATCCTTGAAAGAATTCCAAACCAAATTAATATCATGGGTGCAAATATTATATATTATATAAAGCAAGCTGCTACTAATCAATAAGAGAAATAATCAAAAGTTTATTATGATAATGGTAAAAAAATTATCCCAATGTATTATCCATCTAGTTTTATATTTAGTTTGGGGTAATGCCTTAATGCATTTATATAGTTCTGTACTCAGTTTGACATCACCAATCTTGTTGGACATTTATTCAACTTGGTTGATTGATCCATATGATGTTTGTGTATGAGGTCATCCTAGTAGACTTGATCTTGATCATTTTAATTGTATAAAATAAATAAAATATTTAGAGACATCCGATTTTCACATTCCATCAATCTTTATTTTTTTATTTTTTTTTCGGCATTCTACAATGATGAATCATAGAGTATGATCCGAAATGTTGATGAAAAATATGTGTATGCAATGAAACCCAAAGGATTTCATAATTTTTTATTGGAGACTTTGGAGTGACCTTGGCTTTGTTATTTTTGGTGTTATATTCATGTATAAAAAGATAACAATTAGCATTCACTTTAGAGGAGACAACTAAAAATGGATTGAATATTCGAGATAACTGTCTATAACAATCTTTCATATTTGTCTTATTTGATAAAAAATGCATCTTAGCACATGTGTGAATGTATTAGCATTTATTTTAGATTTAATGTGCATGCACTAAGCTTGTTTATTGTCAAGATACTTTAAAATACTATCAATATCATAGAAAAATTATGAGTGACATAAATTATCTATGTCTTTTATTATATTAGCAATGAGAAGGACCTGACATGAATTATCTATGTTAAGAATATGGATACAAAGCAAGTCCACATCTGAACTAAACCTAGAACAAACTATGTTGAACTAACATAGATATCATTATTTGCATCAATCCACAAACGATTTTCACTCAAAGTCAATCAATTTGTCTTTATTTATTACTATTTATGTCGTGGTTATATCTGTCTAATATTACTTGATCCACTTTATTCCAAAACATTATTAATTAATCTAAATCAATTGAATTCCAAAACTTATTTTAATGGTCAACTAATATAAAAAATATAACATACAATGCAGAGTTTTATAACTGTTTTATTTTTTGACTTAATAATGAGAGACCTCACCATCCAAAGTGATTTTAACTCATAAATCTATAACTATTTATGAGATGATGGATAACCCATTTAATTATATGGCTTTGAAAAGACATTGAAGTTGGACGGAGATTTTAGGGTTTCTACTGTGCTTCTTGGTTGTATGAGACATATTATAAAATCCTTGTATACTTTAAATGTTGACTCGCGTCCTTATCTCTGTGTTGTTTTTGATGTAAGAAAAGGATAAATTGCAGGCCGAGTTGGTGATGCAAATAAGGGAATGCCCATTCTTTTTTAATGATGTTTACTTGAGTTGATTTGAGCATCTACATCTACATCTGTGTGATTGAGGTGAGCTTTGAGAAAAGGAAGAGGAAGAGGAAGGAAAAATGGCAAGGACAATGAAAATGGACAGTGTTAGGGTTAGGAATGTTGCAGCTTTGGTGTTGGTGTTAATGGCAATAATAGTAATGGTTCTAATAATAGTTAACTTGCTAGATTAGTAATGCAATTGTAGTGCAAGATGGAGTCCAAATAGGTCTAAAATGATCTAAATAACCACACTAAACTAGGTGCCCAAAATGATTGTGAAATTGTAAAAGGATACAATTTAGTACATTGCACTCTTGCACCTTCCTTGCCCTTCTTGGCATGCTATTTTAATTCCCCATCAAACCTTTTGTCCCAACACAAGCCTAAAAATTTAATTTACAATTCCACACTTCATTTTTCTTATTGTTTTCCCCTTGTACTAGTATCTCAAACCATAATTTTATTCCCTTTGTGCTTGAAATACCAACGAATGTTGTTAGCCTTGGCTCTAGTACAGTAGAAGAAGGAGAAATCTAGGAAAATAACTTAAATCAATAGAAGAAGAAAGAGATGGACAGAACTAGTGAGGATAAACCCAATGAGATGAAACCTCAAGAACCATATAAGGAAGAACAAGCGAAAGGAAATATTGTCGTAGTTGTTGAGGATAATATCGAAGAGATAACCTCCAAGAACCAAACAAGGAAAGAAATAACCACCAAGTTTCTATAAATTCAAGACTTTAAGAATCTACTTTGGCTAATACAACAAATAATAAATGTAATCCCTAGTTAAGGACCTTAACCTTAACTTTAACCTGGTGGATTATCAAAGTCTTCCAAATTCGAACAAGTGAGTCTAGAAGTTCTGATTAATTTCTTTAGATCAGAAAATGTATGTACACATAAAGAAACTCATCAAAGTAACTAAGGATTGCTTGATTGAATTGGAGTATACTGTTTATTGCTTCTTGGTTCTAGATTAGGCCACTTTTGAGTTTAGGCCAACATAAAACAATCAAGTACCAAAATTGGTACTAGAGTCCAAGTTATGAATGATAACACTAACAATGCCTGCAATCTTGGAGGAATTTTTGCAAGACATGGTTGTTGACAGCTTGGTTCAACCGAAATAGGCCCTTTGAAAGAAAGCCAAAAATCTCATGGTATTTGATGTTAGATCATGTCCTAATTTAATTATTTCATGACAGATAAATTGCTAGATTAGTAATGAAATTGTAGGGTAGGATAGTGCGCAAATAGGCCTAAAATGATCTATAAAAAGCACACTAAAGTTGGGGTTGAAATACAATGTGAAATTGTAAGGGGTTAAAATTTACTACACTACACTCTTGCACCTTTCTTCTCCTCCTTGATTTGCAATCACATTCTCAGAAGTTTCTTGATAGGAAGATAGAAAGGTCCGCAAATAACACTTTTTGGTTTGCTGATGAATTTCTCCATGGTGATGTTTTTCACCATCATAACACTCAAAATGGATCATATGAAGCTAACACAGAGGATGATAGTGGTTTGCAATGTTATGGTGTAACCCCCCTCACGTGGTAAATTTTGATGATTGCCAAGTGGCTATATCCAATTATTTAATTGAGGTGGAAATGGAATCATTTATATTAATGAAGGATGATATTGGCATAGAAATATTTAATAGTTCCTATTAACTAAGGGTTGATATGAGTATGTACACTGGCAATGTTGATCAAGAATCAATTACAATCTTTGTGAAGAACTGTAGTGATTCTGAAGGGTTCTCAGATGATGGAACCATAGATATGGATGAATCAAATGTTGTAGGGTATGACTATTTTTTAATTTATTTAGGTGGTTTCTTAAGCATGAAGATGCCAGAAGGAAATAAATCGAGAGATACTGATGCAATGAACAATAAGGGTTCCGAGCCTTATGTTGATATGAATATGACAATCAGTAATCATGAAGAGGATCATAACAGTAGTCACAATTTAGAAAATTCCCCTATAGCTTTATTTTTGCTCGTCTTTGAGGTTATTTATGTGGATTTTGATTGTGCCTCTAAATTTGTTTCAGGATATGTTTTTGAGTTTGAATTAGAAGTGTTCACATGGGGTGTAAATGATGATGATCATGACATGTCTCATTTAGCCGATATGGGAACAAGCAATGAAACATTTAGATTTTGAAGTTTAGATTGAAATTCTTGTACATATGATCAGATGCAGATACAGAGTGAGCCAACATGAGAATGGTTTTCTTTTGATACATCTAAGGATTGTTTACTTAACATGCAAAATGATTCCAATGAAAGTTTTGTGCTTAAAATACATGATGATAGTGAAATTAAAAGTTCCGTTGGATATGAATGTTTCTACTTTCCATACCATATGAAGGGGTTTCTTGAAAAGAATACCGAGGCCTGTGATGATGGAAAATATGTCATAAGATGGAGGTACGATTCAGAGGACTAGTATGGTATGATGCTGCCCTGCAAGAAAACGTTTTATGAATTTGTTTAGAGGGATCACTATGATAATGATGGTATTGGTTGTGATATAACTTTGAGTATAATGAGGGGGATCATTGGTAAAATTCATGGTCTAGTCTTCCTCAACTATGTCACAAGCGAGATCAAATTGTTACATGATGAGAATCAGGTTTTTGATAAAGGCAAGAACTTGTTTTTATTTTTTGGGGGCCTTGGGCCACCAATGGAAGGATGGATCTGAATTTTGTAAAATTTTGAATAAACTACCCAAGCCAATTGGCATTTGGTCAGCTTCGAGCAGAGATCTTGAATCTTGTTATGCCTGCAGGGAGCATGCGTCCCCAACTAGAGCTGATGTTACGACTGATGAGTTTAGTATTCCACTGTGTTGCCTCTCCAGTCTTAATTCTTTAGTGACAAGCCTTTGAGCAAATTCGGCTAAGTTTTATAGCACCAAAGGTGAAGGCCATTATTTCCATTGTTGACTCATTTGGCTAGTAATATCTCTATAAGAGATCTACTTAATGGGTTTTTATTCATACGTTGATAGGCTCCTTTGGGTGTTCCCTAGAATGCTACTATTTATTGGCCAGGTAAATTCTCTACCTTCGTGTATTTTATCACCCCGTGAAGCGGCTAAGTAATTCCAAAGTCACCATGCGGGTGTGTGGGGTAGTGCGACAAATACAAAGGGAGCCTCACATTACCTCTGTAATAATAAGTGTCATTGCATCACCATGCGAGTTTGAAAAAATAGGTGAGACCCTTAGGGTATGCTCCCATAATCCCACAATGCGAAATTTTACCGCTTGTTAATGTATGCGGGTTCACAGTGAAGACTGGAAGAAAAGGTATAGGATTAGCCAAGAACCCCACAATACCATTAGGGAAAAGTTTTCCAGGATAATCTAGTGTGGATGGAATGGTCTAGGAAGAGTGCTATATGATGGGAACTGATGCTGACATGGAATGTGTGTGCCAATCAAAGGGGTTAGATATAAAATTGCATGCAAGGGGTTAATGAGGTGTTTGTTGCTCTGTAGTTCTGTGCTAGAGAAAAGGGGGGATGATCAGGACAATCAAAGTTTGTGAGTTCGCCAAGGAAGATGAATATTAATGGATAAGGCATACAAGGACAAGCATTTAAAAGGTTGCGGTAACGCAGGAGGTGATATTTTGAAGTAAAAGCCAATCCTGGCGAATCACCTACATGAGATCAACTCCAGAAAGGATGTTCATATAATTTCATATGTGAAAAGCCAGAGGGACTGAGCACAATGATATGAAAAGTACATGAATATGGTTGTTGGAGTGTTATTCAAGAAATCCAAGCTGGGAGTTGTGGTTGATAAGAACGAGTCTTAATCTCTTGATAAGAACAAAAGCTGAAAATATTGCTTGCATGCATAAAGATAGGCTATTTTAGGAGGCTCTAAGTCCCACAAATCGAGGATGACAACCATCTATTGATTAAGAACTGTGTTGGGGCTTGTATA
Organism: Cryptomeria japonica; assembly: GCF_030272615.1. NCBI lineage: Eukaryota > Viridiplantae > Streptophyta > Pinopsida > Cupressales > Cupressaceae > Cryptomeria > Cryptomeria japonica. The sequence continues at coordinate 640,336 of NW_026728845.1, read as the reverse complement.
AGCACTGGTTCAAATAAAGTCTAGGAGATGGAGCGTTCATATACAGAGAACTGCAAATTTATGAGGTGCACCTTCTATGATATAGGTTGGAGAATATTTCAGTGGGCCACTCTGTAGCGGAAGGGATATCAAGATTTTAGAAGATAGTCGAAGGGACATCGAAAGGTAGTTTAAAATGGAAAATGCCTTTCATGGGCTATCTATCTTCATCCCTTCATAATCAAATGACTAGGAGGAAGAAGGAAGGGGAAAGAGAACAATGAAGGCATGGGGTGGATGGTTTAGATGTAGAGAATCTCAAATTCATATTGAGTATGGAAGATGTGCCCCTTGCTCTTCTTATCATATTGCTTGATAAGATTCTCCTTCCATTTTTCCATTACCTCCCTTTTCTATTTATTTTCATCCTCTAGTTGTGAGGAAATTTCTTTTATAAGGTTGCAAGGCTCCCCTTCTAGTCTAATGAGTGTCTTTGCCAGCGTATGTAGGTCTTCCACAAGCATGATGGTGGCACGAATCAAAGCACCAAGACTTGAACAGAATATTATTCTCCACCGAGGCATCTTCTTGTATGGATGGCCCATTTTTGTCTTATATTTAATGGGCGATGGGTTTTCTTTTATCTGCATATGGCCTGAAATGTGTCAAAAGAGGAAAAAAACCAAGTGTAAGCATGTTGAAGATTTTGATAATTCCTTATTGTTATAAAAGGAATACTACGACTGTAAGAAAATACTATGAAATGTTGTATTCCAGGTGGGTAGAAGCAGCCATTTGTTAATCTAGGGTTTCATGTTGGCTCACAGAGAAGAGGGATTATCTTTCCATATTGTAAATTGCAATTAGTACTGAATGCAATTTTTCAATGGTTGCATATACTGTGTCCATTTGTATTTTATGAATTTATATGAATCAAAATATGAAGGATATGTTGGTTTGTTCTGGTATTTTCTTATCAATGTGTGATTGTGCTTATGGGTCTCCTTCAAGGAAGGAGTTAAATTCTATTTGCAATTTGCAGTAAATTTGGGAAACATTGAATGGATTAACATGAATGGTTGATGCAATTAGTTGATGGAATTGTGTCAATTTTAGGCATTCCACTTTGAAAATTCCCTAATTTGAGTTATTTTGCAATGCGGGTTTGTCCTTTTAATTTGTGGGCGTGACTCTGTTTCATTGGATATGCACTTGATTGTAGAAGCTATTTGTGAATTTGTTTCGGTAGCATCCCTTATTAATCGTATCTCTCCTATCTTCTTTTCTTCAAGCATTTCTTAAAGGGCAGGTTTCATAATGCATGCTTTGTATTCCCTTGTACACTTGGAGTAGCGCATGTATTATTTTTTTGGTCGAATTGCAGATTGTGAAGGATTAGGGGTGTATAGAGGGTAACTGTAGATAATCCCCTTATAGTTGAGAAACATCTACCAATCATGAACTTGTACGATTGTGACGAATTTGAAAGCATATTGGGCATGAAGGTCCTAAGTAGGAAAAATACATTCCCAAGTTAGGTAGAGCTCAAAGTGAAGAAGGCTCACTAAGGCCTTGTTGTGTTTTGTTTTCTTGTCTTCAATCTATTGCTAGTTTAAATTAAATGCTTTAAAGGAGATTCAGATTTGAGAAGATTTTGATTTTGATCCATGGGTTATTCTTAGCATCCAATAAAATTTAGGCCTACAAATATCATTATTTGCGACAATCCGCAAACAATTTTCACTCAAAATCCATCAATTTCTCTTTATTTATTACTACTTATGTTGTGATTATATCTGTCTAATATGATTTGATCGGTTTTATTCCAAAAAATTATTAATTAATCTAAATTAATCAAATCCTAAAACTGATTTTAACCACAAACTAATTTAATAAATATAACATACAATGCACAAAATCTTTAGAATTGTTTTTTTTTTTTGATGAGGAACATGGCCATCCAAAATTATTCTAACTCATAAATCTATAATTATTTACAAACATTTGGAGAACATAAGAAGCAAAATGTGAAATTATTATAAAATGCCTGGATAATATAATATAAGATGCATTAGATTTGCCCTAACTTATACATATTATGTTATTTGGAAATCATTAGAAAGACCAGGATAGCATAATAATATTCTTAGAAGACATGATTTGGATAGATTTGAGACAAAGAATTTTAGGGTAACATGTTTTATTCGCCGGCTTTTCAAAGACATTGAAGTTGGACAAGGATTTTAGGGTTTTTACTGTGCTTCTCGGTTGTGTGAGATATATTTTGATTTATTGATTAGCATCCTCGTATGGGCGTTACTTTTGGTTTGCATTTTCATCTCAAAGTCGTGGAAGAGGAAGCCACAAGTTTATTCCTAGAGGTAGAGGTGGACATAATAGCGGTTATGCAAATATTGGTGGTAGGAATCAAAACCAAAATTTCAGCCACCCAAGTGTCCAAAAGTTTGATTAGTCACATATTCAGTGCCATGATTGTAAGAAGTTTGGGAATTATGCCAGTAAATGTAAAAAGAAACAGTATGACCAGCAGAAGCAAAGTCAGAACCAGTCAAATAACACATCTAAGACCACTCTGTTTATTGCATGCACTAAGATGGCCGAGTCAATTACTACAAATTCTTCTGTTGAGTGCAATATCCTCGAAGAAAGCCCAAGTGACATATGGTATTTGGATTCTGGTTGTAGTAATAACATGACATACAACGTTGAGTTATTTTTTAGTTTTGATGAGTCAGTTCAAACTGATGTCAGTCTTGGTAACATCAATAAGGTCACTATTTTGAGTAAAGGGACAGTTGATATTCTAACCCTTAAGGGGGAGGAGTGTGTTATGCCAGATGTGTATTATGTTGCTGGCCTAAAACTTAATTTAATGAGTATTGGCCAGTTGGTATAAACAGGATATAGAGTTTATATGGAGAACAATGAGTGTGTAATTATGGATAAGTTCCCTAGTAACATAATGTCTCCTTTGAGGATAAGACCTGATGTGAGTGGAAAATCAGAAAGAGTTGCCTTTAAGGAATAAAATACAAAATCAGAAGTTAAAAAAAATTCTGAAAATGATGAAGCATGTCAATCTAGTGCTAAAAAAAAAAAGATAATGACAAAGAAATTCAAAAAGTGTTTCAATCAGTTGTAAAGGATGAATCATGGTTGTGGCATCTCAGATTTGGGCATTTGAATTTTGGAGCATTGAAATCGTTGCACAAAAAGAACATGCTTAAAGGTTTTCCATTAATTGAGAAACCAGAAAGATTATGTGAAGGGTATATTCTAGGTAAACAACATAGATAATCATTTCCAGCAAGAAAACCAGTAAGGGCGAGAGTGCCAATAGAAATTGTACATTCAGACATTTGTGGGCAGATGCAAACACTGTCTATAGGAGGCTATACTTATTTTCTTATATTTATTGATGATTTCACAAGAAAAACCTGGGCTTACTTTTTGAAAGATAAATCAAAAGTGTTGTCTATCTTCCAGCAGTTCAAGGCACTTGTAGAGAAGCAAAGTGGTCAATACATCAAACTGTTAAGAACTGACAGAGGTGGTGAGTATATCTCAAAAGATTTTATGAATTTTTGCAAAGCAGATGGCATTCATAAACAGTTCACAACCCGCTACACACCTTAGCAAAATGGTGTGCCAGAGAGAAAGAATCTAACTATAATGGAGATGGTACAGAGGTGGTGGTGAGTATATCTCAAATGATTTTATGAATTTTTGCAAACCAGATGGCATTCATAAACAATTCACAGCCCGCTACACACCTCAACAAAATGGTGTGACTGAGAAAAAGAATCGAACTATAATGGAGATGGCACGTAGCCTGCTAGCAACAAAACACTTACCTAATGAATATTGAGTTGAGGCAGCAGCAACTGCTGTCCATATTTTGAATAGATGTCTGACTAAGAGTGTAAAGAGAAAAGTACCACAAGAGGCTTGGATAGGTATGAAACATAGTGTTTCTCATTTAAAAGTTTTTGGTTGGGTTTCATATGCCCATGTCCTTGATGAGTTAAGAAAGAAGATAGATTTTAAAGGAGAGAAATGCATATTTTTTGGTTATTTCGAGGATACAAAAGCATACAAGTTGTTTAATCCCATAACTAGAAAAGTTATAAGCAGTCGAGATGTTCTATTTGTGGAAGATGAAGCATGGTATGGGACTATAGAGAGGAAAGTGAACATCACACCTATTGTTCCTCATGATGAAGTGTTTCCAATATCAAATACACCTCAACCGGCACCTTCTTCTACTCCTGGGACAACATCACATGTAGTAGCACAAGCTGCACCTTCATCTATATAAAGAAGATCTTCAAGGTTGCAATCTATACCACAACAAGCTCCAACTACACCAGCTAGTAGTAGTGCAAGCAGTTCAACGTCTTCAGATCACACCCTAGTAAGATTGATACCAAGAAAGACAAGAAGGTTGAGTGATTTGTACAATGTTGATATAACAATTTCGTTTGCTATTTTTGCTTTATTCTCTCAAGTTGATGATGCTTTAACATTTGAAGAAGCTGTGAATGATGATAAATGGGCACATGCCATGGATGAAGAGATTGAATCTATTAAGAAAAATAAAATATGGGAGTTGGTAGATCTGCCTGAAGGAAAAGATGCTATAAGTGTCAAATGGATTTACAAGACAAAACATGATGTCGATGGAAAAGTGCAAAACCATAAGGCAAGGCTTGATGCAAGAGGTTCCACACAATAGCCCGGAATCGACTTCAATGAAATATTTTCTCTAGTTGCACGGATGTATACAATCAGAACAGTATTGGCAATTGCTGCTCATAATAAGTGGGTGGTATACCAAATGGACGTGAAGTCAGCCTTTTTGAATGGATATCTACAAGAAGAAGTGTATGTTGACCAGCCTGAAGGGTATGAGATTTCAAGACAGGAAGACAAAGTATATAGGCTGGAAAAGGCATTGTATGGATTAAAGCAAGCTCCAAGAGCTTGATACAGCCAGATAGACTCTTACTTGATTCAAGATAGATTTCAAAGGAGTAGTTGTGAGCCGACTCTGTACATAAAAATAAATGAGAATGGCAAAGTTTTAGTTGTATGCTTGTATGTAGATGATTTGATCTTGACTAGTGATCTGAACATTGATGCTTTCAAAACAACAATGAAAAGTGAGTTTGAAATGACTGATTGAGGGCTTATGAGATATTTTTTGGGTATTGAAGTCCATCATTCTAGTGCTGGAATATTTATTTGTCAATCTAAGTATGCTAATGAGATTTTGAAGAGGTTCAACATGTTGAAATCCAAACCAACACCTACACCTGTCACAACTGGATTGAAACTAAGCATGGAAGATGGAGGACTATCTGTAGATCCCACATTATATAAAAGAATGGTTGGGAGTTTAATGTATTTAACAACCATGAGGCCAGATATAATGTATGGTGTCAGTTTGATCTCCAGGATTATGTAATTACCAAAGGAATCTGATTGGCAGGCTAGGAAAAGAATTTTGATAAATTTCTCTTCACTTCTCTCACTTTAGGTTTTCAAAAACTATTTGTTGGTAGAAAATGATTTACTGTCAACCTCAAATGTTGTGTCTCTTGAGATGGTGTTTGGGCCCGTCAATTATTCCGATATTTTAAACTATTTATAATAGGGAGTAGAATGCTATTTTTCACATAGCTAGACACTATAACTATAACAATTTTCAATATAACCACATATAAGCGTGAGATGTATTTGATGAGTACAGTTTATCGATTTTAAGAAATGTATGTTTTGAGAGTTTGTATAGCGAAATTAAAAAAATACTTAGTAGTTAAGTTTATGGATACAAAGCTAGTTTGCATGTGAACTACATCTAAAACAAAAAACCTTGAGCTAACATAGAGCAGACGACATTGTGATTTTGATCCACGATGATTGCTTGCATCCATTAATTGCATATAGATATCCTAATATGCATCAATAGGTCTATTAGAATTCATTTTAGTGGAGACAACAAGAGATGAAATGAATATTCTGGAGCATCATCCAAAACAATCATCCGTATTTATACTCATCTTAGCATGTGTTTTAGATTTAATGTGCATGTATTGAACTAGTTAAGTTTAAGGAAACAAAGCGAGTTTGCACATTAACTAGATCTAGAACAAACAATGTTGAGCTAATATAGAGAATAGAATATTGTAATCTTGATCCACACATTATTGTTTGTATCCATAAAGTGCATATAAATATCATCATATGCATTAATCTACAAACAATTGTTACTAATAAAATTAATTAATTTTATTTAATTATTCATGGTGTGATTATACTCATCTTATATTACTTGACTCATTGTATTCCAAAAAAATATTAGTTAATCTAAATTAATTGAACCCTAAAACTTAAACCACCAACTAATATAAGAAATATAAAATACAACACATAAAACATTTGTGATCAAGCCAAAATAACCTCATTATATTTATCTAGTTTCTATTATTGTATTTCCTCGCCAATATACTAAAAGTATGACTTGTTTTTTCTTAAAAATGGAGGATTTAAACTGGGGAAAATTGGATTAAAAAATAAAGCCAAAAATGCAAAAAAGGGATAAAAACTTATTTTTGAAATTTCGGCATTGTATAATGCATACTTTATACTAAATGTAACTATTTATTTGTAGTAGGCAACATCAATAATAATCCTAGTCATATGGTAAGGATAAAAATATATGATAATTATAATTTTAAAAATTAATGTAATGCCTTTGCCTACATCTATCATTGTTTTTAACAATTGTGATTGACAGCATAATATTAAAAGCTTAGGACTACTTACTGCCTTCATTGTAATTTGAAGTAGTTTTTAGACCAAGCTGAAAGTAATGTTAAAAGAAATCTTATGATGTAAGATAGTCTTAAAACATTACATTACCCATTTGTTTCAAAATGAAATGGCACACTTTTATGCACACATTTGTATCTTTGATTAGTTTTATCACTAAGATAAATTATTACAACAAAAATTATTTTAGCACTGCAGTTATTCAACTAATCATGTATTCAATAATTACATATACGCTTTAAAGTCTTTTCTTATAATGTACTCAATAATTACATTTGAAAAGCCTGAAAAGTAAATTGTAAAATAAGTAAGAAAGGCCAGGATAATATAATCTATAATTGTAAAGAGTTCGATTTACCCTATTTCATACATATTGTGTTGTTTGCAAATCATTAAGAATAACGTGATACTATTATTTGAATGAATAAATTTAAATAAGACAGGATATCGATAGTATTGAGATGACGGATAGCCCATTTTATTTGCCGGCTTTTAAAAGACATTGAGGTTGGACAAGGATTTTAGGGATTTTACTGTGCTTCTGGGTTGAATGAGACATATTTTGATTTCCTTGTATACATTCGCGTTAATTTTGATTTTCTTGTATAAATTGCAGACCGAGTTGGCGATGAAAATAAGAGAATGCCCATGCTATTTAATGATCTTAACTGAGTTGAGCTGAGCATCTGCATCTGTGTGATTGAGGCGAGCTTTGGGAAACGGAAGAGGAAAAGGAAGGAAAAATGGCGATGAAAATGGGCAGCGTTGCAGTTTTGGTTTTGGTGTTAATGGCAATAATAGTAATGGCCAATATTAGCGTGGCTTCGGCGCAAGCAGGGCCATCCTTTAAATTCCTGTGCGTTAACGATGGCGGCTGTACAGGATACGCAGACAGCCCTAATTGCTGCAACATCGGCGACTGCGGGAGTGGGATTGGATATTGTGCCGCCACATGCTAGCAACCGCCTTCTATTACCTTTGCCTCATCAAAATAAATTGAGTTGAATGGTTTGCTGTTTGTGTGTTTGAGCAGGATACTTACAATCCTTGTTCATTTGTTTCAACCTTTATTTTCGGTGTGTGGCCGCTATCCAACAAGTTAAGATTGTTGTTCCAAAATATTTGACTATATATATCTTATCTTATCTTGTTCATGTTTCAATCTTTTATTGAAATAGGTTCGTTATCGAATTATATCTGCACCTCCATATATTTATAATGTGGAGTAGAATTCTGTTTTTCACAGTGAAGTCGGTGACATTTTCAAACACTTATACAGGGGACAAGTGAATTAGTGAGGTTTGGAGATAACTATATTGATCAATATGTTTTCTATAAGATTGGATCTTTTTTACAAAAAGATCCAAACATTCTAGTTGTCTTATTTTTGTGAAGAGAATTATAACTCTATATTCTTAAAATAGAAAATGGTCGAATAGATCAAAGAGCTTATATCCATAGACATATTTATGTGGTTAGTGTTGGACACATTGGTTTGTGAACGAATGATTGCACTATCCCCCTTTTTTGAGGACTAGATTTTATTTTGCTTCAGTCCAAGGCATTGCCTTTATCAAATGCCTATTTACACCACTAGCTATGTACTTGTACTCATGTTATGGCTTGACAAGGTAAATACGTTGTTCTCATCTCATGGCTTGACAATGTTTCTCTCATGGCTAGAAATACCTTCCCTATAACTAAATGTATTAATAATGTTTATAGGCACTATTAAAACACTATTTACATGTCCACACAATTTTCTTCTTACATAGTACCCTTTTGTAGAAAAAATGTCACTTGTTATTTTGGAAACATCGAGGGCCCAAATATTCTCGTTACACCCTTTGAAATCTAAGTGCAAGATCTATGGCCTTCATTGAATTCTCTCATATCTACTCATATAATTGATTGCTAATGGATTGATGGATGCATTAGATAAAGTTATGATATTCATATTTTCTTGTTGTTTCAAATAGAAAATGGATGTTTAAAGAAGATTGGCTCATTTTGTTTTTGGAAGCCACGAGGGGAACTACAACCACACTCTGTTAGCTAAATTCAACAATTCTTGGAGAAAGGGCGAAGTTAAAAGTTCTTCTCCCACTTTACACCAAGGTCTCACCTTTGCCTTGTATAGGTATGTATCTAATCTAACTCCTCAAAGAAATAGGCTTTTAACCTGAAGTGAGAACCCTAGAAAGCCTAGCATCTTTTTAAAATTGAGCTCATTGAGAGAAAACTCCATACAATGGAAAAACCAATACCTCTGTTAAGAAGAAAGGTAAAGAAAATAAAAATCCTAGTGAGTACATTGATACCGATAGTATTGAGATGCCTTTTCTTATTTTTTTGAAGGCAACGATGCCTTAGTCTTTACTTGTTTAGTGATTTTTTGGATTATGCTCCGCAGTACTAAGTTTAAAACTTTATTAAGGCCTGTCTACTAGACTATTATGATGATAAGTAGCTTAATGGTTAGTCTTAGTTGTAATTTTTATTTTACTATTTTAATTTAGACTTCTCTAGTTAAGGTTTTTTATTATGTAAAAGTGGGTTGTGGTGTGCTATTCTTTGGGTTCTAGCTAATTTATGCTAGTTGCTTCTTTCTAGGTTAATGTGTTAATCTCTTGTATTGTTTTGGGATCAGGGTCCTCTCATTGATTACTTAATATGAAACAATAAGAACCTTTTGATAACAAAAAGTGTATCATATAGAACAAATAATACCTATTTTCAGCCCTCAATGACTAGCTTATCGTGCGTCGGTGTTTGAAAATGTCACCTACGTGGACAATAGCATTCTATGTTAATTATAAGTTTGTCTAGTCAGATAGTTATGGCGTTTTGGTTGTGCTATTATGTTTTTGGTTACTTATTGAGAGTTATATTCTAGTGTTTTGTCTAGGCACTTGGCTGTGTGATGCCAGAAGCTATACCGTGGCTAATCTATTTTGTTGTTTTCTGTCTGCTAGAATAATTTATAGTAATATTTGTGAGAGAAATTCTCTAAATACAACATACTTTAACTGTGAATAGCTACCCCTTAATTGCAATTTGAGATAAGGAATTTCTATGCGAACAACACTAGGTTTAGAGCTTGCACAACATAGAACACCATGTGTATGTTCAACCACTAAAAATCACTTTTCTCCAAATCCATTACATTAGGAAATTAAGATGTTTAAATAACTCCCCTTTGTAAATCAAGATGATGGTAGATGATTAGACTGAATGTGAATTGTAAATGCTTGAACACATTGTAACTTATATACATACAACATCAACGTGAATTAATGCAATCTTAAAATGTTATATTGCCCTTTCATTTCAAAATGAAATGACATACTTGTCTCTTTCTGGAACACAATACTACTAGCACTAGGATAAACTGTTATAATACACATAGCAGCTCTTTTTGCATGACGATTGTCTGGTGGTTGAACTAAGATGCAAGTTTCAACTCAGTTTTGTATCCCAGGTAGATGAAGTATTCCAATGGAAACAAAAAAATCTCGAAGTTATTATTGAAGACTATGGTTTCATAAGTAGAGAATGTAAATATGAGATGTCAAAGCATCCACCTATCAATTTTATAGCTGCAATTAACGCTGCCTATGCTATATAAACAACAATTATTCATACACTTGAATTACACATTTGATGACTTCTTATGCATTTGATGGAGCAGATTTTGATTAAATTTAAAATTATTTGAATATATTTTGTAACTTACCAAGTTTTAAAAAATAATTTATTTTAGTTATTTAGCTTATTAGTATTATCTAAAGGAATTTGGAAATACTAGATCTTCTAAACAATGTGCAAGGAAATTTTTTGTATAATATAGTTCAAATTTATGAACATGCCACAGGCTTTTTCATACTGAAGGATTAGTTGTTTCTTCTTGAAAACTAAAACTAGGTAAAGAAAATTTAGACATTTGAATTGCAGTATCCAATTATATTTTAATTGGGAAGACAATCTTTAGAACATTGAATCGCAGATTAAATCCTTGAAAGAATTCCAAACCAAATTAATATCATGGGTGCAAATATTATATATTATATAAAGCAAGATGCTACTAATCAATAAGAGAAATAATCAAAAGTTTATTATGATAATGGTAAAAAAATTATCCCAATGTATTATCCATCTAGTTTTATATTTAGTTTGGGGTAATGCCTTAATGCATTTATATAGTTCTGTACTCAGTTTGACATCACCAATCTTGTTGGACATTTATTCAACTTGGTTGATTGATCCATATGATGTTTGTGTATGAGGTCATCCTAGTAGACTTGATCTTGATCATTTTAATTGTATAAAATAAATAAAATATTCAGAGACATCCGATTTTCACATTCCATCAATCTTTATTTTTTTATTTTTTTTTCGGCATTCTACAATGATGAATCATAGAGTATGATCCGAAATGTTGATGAAAAATATGTGTATGCAATGAAACCCAAAGGATTTCATAATTTTTTATTGGAGACTTTGGAGTGACCTTGGCTTTGTTATTTTTGGTGTTATATTCATGTATAAAAAGATAACAATTAGCATTCACTTTAGAGGAGACAACTAAAAATGGATTGAATATTCGAGATAACTGTCTATAACAATCTTTCATATTTGTCTTATTTGATAAAAAACGCATCTTAGCACATGTGTGAATGTATTAGCATTTATTTTAGATTTAATGTGCATGCATTAAGCTTGTTTATTGTCAAGATACTTTAAAATACTATCAATATCATAGAAAAATTATGAGTGACATAAATTATCTATGTCTTTTATTATATTAGCAACGAGAAGGACCTGACATGAATTATCTATGTTAAGAATATGGATACAAAGCAAGTCCACATCTGAACTAAACCTAGAACAAACTATGTTGAACTAACATAGATATCATTATTTGCATCAATCCACAAACGATTTTCACTCAAAGTCAATCAATTTGTCTTTATTTATTACTATTTATGTCGTGGTTATATCTGTCTAATATTACTTGATCCACTTTATTCCAAAACATTATTAATTAATCTAAATCAATTGAATTCCAAAACTTATTTTAATGGTCAACTAATATAAAAAATATAACATACAATGCACAGTTTTATAACTGTTTTATTTTTTGACTTAATAATGAGAGACCTCACCATCCAAAGTGATTTTAACTCATAAATCTATAACTATTTATGAGATGATGGATAACCCATTTAATTATATGGCTTTGAAAAGACATTGAAGTTGGACGGGGATTTTAGGGTTTCTACTATGCTTCTTGGTTGTATGAGACATATTATAAAATCCTTGTATACTTTAAATGTTGACTCGCGTCCTTATCTCTGTGTTGTTTTTGATGTAAGAAAAGGATAAATTGCAGGCCGAGTTGGTGATGCAAATAAGGGAATGCCCATTCTTTTTTAATGATGTTTACCTGAGTTGATTTGAGCATCTACATCTACATCTGTGTGATTGAGGTGAGCTTTGAGAAAAGGAAGAGGAAGAGGAAGGAAAAATGGCAAGGACAATGAAAATGGACAGTGTTAGGGTTAGGAATGTTGCAGCTTTGGTGTTGGTGTTAATGGCAATAATAGTAATGGTTCTAATAATAGTTAACTTGCCAGATTAGTAATGCAATTGTAGTGCAAGATGGAGTCCAAATAGGTCTAAAATGATCTAAATAACCACACTAAACTAGGTGCCCAAAATGATTGTGAAATTGTAAAAGGATACAATTGAGTACATTGCACTCTTGCACCTTCCTTGCCCTTCTTGGCATGCTATTTTAATTCTCCATCAAACCTTTTGTCCCAACACAAGCCTAAAAATTTAATTTACAATTCCACACTTCATTTTTCTTATTGTTTTCCCCTTGTACTAGTATCTCAAACCATAATTTTATTCCCTTTGTGCTTGAAATACTAACGAATGTTGTTAGCCTTGGCTCTAGTACAGTAGAAGAAGGAGAAATCTAAGAAAATAACTTAAATCAATAGAAGAAGAAAGAGATGGACACAACTAGTGAGGATAAACCCAATGAGATGAAACCTCAAGAACCATATAAGGAAGAACAAGCGAAAGGAAATATTGTCGTAGTTGTTGAGGATAATATCGAAGAGATAACCTCCAAGAACCAAACAAGGAAAGAAATAACCACCAAGTTTCTATAAATTCAAGACTTTAAGAATCTACTTTGGCTAATACAACAAATAATAAATGTAATCCCTAGTTAAGGACCTTAACCTTAACTTTAACCTGGTGGATTATCAAAGTCTTCCAAATTCAAACAAGTGAGTCTAGAAGTTCTGATTAATTTCTTTAGATCAGAAAATGTATGTACACATAAAGAAACTCATCAAAGTAGCTAAGGATTGCTTGATTGAATTGGAGTATACTGTTTATTGCTTCTTGGTTCTAGATTAGGCCACTTTTGAGTTTAGGCCAACATAAAACAATCAAGTACCAAAATTGGGACTAGATTCCAAATTATGAATGATAACACTAACAATGCCTGCAATCTTGGAGGAATTTTTGCAAGACATGGTTGTTGACAGCTTGGTTCAACCGAAATAGGCCCTTTGAAAGAAAGCCAAAAATCTCATGGTATTTGATGTTAGATCATGTCCTAATTTAATTATTTCATGACAGATAAATTGCTAGATTAGTAATGAAATTGTAGGGTAGGATAGTGCGCAAATAGGCCTAAAATGATCTATAAAAAGCACACTAAAGTTGGGGTTGAAATACATTGTGAAATTGTAAGGGGTTAAAATTTACTACACTACACTCTTGCACCTTTCTTCTCCTCCTTGATTTGCAATCACATTCTCAGAAGTTTCTTGATAGGAAGATAGAAAGGTCCGCAAATAACACTTTCTGGTTTGCTGATGAATTTCTCCATGGTGATGTTTTTCACCATCATAACACTCAAAATGGATCATATGAAGCTAACACAGAGGATGATAGTGGTTTGCAATGTTATGGTGTAACCCCCCTCACGTGGTAAATTTTGATGATTGCCAAGTGGCTATATCCAATTATTTAATTGAGGTGGAAATGGAATCATTTATATTAACGAAGGATGATATTGGCATAGAAATATTTAATAGTTCCTATTAACTAAGGGTTGATATGAGTATGTACACTGGCAATGTTGATCAAGAATCAATTACAATCTTTGTGAAGAACTGTAGTGATTCTGAAGGGTTCTCAGATGATGGAACCATAGATATGGATGAATCAAATGTTGTAGGGTATGACTGTGTTTTAATTTATTCAGGTGGTTTCTTAAGCATGAAGATGCCAGAAGGAAATAAATCGAGAGATACTGATGCAATGAACAATAAGGGTTCCGAGCCTTATGTTGATATGAATATGACAATCAGTAATCATGAAGAGGATCATAACAGTACTCACAATTTAGAAAATTCCCCTATAGCTTTATTTTTGCTCGTCTTTGAGGTTATTTATGTGGATTTTGATTGTGCCTCTAAATTTGTTTCAGGATATGTTTTTGAGTTTGAATTAGAAGTGTTCACATGGGGTGTAAATGATGATGATCATGACATGTCTCATTTAGCCGATATGGGAACAAGCAATGAAACATTTAGATTTTGAAGTTTAGATTGAAATTCTTGTACATATGATCAGATGCAGATACAGAGTGAGCCAACATGAGAATGGTTTTCTTTTGATACATCTAAGGATTGTTTACTTAACATGCAAAATGATTCCAATGAAAGTTTTGTGCTTAAAATACATGATGATCATCGTTGGATATGAATGTTTCTACTTTCCATACCATATGAAGGGGTTTCTTGAAAAGAATACCGAGGCCTGTGATGATGGAAAATATGTCATAAGATGGAGGTACGATTCAGAGGACTAGTATGGTATGATGCTGCCCTGCAAGCAAACGTTTTATGAATTTGTTTAGAGGGATCACTATTATAATGATGGTATTGGTTGTGATATAACTTTGAGTATAATGAGGGGGATCATTGGTAAAATTCATGGTCTAGTCTTCCTCAACTATGTCAGAAGCGAGATCAAATTGTTACATGATGAGAATCAGGTTTTTGATAAAGGCAAGAACTTGTTTTTATTTTTTGGGGGCCTTGGGCCACCAATGGAAGGATGGATCTGAATTTTTTTAAATTTTGAATAAACTACCCAAGCCAATTGGCATTTGGTCAGCTTCGAGTAGAGATCTGGAATCTTCTTATGCCTGCAGGGAGCATGCATCCCCAACTAGAGCTGATGTTACGACTGATGAGTTTAGTATTCCACTGTGTTGCCTCTCCAGTCTTAATTCTTTAGTGACAAGCCTTTGAGCAAATTCGGCTAAGTTTTATAGCACCAAAGGTTAAGGCCATTATTTCCATTGTTGACTCATTTGGCTGGTAATATCTCTATAAGAGATCTACTTAATGGGTTTTTATTCATACGTTGATAGGCTCCTTTGGGTGTTCCCTAGAATGCTACTATTGATTGGCCAGGTAAATTCTCTACCTTCGTGTATTTTATCACCCTGTGAAGCGGCTAAGTAATTCCAAAGTCACCATGTGGGTGTGTGGGGTAGTGCGACAAATACAAAGGGAGCCTCACATTACCTCTGTAATAATAAGTGTCATTGCATCACCATGCGAGTTTGCAAAAATAGGTGAGACCCTTAGGGTATGCTCCCATAATCCCACAATGCGAAATTTTACCGCTTGTTAATGTATGCGGGTTCACAGTGAAGACTGGAAGAAAAGGTATAGGATTAGCCAAGAACCCCACAATACCATTAGGGAAAAGTTTTCCAGGATAATCTAGTGTGGATGGAATGGTCTAGGAAGAGTGCTATATGATGGGAACTGATGCTGACATGGAATGTGTGTGCCAATCAAAGGGGTTAGATATAAAATTGCATGCAAGGGGTTAATGAGGTGTTTGTTGCTCTGTAGTTCTGTGCTAGACAAAAGGGGGGATGATCAGGACAATCAAAGTTTGTGAGTTCGCCAAGGAAGATGAATATTAATGGATAAGGCATACAAGGACAAGCATTTAAAAGGTTTCGGTAACGCAGGAGGTGATATTTTGAAGTAAAAGCCAATCCTGGCGAATCACCTACATGAGATCAACTCCAGAAAGGATGTTCATATAATTTCATATGTGAAAAGCCAGAGGGACTGAGCACAATGATATGAAAAGTACATGAATATGGTTGTTGGAGTGTTATTCAAGAAATCCAAGCTGGGAGTTGTGGTTGATAAGAATGAGTCTTAATCTCTTGATAAGAACAAAAGCTGAAAATATTGCTTGCATGCATAAAGATAGGCTATTTTAGGAGGCTGTAAGTCCCACAAATCGAGGATGACAACCATCTATTGATTAAGCACTGTGTTGGGCCTCGTATTAGCACTGTTTCAAATAAAGTCTAAGAGATGGAGCGTTCATATACAGAGAACTGCGAGTTTGTGAGGTGCACCTTCTATGATATAGGTTGGAGAATATTTCAGTGGGCCACTTTGTAGCGGAAGGGATATCAAGATTTTAGAAGGTAGTCGAAGGGACATCGAAAGGTGGTTTCAAATGGAAAATGCCTTTCATGGGCTATCTATCTTCATCCCTTCATAATCAAATGACTAGGAGGAAGAAGGAAGGGGAAAGAGAAGAATGAAGGCATGGGGTGGATGGTTTAGATGTAGAGAATCTCAAATTCATCTTGAGTATGGAAGATGTGCCCCTTTCTCTTCTTATCATATTGCTCGATAAGATTCTCCTTCCATTTTTCCATTACCTCCCTTTTCTATTTATTTTCATCCTCTAGTTGTGAGGAAATTTCTTTTATAAGGTTGCAAGGCTCCCCTTCTAGTCTAATGAGTGTCTCTGCCAGCGTATGTAGGTCTTCCACAAGCATGATGGTGGCACGAATCAAAGCACCAAGACTTGAACGAAATATTATTCTCCACCGAGGAATCTTCCTGTATGCATGGCCCATTTTTGTCTTATATTTAATGCGCGATGGGTTTTCTTTTATCTGCATATGGCCTGAAATGTGTCAAAAGAGGAAAAAAACCAAGTGTAAGAATGTTGAAGATTTTGATAATTCCTTATTGTTATAAAAGGAATACTACGACTGTAAGAAAATACTCTGAAATGTTGTATTCCAGGTGGGTAGAAGCAACCATTTGTTAATCTAGGGTTTCATGCTGGCTCACAGAGAAGAGGGATTATCTTTCCATATTGTAAATTGCAATTAGTACTAAATGCAATTTTTCAATGGTTAAATATACTGTGTCCATTTGTATTTTATGAATTTATATGAATCAAAATATGAAGGATATGTTGGTTTGTTCTGGTGTTTTCTTATCAATGTGTGATTGTGCTTATGGGTCTCCTTCAAGGAAGGAGTTAAATTCTATTTGCAATTTGCAATAAATTTGGGAAACATTGAATGGATTAACATGAATGGTTGATGCAATTAGTTGATGGAATGGTGTCAATTTTAGGCATTCCACTTTGAAAATTCCCTAATTTGAGTTATTTTGCAATGCGGGTTTGTCCTTTTAATTTGTGGGCGTGACTCTGTTTCATTGGATATGCACTTGATTGTAGAAGCTATTTGTGAATTTGTTTCGGAAGCGTCCCTTATTAATCGTATCTCTCCTATCTTTTTTTCTTCAAGTATTTCTTAAAGGGCAGGTTTCATTATGCATGCTTTGTATTCCCTTGTACACTTGGAGTAGCGCATGTATTATTTTTTTGGTTGAATTGCAGATTGTGAAGGATTGGGGGTGTATAGAGGGTAACTGTAGATAATCGCCCTTATAGTTGAGAAACATCTACCAATCGTGAACCTGTACGATTGTGACGAATTTGAAAGCATATTGGGCATGAAGGTCCTAAGTAGGAAAAATACATTCCCGAGTTAGGTAGAGCTCAAAGTGAAGAAGGCTTGCTAAGGCCTTGTTGTGTTGTGTTTTCTTGTCTTCAATCTGTTGATAGTTCAAATTAAATGCTGTGAAGGAGATTCAGATTTGAGAAGATTTTGATTTTGATCCATGGGTTATTCTTAGCATCCAATAAAATTTAGGCCTACAAATATCATTATTTGCGACAATCCGCAAACAATTTCTACTCAAAAGCCGTCAATTTCTCTTTATTTATTACTACTTATGTTGTGATTATATCTGTCTAATATGATTTGATTGGTTTTATTCCAAAAAATTATTAATTAATCTAAATTGATCAAATCCTAAAACTGATTTTAACCACAAACTAATTTAATAAATATAACATACAATGCACAAAATGTTTAGAATTGTTTTTTTTTTTTGATGAGGAACATGGCCATCCAAAATTATTCTAACTCATAAATCTATAATTATTTACAAACATTTGGAGAACATAAGAAGCAAAATGTGAAATTATTATAAAATGCCTGGATAATATAATATAAGATGCATTAGATTTTCCCTAACTTATACATATTATGTTATTTGGAAATTATTAGAAAGACCAGGATAGCATAATAATATTCTTAGAAGACATGATTTGGATAGATTTGAGACAAAGAATTTTAGGGTAACATGTTTTATTCGCCGGCTTTTCAAAGACATTGAAGTTGGACAAGGATTTTAGGGTTTTTACTGTGCTTCTCGGTTGTGTGAGATATATTTTGATTTATTGATTAGCATCCTCATATGGGCGTTACTTTTGGTTTGCATTTTCATCTCAAAGTCGTGGAAGAGGAAGCCACAAGTTTATTCCTAGAGGTAGAGGTGGACATAATAGCGGTTATGAAAATATTGGTGGTAGGAATCAAAACCGAAATTTCAGCCACCCAAGTGTCCAAAAGTTTGATTAGTCACATATTCAGTGCCATGATTGTAAGAAGTTTGGGAATTATGCTAGTAAATGTAAAAAGAAACAGTATGACCAGCAGAAGCAAAGTCAGAACCAGTCAAATAACACATCTAAGACCACTCTGTTTATTGCATGCACTAAGATGGCCGAGTCAATTACTACAAATTCTTCTGTTGAGTGCAATATCCTCGAAGAAATCCCAAGTGACATATGGTATTTGGATTCTGGTTGTAGTAATAACATGACATACAACATTGAGTTATTTCCTAGTTTGGATGAGTCAGTTCAAACTGATGTCAGTCTTGGTAACATCAATAAGGTCACTGTTTTGAGTAAAGGGACAGTTGATATTCTAACCCTTAAGGGGGAGCAGTGTGTTATGCCAGATGTGTATTATTTTGCTGGCCTAAAACTTAATTTAATGAGTATTGGCCAGTTGGTATAAACAGGATATAGAGTTTATATGGAGAACAATGAGTGTGTAATTATGGATAAGTTCCCTAGTAACATAATGTCTCCTTTGAGGATAAGACCTGATGTGAGTGGAAAATCAGAAAGAGTTGCCTTTAAGGAATAAAATACAAAATCAGAAGTTAAAAAAAATTCCGAAAATGATGAAGCATGTCAATCTAGTGCTAAAAAAATAAAAGATAATGACAAAGAAATTCAAACAGTGTTTCAATCAGTTGTAAAGGATGAATCATGGTTGTGGCATCTCAGATTTGGGCATTTGAATTTTGGAGCATTGAAATCGTTGCTCATAAAGAACATGCTTAAAGGTTTTCCATTAATTGAGAAACCAGAAAGAGTATGTGAAGGGTATATTCTAGGTAAACAACATAGATAATCATTTCCAGCAAGAAAACCAGTAAGGGCAAGAGTGCCACTAGAAATTGTACATTCAGACATTTGTGGGCAGATGCAAACACTGTCTATAGGAGGCTATACTTATTTTCTTATATTTATTGATGATTTCACAAGAAAAACATGGGCTTAGTTTTTGAAAGATAAATCAAAAGTGTTGTCTTACTTTCAGCAGTTCAAGGCACTTGTAGAGAAGCAAAGTGGTCAATACATCAAACTGTTAAGAGCTGACAGAGGTGGTGAGTATTTCTCAAAAGATTTTATGAATATTTGCAAAGCAGATTTCATTCATAAACAGTTCACAACCCCCTACACACCTCAGCATAATGGTGTGCCAGAGAGAAAGAATCTAACTATAATGGAGATGGCACAGAGGTGGTGGTGAGTATAGCTCAAATGATTTTATGAATTTTTGCAAAGCAGATGGCATTCATAAACAATTCACAGCCCGCTACACACCTCAACAAAATGGTGTGACTGAGAAAAGAATCAAACTATAATGGAGATGGCACGTAGCATGCTAGCAACAAAACACTTACCTAATGAATATTGAGTTGAGGCAGTAGCAACTGCTGTCCATATTTTGAATAGATGTCTGACTAAGAGTGTAAAGAAAAAAGTACCACAAGAGGCTTGGACAGGTATGAAACATAGAGTTTCTCATTTAAAAGTTTTTGGTTGTGTTTCATATGCCCATGTCCCTGATGAGTTAAGAAAGAAGATACATTTTAATGGAGAGAAATGCATATTTATTGGTTATTCTGAGGATACAAAAGAATACAAGTTGTTTAATCCCATAACTAGAAAATTTATAAGCAGTCGAGATGTTCGATTTGTGGAAGATGAAGCATGGTATGGGACTATAGAGAGGAAAATGAACATCACACCTATTGTTCCTCATGATGAACTGCTTCCAATATCAAATGCACCTCAACCAGCACCTTCTTGTACTCCTGGGACAACATCACATGTAGTAGCACAAGTTGCACCTTCATCTATATAAAGAATATCTTCAAGGTTGCAATCTATACCACAACAAACTCCAACTACAGCTCCGACTAACACCAGCTAGTAGTAGTCCAAGCAGTTCAACGTCTTCAGATCACACCCTAGTAAGATTGATACCAAGAAAGACAAGAAGGTTGAGTGATTTGTATAATGTTGATATAACAATTTCGTTTGCTGTTTTTGCTTTATTCTCTCAAGTTGATGATGCTTTAACATTTGAAGAAGCTGTGAATGATGATAAATGGGCACATGCCATGGATGAAGAGATTGAATCTATTAAGAAAAATAAAACATGGGAGTTGGTAGATCTGCCTGAAGGAAAAGATGCTATAAGTGTCAAATGGATTTACAAGACAAAACATGATGTCGATGGAAAAGTGCAAAACCATAAGGCAAGGCTTGATGCAAGAGGTTTCACACAATAGCCCGGATTTGACTTCAATGAAATATTTTCTCTAGTTGCACGGATGTATACAATCAGAACAGTATTGGCAATTGTTGCTCATAATAAGTGGGTGGTATACCAAATGGACGCGAAGTCAGCCTTTTTGAATGGATATCTACAAGAAGAAGTGTATGTTGACCAGCCTGAAGGGTATGAGATTTCAAGACAGGAAGACAAAGTATATAGGCTGGAAAAGGCATTGTATGGATTAAAGCAAGCTCCAAGAGCTTGATACAGCCGGATAGACTCTTACTTGATTCAAGATAGATTTCAAAGGAGTAGTTGTGAGCCGACTCTGTACATAAAAATAAATGAGAATGGCAAAGTTTTAATTGTATGCTTGTATGTAGATGATTTGATCTTGACTAGTGATCTGAACATTGATGCTTTCAAAACAACAATGAAAAGTGAGTTTGAAATGACTGATTTAGGGCTTATGAGATATTTTTTGGGTATTGAAGTCCATCATTCTAGTGCTGGAATATTTATTTGTCAATCTAAGTATGCTAATGAGATTTTGAAGAGGTTCAACATGTTGAAATCCAAACCAACACCTACACCTGTCACAACTGGATTGAAACTAAGCATGGAAGATGGAGGACTATATGTATCTTTGATTAGTTTTATCACTAAGATAAATTATTACAACAAAAAATATTTTAGCACTGCAGTTATTCAACTAATCATGTATTCAATAATTACATATACGCCTTAAAGTCTTTTCTTATAATGTACTCAATAATTACATTTGAAAAGCCTGAAAAGTAAACTGTAAAATAAGTAAGAAAGGCCAGGATAATATAATCTATAATTGTAAAGAGTTCGATTTACCCTATTTCATACATATTGTGTTGTTTGCAAATCATTAAGAATAACGTGATACTATTATTCGAAAGAATAAATTTAAATAAGACAGGATATCGATAGTATTGAGATGATGGATAGCCCATTTTATTTGCCGGCTTTTAAAAGACATTGAGGTTGGACAAGGATTTTAGGGATTTTACTGTGCTTCTGGGTTGTATGAGACATATTTTGATTTCCTTGTATACATTCGCGTTAATTTTGATTTTCTTGTATAAATTGCAGACCGAGTTGGCGATGAAAATAAGAGAATGCCCATGCTATTTAATGATCTTACCTGAGTTGAGCTGAGCATCTGCATCTGTGTGATTGAGGCGAGATTTGGGAAACGGAAGAGGAAGAGGAAGGAAAAATGGCAATGAAAATGGGCAGCGTTGCAGTTTTGGTTTTGGTGTTAACGGCAATAATAGTAATGGCCAATATTAGCGTGGCTTCGGCGCAAGCAGGGCCATGCTTTAAATTCCTGTGCGTTAACGATGGCGGTTGTACAGGATACGCAGACAGCCCTAAGTGCTGCAACATCGGCGACTGCGGGAGTGGGATTGGATATTGTGCCGCCACATGCTAGCAACCGCCTTCTATTACCTTTGCCTCATCAAAATAAATTGAGTTGAATGGTTTGCTGTTTGTGTGTTTGAGCAGGATACTTACAATCCTTGTTCATTTGTTTCAACCTTTATTTTCGCTGCGTGGCCGCTATCCAACAAGTAAAGATTGTTGTTCCAAAATATTTGACTATATATATCTTATCTTATCTTGTTCATGTTTCAATCTTTTATTGAAATAGGTTCGTTATCGAATTATATCTGCACCTCCATATATTTATAATGTGGAGTAGAATTCCGTTTTTCACATGGTGAAGTCGGTGACATTTTCAAACACTGATACAGGGGACAAGTGAATTAGTGAGGTTTGGAGATAACTATATTGATCAATATGTTTTCTATAAGATAGGATCTTTTTTACAAAAGGATCCAAACATTCTAGTTGTCTTATTTTTGTGAAGAGAATTATAACTCTATATTCTTAAAATAGAAAATGGTCGAACAGATCAAAGAGCTTATATCCATAGACATATTTATGTGGTTAGTGTTGGACACATTGGTTTGTGAACGAATGATTGCACTATCCCCCTTTTTTGAGGACTAGATTTTATTTTGCTTCAGTCCAAGGCATTGCCTTTATCAAATGCCTATTTACACCACTAGCTATGTACTTGTACTCATGTTATGGCTTGACAAGGTAAATACTTTGTTCTCATCTCATGGCTTGACAATGTTTCTCTCATGGCTAGAAATACCTTCCCCATAACTAAATGTATTAATAATGTTTATACGCACTATTAAAACACTATTTACATGTCCACACAACTTTCTTCTTACATAGTACCCTTTTGTAGAAAAAATGTCACTTGTTATTTTGGAAACATCGAGGGCCCAAATATTCTCGTTACACCCTTTGAAATCTAAGTGCAAGATCTATGGCCTTCATTGAATTCTCTCATATCTACTCATATAATTGATTGCTAATGGATTGATGGATGCATTAGATAAAGTTATGATATTCATATTTTCTTGTTGTTTCAAATAGAAAATGGATGTTTAAAGAAGATTGGCTCATTTCGTTTTTTGAAGCCACGAGGGGAACTACAACCACACTCTGTTAGCTAAATTCAACAATTCTTGGAGAAAGGGTGAAGTTAATATTGGGAGCACCAAATTCAAGATTACCCTAAACTAATTGCAGAGGCAGTGTGTCTCAAATGTGAAGGCTTAAGGGTTGTGGAGAAGAGTTACAACGACCACAAGCTTTTTATCAAGAAATTTTTGGAGAAGGGTGAAAGGCATGTTCATCCGCAAAATGGGTATGATAGGTTGGTTCTTCCTCCCCCCTTTTCCTGAGATAGCTATTATGTGATAAAGTACTTTACTCTTGAAGGTAGTTACACCACTATTCACAATTATCATTTTCTTTTTCTCAATCACATTAGGCATAAGGAGAACATAAACATTTCGTTTTACCTTTAATCATTTCTATGTATCAATATTGAAGTTAAAAGTTCTTCTCCCACTTTACACCAAGGTCTCACCTTTGCCTTGTATAGGTATGTATCTAATCTAACTCCTCAAAGAAATAGGCTTTTAACTCGAAGTGAGAACCCTAGAAAGCCTAGCATCTCTTGAAAATTGAGCTCATTGAGAGAAAACTCCATACAATGGAAAAACCAATACCTTTGTTAAGAAGAAAGGTAAAGAAAATAAAAATCCTATTGAGTACATTGATACCGATAGTATTGAGATGCCTTTGCTTATTTTTTTGAAGGCAACGATGCCTTAGTCTTTACTTGTTTAGTGATTTTTTGGATTATGCTCCGCAGTACTAAGTTTAAAACTTTATTAAGGCCTGTCTACCAGACTATTATGATGATAAGTAGCTTAATGGTTAGTCTTAGTTGTAATTTTTATTTTCCTATTTTAATTTAGACTTCTCTAGTTAAGGTTTTTTATTATGTAAGGGTGGGTTGTGGTGTGCTATTCTTTGGGTTCTAGCTAATTTGTGCTAGTTGCTTCTTTCTAGGTTAATGTGTTAATCTCTTGTATTGTTTTGGGATCAGGGCCCTCTCATTGATTACTTAATACGAAACAATAAGAACCTTTTGATAACAAAAAGTGTGTCATATAGAACAAATAATACCTATTTTCAGCCCTCAATGACTAGCTTCTCGTGCGTCGGTGTTTGAAAATGTCACCTACGTGGACAATAGCATTCTATGTTAATTATAAGTATGTCTAGTCAGATAGTTATGGAGTTTTGGTTGTGCTATTATGTTTTTGGTTACTTATTGAGAGTTATATTCTAGTGTTTTGTCTGGGCACTTGGATGTGTGATGCCAGAAGCTATACCGTGGCTAATTTATTTTGTTGTTTTCTGTTTGCTAGAATAGTTTATAGTAATATTTGTGAGAGAAATTCTATAAATACAACATACTTTAACTGTGAATAGCTACCCCTTAATTGCAATTTGAGATAAGGAATTTCTATGCGAACAACACTAGGTTTAGAGCTTTCACAACATAGAACACCATGTGTATGTTCAACCACTAAAAATCACTTTTCTCCAAATCCATTACATTAGGAAATTAAGATGTTTAAATAACTCCCCTTTGTAAATCAGGATGATGCCAGATGATTAGACTGAGTGTGAATTGTAAATGCTTGAACACATTGTAACTTATATACATACAACATCAAGGTGAATTAATGCAATCTTAAAATGTTATATTGCCCATTCATTTAAAAATGAAATGACATACTTGTCTCTTTCTAGAACACAATACTACTAGCACTAGGATAAACTGTTATAATACACATAGCAACTCTTTTTGCATGATGATTGTCTGGTGGTTGAACTAAGATGCAAGTTTCAACTCAGTTGTGTATCCCAGGTAGATGAAGTATTCCATTGGAAACAACAGAATCTCAAAGTTATTATTGAAGACTATGGTTTCAGAAGTAGAGAATGTAAATATGAGATGTCAAAGCATCCACCTATCAATTTTATAGCTACAATTAACGCTGCCTATGCTATATAAACAACAATTATTCATACACTTGAATTACACATTTGATGACTTCTTATGCATTTGATGGAGCAGATTTTGATTAAATTTAAAATTATTTGAATATATTCTGTAACTTACCAAGTTTTAAAAAACAATTTATTTTAGTTATTTAGCTTATTAGTATTATCTAAAGGAATTTGGAAATACTAGATCTTCTAAACAATGTGCAAGGACAATTTTTGGGTGGTATACCAAATGGACGCGAAGTCAGCCTTTTTGAATGGATATCGACAAGAAGAAGTGTATGTTCACCACCCTGAAGGGTATGAGATTTCAAGATAGGAAGACAAAGTATATAGGCTGGAAAAGGCATTGTATGGATTAAAGCAAGCTCCAAGAGCTTCATACAGCCGGATAGACTCTTACTTGATTCAAGATAGATTTCAAAGGAGTAGTTGTGAGCCGACTCTGTACATAAAAATAAATGAGAATGGCAAAGTTTTAATTGTATGCTTGTATGTAGATGATTTGATCTTGACTAGTGATCTGAACATTGATGCTTTCAAAACAACAATGAAAAGTGAGTTTGAAATGACTGATTGAGGGCTTATGAGATATTTTTTGGGTATTGAAGTCCATCATTCTATTGTTGGAATATTTATTTGTCAATCTAAGTATGCTAATGAGATTTTGAAGAGGTTCAACATGTTGAAATCCAAAGCAACACCTACACCTGTCACAACTGGATTGAAACTAAGCATGGAAGATGGAGGACTATCTGTAGATCCCACATTATATAAAAGAATGGTTGGGAGTTTAATGTATTTAACAACCATGAGGCCAGATATAATGTATGGTGTCAGTTTGATCTCCAGGATTATGTAATTACCAAAGGAATCTGATTGGCAGGCTGGGAAAAGAATTTAAATAAATTTCTCTTCACTTCTCTCGCTTTAGGTTTTCAAAAACTATTTGTTGGTAGAAAATGATTTACTGTCAACCTCAAATGTTGTGTCTCTTGAGATGGTGTTTGGGCCCGTCAATTATTCCGATATTTTAAACTATTTATAATAGGGAGTAGAATGCTATTTTTCGCATAGCTAGACACTATAACTATAACACTTTTCAATATAACCACATATAAGCGTGAGATGTATTTGATGAGTACAGTTTATCGATTTTAAGAAATATATGTTTTGAGAGTTTGTATAGCGAAATTAAAAAAATACTTAGTAGTTAAGTTTATGGATACAAAGCTAGTTTGCATGTGAACTACATCTAAAACAAAAAACCTTGAGCTAACATAGAGCAGACGACATTGTGATTTTGATCCACGATGATTGCTTGCATCCATTAATTGCATATAGATATCCTAATATGCATCAATAGATCTATTAGAATTCATTTTAGTGGAGACAACAAGAGATGAAATGAATATTCCGGAGCATCATCTAAAACAATCATCCGTATTTATACTCATCTTAGCATGTGTTTTAGATTTAATGTGCATGTATTGAACTAGTTAAGTTTAAGGAAACAAAGCGAGTTTGCACATTAACTAGATCTAGAACAAACAATGTTGAGCTAATATAGAGAATAGAATATTGTAATCTTGATCCACACATTATTGTTTGTATCCATAAAGTGCATATAAATATCATCATATGCATTAATCTACAAACAATTGTTACTAATAGAATTAATTAATTTTATTTAATTATTCATGGTGTGATTATACTCATCTTATATTACTTGACTCATTGTATTCCAAAAAAATATTAGTTAATCTAAATTAATTGAACCCTAAAACTTAAACCACCAACTAATATAAGAAATATAAAATACAACACATAAAACATTTGTGATCAAGCCAAAATAACCTCATTATATTTATCTAGTTTCTATTATTGTATTTCCTCGCCAATATACTAAAAGTATGACTTGTTTTTTCTTAAAAATGGAGGATTTAAACTGGGGAAAATTGGATTAAAAAATAAAGCCAAAAATGCAAAAAAGGGATAAAAACTTATTTTTGAAATTTCGGCATTGTATAATGCATACTTTATACTAAATGTAACTATTTATTTGTAGTAGGCAACATCAATAATAATCCTAGTCATATGGTAAGGATAAAAATATATGATAATTATAATTTTAAAAATTAATGTAATGCCTTTGCCTACATCTATCATTGTTTTTAACAATTGTGATTGACAGCATAATATTAAAAGCTTAGGACTACTTACTGCCTTCATTGTAATTTGAAGTAGTTTTTAGACCAAGCTGAAAGTAATGTTAAAAGAAATCTTATGATGTAAGATAGTCTTAAAACATTACATTACCCATTTGTTTCAAAATGAAATGGCACACTTTTATGCACACATTTGTATCTTTGATTAGTTTTATCACTAAGATAAATTATTACAACAAAAATTATTTTAGCACTGCAGTTATTCAACTAATCATGTATTCAATAATTACATATACGCTTTAAAGTCTTTTCTTATAATGTACTCAATAATTACATTTGAAAAGCCTGAAAAGTAAATTGTAAAATAAGTAAGAAAGGCCAGGATAATATAATCTATAATTGTAAAGAGTTCGATTTACCCTATTTCATACATATTGTGTTGTTTGCAAATCATTAAGAATAACGTGATACTATTATTTGAATGAATAAATTTAAATAAGACAGGATATCGATAGTATTGAGATGATGGATAGCCCATTTTATTTGCCGGCTTTTAAAAGACATTGAGGTTGGACAAGGATTTTAGGGATTTTACTGTGCTTCTGGGTTGAATGAGACATATTTTGATTTCCTTGTATACATTCGCGTTAATTTTGATTTTCTTGTATAAATTGCAGACCGAGTTGGCGATGAAAATAAGAGAATGCCCATGCTATTTAATGATCTTAACTGAGTTGAGCTGAGCATCTGCATCTGTGTGATTGAGGCGAGCTTTGGGAAACGGAAGAGGAAAAGGAAGGAAAAATGGCGATGAAAATGGGCAGCGTTGCAGTTTTGGTTTTGGTGTTAATGGCAATAATAGTAATGGCCAATATTAGCGTGGCTTCGGCGCAAGCAGGGCCATGCTTTAAATTCCTGTGCGTTAACGATGGCGGCTGTACAGGATACGCAGACAGCCCTAATTGCTGCAACATCGGCGACTGCGGGAGTGGGATTGGATATTGTGCCGCCACATGCTAGCAACCGCCTTCTATTACCTTTGCCTCATCAAAATAAATTGAGTTGAATGGTTTGCTGTTTGTGTGTTTGAGCAGGATACTTACAATCCTTGTTCATTTGTTTCAACCTTTATTTTCGGTGTGTGGCCGCTATCCAACAAGTTAAGATTGTTGTTCCAAAATATTTGACTATATATATCTTATCTTATCTTGTTCATGTTTCAATCTTTTATTGAAATAGGTTCGTTATCGAATTATATCTGCACCTCCATATATTTATAATGTGGAGTAGAATTCTGTTTTTCACATAGTGAAGTCGGTGACATTTTCAAACACTTATACAGGGGACAAGTGAATTAGTGAGGTTTGGAGATAACTATATTGATCAATATGTTTTCTATAAGATTGGATCTTTTTTACAAAAAGATCCAAACATTCTAGTTGTCTTATTTTTGTGAAGAGAATTATAACTCTATATTCTTAAAATAGAAAATGGTCGAATAGATCAAAGAGCTTATATCCATAGACATATTTATGTGGTTAGTGTTGGACACATTGGTTTGTGAACGAATGATTGCACTATCCCCCTTTTTTGAGGACTAGATTTTATTTTGCTTCAGTCCAAGGCATTGCCTTTATCAAATGCCTATTTACACCACTAGCTATGTACTTGTACTCATGTTATGGCTTGACAAGGTAAATACGTTGTTCTCATCTCATGGCTTGACAATGTTTCTCTCATGGCTAGAAATACCTTCCCAATAACTAAATGTATTAATAATGTTTATAGGCACTATTAAAACACTATTTACATGTCCACACAATTTTCTTCTTACATAGTACCCTTTTGTAGAAAAAATGTCACTTGTTATTTTGGAAACATCGAGGGCCCAAATATTCTCGTTACACCCTTTGAAATCTAAGTGCAAGATCTATGGCCTTCATTGAATTCTCTCATATCTACTCATATAATTGATTGCTAATGGATTGATGGATGCATTAGATAAAGTTATGATATTCATATTTTCTTGTTGTTTCAAATAGAAAATGGATGTTTAAAGAAGATTGGCTCATTTCATTTTTTGAAGCCACGAGGGGAACTACAACCACACTCTGTTAGCTAAATTCAACAATTCTTGGAGAAAGGGCGAAGTTAAAAGTTCTTCTCCCACTTTACACCAAGGTCTCACCTTTGCCTTGTATAGGTATGTATCTAATCTAACTCCTCAAAGAAATAGGCTTTTAACCTGAAGTGAGAACCCTAGAAAGCCTAGCATCTTTTTAAAATTGAGCTCATTGAGAGAAAACTCCATACAATGGAAAAACCAATACCTCTGTTAAGAAGAAAGGTAAAGAAAATAAAAATCCAAGTGAGTACATTGATACCGATAGTATTGAGATGCCTTTGCTTATTTTTTTGAAGGCAACGATGCCTTAGTCTTTACTTGTTTAGTGATTTTTTTGGATTATGCTCTGCAGTACTAAGTTTAAAACTTTATTAAGGCCTGTCTACTAGACTATTATGATGATAAGTAGCTTAATGGTTAGTCTTAGTTGTAATTTTTATTTTACTATTTTAATTTAGACTTCTCTAGTTAAGGTTTTTTATTATGTAAAAGTGGGTTGTGGTGCGCTATTCTTTGGGTTCTAGCTAATTTATGCTAGTTGCTTCTTTCTAGGTTAATGTGTTAATCTCTTGTATTGTTTTGGGATCAGGGCCCTCTCATTGATTACTTAATATGAAACAATAAGAACCTTTTGATAACAAAAAGTGTATCATATAGAACAAATAATACCTATTTTCAGCCCTCAATGACTAGCTTATTGTGCGTCGGAGTTTGAAAATGTCACCTACGTGGACAATAGCATTCTATGTTAATTATAAGTTTGTCTAGTCAGATAGTTATGGCGGTTTGGTTGTGCTATTATGTTTTTGGTTACTTATTGAGAGTTATATTCTAGTGTTTTGTCTAGGCACTTGGCTGTGTGATGCCAGAAGCTATATCGTGGCTAATCTATTTTGTTGTTTTCTGTCTGCTAGAATAATTTATAGTAATATTTGTGAGAGAAATTCTCTAAATACAACATACTTTAACTGTGAATAGCTACCCCTTAATTGCAATTTGAGATAAGGAATTTCTATGCGAACAACACTAGGTTTAGAGCTTGCACAACATAGAACACCATGTGTATGTTCAACCACTAAAAATCACTTTTCTCCAAATCCATTACATTAGGAAATTAAGATGTTTAAATAACTCCCCTTTGTAAATCAGGATGATGGCAGATGATTAGACTGAATGTGAATTGTAAATGCTTGAACACATTGTAACTTATATACATACAACATCAACATGAATTAATGCAATCTTAAAATGTTATATTGCCCTTTCATTTCAAAATGAAATGACATACTTGTCTCTTTCTGGAACACAATACTACTAGCACTAGGATAAACTGTTATAATACACATAGCAGCTCTTTTTGCATGACGATTGTCTGGTGGTTGAACTAAGATGCAAGTTTCAACTCAGTTTTGTATCCCAGGTAGATGAAGTATTCCAATGGAAACAACAAAATCTCGAAGTTATTATTGAAGACTATGGTTTCATAAGTAGAGAATGTAAATATGAGATGTCAAAGCATCCACCTATCAATTTTATAGCTGCAATTAACGCTGCCTATGCTATATAAACAACAATTATTCATACACTTGAATTACACATTTGATGACTTCTTATGCATTTGATGAAGCAGATTTTGATTAAATTTAAAATTATTTGAATATATTTTGTAACTTACCAAGTTTTAAAAAATAATTTATTTTAGTTATTTAGCTTATTAGTATTATCTAAAGGAATTTGGAAATACTAGATCTTCTAAACAATGTGCAAGGAAATTTTTTGTATAATATAGTTCAAATTTATGAACATGCCACAGGCTTTTTCATACTGAAGGATTAGTTGTTTCTTCTTGAAAACTAAAACTAGGTAAAGAAAATTTAGACATTTGAATTGTAGCATCCAATTATATTTCAATTGGGAAGACAATCTTTAGAACATTGAATCGCAGATTAAATCCTTGAAAGAATTCCAAACCAAATTAATATCATGGGTGCAAATATTATATATTATATAAAGCAAGCTGCTACTAATCAATAAGAGAAATAATCAAAAGTTTATTATGATAATGGTAAAAAAATTATCCCAGTGTATTATCCATCTAGTTTTATATTTAGTTTGGGGTAATGCCTTAATGCATTTATATAGTTTTGTACTCAGTTTGACATCACCAATCTTGTTGGACATTTATTCAACTTGGTTGATTGATCCATATGATGTTTGTGTATGAGGTCATCCTAGTAGACTTGATCTTGATCATTTTAATTGTATAAAATAAATAAAATATTCAGAGACATCCGATTTTCACATTCCATCAATCTTTATTTTTTTATTTTTTTTTCGGCATTCTACAATGATGAATCATAGAGTATGATCCGAAATGTTGATGAAAAATATGTGTATGCAATGAAACCCAAAGGATTTCATAATTTTTTATTGGAGACTTTGGAGTGACCTTGGCTTTGTTATTTTTGGTGTTATATTCATGTATAAAAAGATAACAATTAGCATTCACTTTAGAGGAGACAACTAAAAATGGATTGAATATTCGAGATAACTGTCTATAACAATCTTTCATATTTGTCTTATTTGATAAAAAACGCATCTTAGCACATGTGTGAATGTATTAGCATTTATTTTAGATTTAATGTGCATGCATTAAGCTTGTTTATTGTCAAGATACTTTAAAATACTATCAATATCATAGAAAAATTATGAGTGACATAAATTATCTATGTCTTTTATTATATTAGCAACGAGAAGGACCTGACATGAATTATCTATGTTAAGAATATGGATACAAAGCAAGTCCACATCTGAACTAAACCTAGAACAAACTATGTTGAACTAACATAGATATCATTATTTGCATCAATCCACAAATGATTTTCACTCAAAGTCAATCAATTTGTCTTTATTTATTACTATTTATGTCGTGGTTATATCTGTCTAATATTACTTGATCCACTTTATTCCAAAACATTATTAATTAATCTAAATCAATTGAATTCCAAAACTTATTATAATGGTCAACTAATATAAAAAATATAACATACAATGCACAGTTTTATAACTGTTTTATTTTTTGACTTAATAATGAGAGACCTCACCATCCAAAGTGATTTTAACTCATAAATCTATAAAAAGCACACTAAAGTTGGGGTTGAAATACAATGTGAAATTGTAAGGGGTTAAAATTTACTACACTACACTCTTGCACCTTTCTTCTCCTCCTTGATTTGCAATCACATTCTCAGAAGTTTCTTGATAGGAAGATAGAAAGGTCCGCAAATAACACTTTCGGGTTTGCTGATGAATTTCTCCATGGTGATGTTTTTCACCATCACAACACTCAAAATGGGTCATATGAAGCTAACACAGAGGATGATAGTGGTTTGCAATGTTATGGTGTAACCCCCCTCACGTGGTAAATTTTGATGATTGCCAAGTGGCTATATCCAATTATTTAATTGAGGTGGAAATGGAATCATTTATATTAACCGAGGATGATATTGGCATAGAAATATTTAATAGTTCCTATTAACTAAGGGTTGATATGAGTATGTACACTGGCAATGTTGATCAAGAATCAATTACAATCTTTGTGAAGAACTGTAGTGATTCTGAAGGGTTCTTAGATGATGGAACCATAGATATGGATGAATCAAATGTTGTAGGGTATGACTGTTTTTTAATTTATTCAGGTGGTTTCTTAAGCATGAAGATGCCAGAAGGAAATAAATCGAGAGATACTGATGCAATGAACAATAAGGGTTCCGAGCCTTATGTTGATATGAATATGACAATCAGTAATCATGAAGAGGATCATAACAGTACTCACAATTTAGAAAATTCCCCTATAGCTTTATTTTTGCTCGTCTTTGAGGTTATTTATGTGGATTTTGATTGTGCCTCTAAATTTGTTTCAGGATATGTTTTTGAGTTTGAATTAGAAGTGTTCACATGGGGTGTAAATGATGATGATCATGACATGTCTCATTTAGCCGATATGGGAACAAGCAATGAAACATTTAGATTTTGAAGTTTAGATTGAAATTCTTGTACATATGATCAGATGCAGATACAGAGTGAGCCAACATGAGAATGGTTTTCTTTTGATACATCTAAGGATTGTTTACTTAACATGCAAAATGATTCCAATGAAAGTTTTGTGCTTAAAATACATGATGATAGTCGTTGGATATGAATGTTTCTACTTTCCATACCATATGAAGGGGTTTCTTGAAAAGAATACCGAGGCCTGTGATGGTGGAAAATATGTCATAAGATGGAGGTACGATTCAGAGGACTAGTATGGTATGATGCTGCCCTGCAAGCAAACGTTTTATGAATTTGTTTAGAGGGATCACTATGATAATGATGGTATTGGTTGTGATATAACTTCGAGTATAATGAGGGGGATCATTGGTAAAATTCATGGTCTAGTCTTCCTCAACTATGTCAGAAGCGAGATCAAATTGTTACATGATGAGAATTAGGTTTTTGATAAAGGCAAGAACTTGTTTTTATTTTTTGGGGGCCTTGGGCCACCAATGGAAGGATGGATCTGAATTTTGTAAAATTTTGAATAAACTACCCAAGCCAATTGGTATTTGGTCAGCTTCGAGCAGAGATCTGGAATCTTGTTATGCCTGCAGGGAGCATGCGTCCCCAACTAGAGCTGATGTTACGACTGATGAGTTTAGTATTCCACTGTGTTGCCTCTCCAGTCTTAATTCTTTAGTGACAAGCCTTTGAGCAAATTCGGCTAAGTTTTATAGCACCAAAGGTTAAGGCCATTATTTCCATTGTTGACTCATTTGGCTGGTAATATCTCTATAAGAGATCTACTTAATGGGTTTTTATTCATACGTTGATAGGCTCCTTTGGGTGTTCCCTAGAATGCTACTATTGATTTGCCAGGTAAATTCTCTACCTTCGTGTATTTTATCACCCCGTGAAGCGGCTAAGTAATTCCAAAGTCACCATGCGGGTGTGTGGGGTAGTGTGACAAATACAAAGGGAGCCTCACATTACCTCTGTAATAATAAGTCTCATTGCATCACCATGCGAGTTTGCAAAAATAGGTGAGACCCTTAGGGTATGCTCCCATAATCCCACAATGCGAAATTTTACCGCTTGTTAATGTATGCGGGTTCACAGTGAAGACTGGAAGAAAAGGTATAGGATTAGCCAAGAACCCCACAATACCATTAGGGAAAAGTTTTCCAGGATAATCTAGTGTGGATGGAATGGTCTAGGAAGAGTGCTATATGATGGGAACTGATGCTGACATGGAATGTGTGTGCCAATCAAAGGGGTTAGATATAAAATTGCATGCAAGGGGTTAATGAGGTGTTTGTTGCTCTGTAGTTCTGTGCTAGACAAAAGGGGGGATGATCAGGACAATCAAAGTTTGTGAGTTCGCCAAGGAAGATGAATATTAATGGATAAGGCATACAAGGACAAGCATTTAAAAGGTTTCGGTAATGCAGGAGGTGATATTTTGAAGTAAAAGCCAATCCTGGCGAATCACCTACATGAGATCAACTCCAGAAAGGATGTTCATATAATTTCATATGTGAAAAGCCAGAGGGACTGAGCACAATGATATGAAAAGTACATGAATATGGTTGTTGGAGTGTTATTCAAGAAATCCAAGCTGGGAGTTGTGGTTGATATGAACGAGTCTTAATCTCTTGATAAGAACAAAAGCTGAAAATATTGCTTGCATGCATAAAGATAGGCTATTTTAGGAGGCTCTAAGTCCCACAAATCGAGGATGACAACCATCTATTGATTAAGCACTGTGTTGGGCCTCGTATTAGCACTGTTTCAAATAAAGTCTAAGAGATGGAGCGTTCATATACAGAGAACTGCGAGTTTGTGAGGTGCACCTTCTATGATATAGGTTGGAGAATATTTCAGTGGGCCACTTTGTAGCGGAAGGGATATCAAGATTTTAGAAGGTAGTCGAAGGGACATCGAAAGGTGGTTTCAAATGGAAAATGCCTTTCATGGGCTATCTATCTTCATCCCTTCATAATCAAACGACTAGGAGGAAGAAGGAAGGGGAAAGAGAACAATGAAGGCATGGGGTGGATGGTTTAGATGTAGAGAATCTCAAATTCATCTTGAGTATGGAAGATGTGCCCCTTTCTCTTCTTATCATATTGCTCGATAAGATTCTCCTTCCATTTTTCCATTACCTCCCTTTTCTATTTATTTTCATCCTCTAGTTGTGAGGAAATTTCTTTTATAAGGTTGCAAGGCTCCCCTTCTAGTCTAATGAGTGTCTCTGCCAGCGTATGTAGGTCTTCCACAAGCATGATGGTGGCATGAATCAAAGCACCAAGACTTGAACGGAATATTATTCTCCACCGAGGCATCTTCTTGTATGCATGGCCCATTTTTGTCTTATATTTAATGCGCGATGGGTTTTCTTTTATCTGCATATGGCCTGAAATGTGTCAAAAGAGGAAAAAAACCAAGTGTAAGAATGTTGAAGATTTTGATAATTCCTTATTGTTATAAAAGGAATACTACGACTGTAAGAAAATACTCTGAAATGTTGTATTCCAGGTGGGTAGAAGCAGCCATTTGTTAATCTAGGGTTTCATGCTGGCTCACAGAGAAGAGGGATTATCTTTCCATATTGTAAATTGCAATTAGTACTAAATGCAATTTTTCAATGGTTAAATATACTGTGTCCATTTGTATTTTATGAATTTATATGAATCAAAATATGAAGGATATGTCGGTTTGTTCTAGTGTTTTCTTATCAATGTGTGATTGTGCTTATGGGTCTCCTTCAAGGAAGGAGTTAAATTCTATTTGCAATTTGCAGTAAATTTGGGAAACATTGAATGGATTAAAATGAATGGTTGATGCAATTAGTTGATGGAATGGTGTCAATTTTAGGCATTCCACTTTGAAAATTCCCTAATTTGAGTTATTTTGCAATGCGGGTTTGTCCTTTTAATTTGTGGGCGTGACTCTGTTTCATTGGATATGCACTTGATTGTAGAAGCTATTTGTGAATTTGTTTCGGAAGCGTCCCTTATTAATCGTATCTCTCCTATCTTGTTTTCTTCAAGTATTTCTTAAAGGGTAGGTTTCATTATGCATGCTTTGTATTCCCTTGTACACTTGGAGTAGCGCATGTATTATTTTTTTGGTTGAATTGCAGATTGTGAAGGATTAGGGGTGTATAGAGGGTAACTGTAGATAATCGCCCTTATAGTTGAGAAACATCTACCAATCATGAACCTGTACGATTGTGACGAATTTGAAAGCATATTGGGCATGAAGGTCCTAAGTAGGAAAAATACATTCCCGAGTTAGGTAGAGCTCAAAGTGAAGAAGGCTTGCTAAGGCCTTGTTGTGTTGTGTTTTCTTGTCTTCAATCTGTTGATAGTTCAAATTAAATGCTGTGAAGGAGATTCAGATTTGAGAAGATTTTGATTTTGATCCATGGGTTATTCTTAGCATCCAATAAAATTTAGGCCTACAAATATCATTATTTGCGACAATCCGCAAACAATTTTCACTCAAAAGCCGTCAATTTCTCTTTATTTATTACTACTTATGTTGTGATAATATCTGTCTAATATGATTTGATCGGTTTTATTCCAAAAAATTATTAATTAATCTAAATTGATCAAATCCTAAAACTGATTTTAACCACAAACTAATTTAATAAATATAACATACAATGCACAAAATGTTTAGAATTGTTTTTTTTTTTTGATGAGGAACATGGCCATCCAAAATTATTCTAACTCATAAATCTATAATTATTTACAAACATTTGGAGAACATAAGAAGCAAAATGTGAAATTATTATAAAATGCCTGGATAATATAATATAAGATGCATTAGATTTTCCCTAACTTATACATATTATGTTATTTGGAAATTATTAGAAAGACCAGGATAGCATAATAATATTCTTAGAAGACATGATTTGGATAGATTTGAGACGAAGAATTTTAGGGTAACATGTTTTATTCGCCGGCTTTTCAAAGACATTGAAGTTGGACAAGGATTTTAGGGTTTTTACTGTGCTTCTCGGTTGTGTGAGATATATTTTGATTTATTGATTAGCATCCTCATATGGGCGTTACTTTTGGTTTGCATTTTCATCTCAAAGTCGTGGAAGAGGAAGCCACAAGTTTATTCCTAGAGGTAGAGGTGGACATAATAGCGGTCATGCAAATATTGGTGGTAGGAATCAAAACCGAAATTTCAGCCACCCAAGTGTCCAAAAGTTTGATTAGTCACATATTCAGTGCCATGATTGTAAGAAGTTTGGGAATTATGCCAGTAAATGTAAAAAGAAACAGTATGACCAGCAGAAGCAAAGTCAGAACCAGTCAAATAACACATCTAAGACCACTCTGTTTATTGCATGCACTAAGATGGCCGAGTCAATTACTACAAATTCTTCTGTTGAGTGCAATATCCTCGAAGAAATCCCAAGTGACATATGGTATTTGGATTCTGGTTGTAGTAATAACATGACATACAACGTTGAGTTATTTCCTAGTTTGGATGAGTCAGTTCAAACTGATGTCAGTCTTGGTAACATCAATAAGGTCACTGTTTTGAGTAAAGGGACAGTTGATATTCTAACCCTTAAGGGGGAGCAGTGTGTTATGCCAGATGTGTATTATGTTGCTGGCCTAAAACTTAATTTAATGAGTATTGGCCAGTTGGTATAAACAGGATATAGAGTTTATATGGAGAACAATGAGTGTGTAATTATGGATAAGTTCCCTAGTAACATAATGTCTCCTTTGAGGATAAGACCTGATGTGAGTGGAAAATCAGAAAGAGTTGCCTTTAAGGAATAAAATACAAAATCAGAAGTTAAAAAAAATTCCGAAAATGATGAAGCATGTCAATCTAGTGCTAAAAAAATAAAAGATAATGACAAAGAAATTCAAACAGTGTTTCAATCAGTTGTAAAGGATGAATCATGGATGTGGCATCTCAGATTTGGGCATTTGAATTTTGGAGCATTGAAATCGTTGCTCATAAAGAACATGCTTAAAGGTTTTCCATTAATTGAGAAACCAGAAAGAGTATGTGAAGGGTATATTCTAGGTAAACAACATAGATAATCATTTCCAGCAAGAAAACCAGTAAGGGCAAGAGTGCCACTAGAAATTGTACATTCAGACATTTGTGGGCAGATGCAAACACTGTCTATAGGAGGCTATACTTATTTTCTTATATTTATTGATGATTTCACAAGAAAAACATGGGCTTAGTTTTTGAAAGATAAATCAAAAGTGTTGTCTTACTTTCAGCAGTTCAAGGCACTTGTAGAGAAGCAAAGTGGTCAATACATCAAACTGTTAAGAGCTGACAGAGGTGGTGAGTATTTCTCAAAAGATTTTATGAATTTTTACAAAGCAGATTTCATTCATAAACAGTTCACAACCCCCTACACACCTCAGCAAAATGGTGTGCCAGAGAGAAAGAATCTAACTATAATGGAGATGGCACAGAGGTGGTGGTGAGTATAGCTCAAATGATTTTATGAATTTTTGCAAAGCAGATGGCATTCATAAACAATTCACAGCCCGCTACACACCTCAACAAAATGGTGTGACTGAGAAAAGAATCAAACTATAATGGAGATGGCACGTAGCATGCCAGCAACAAAACACTTACCTAATGAATATTGAGTTGAGGCAGCAGCAACTGCTGTCCATATTTTGAATAGATGTCTGACTAAGAGTGTAAAGAAAAAAGTACCACAAGAGGCTTGGACAGGTATGAAACATAGAGTTTCTCATTTAAAAGTTTTTGGTTGTGTTTCATATGCCCATGTCCCTGATGAGTTAAGAAAGAAGACACATTTTAATGGAGAGAAATGCATATTTATTGGTTATTCTGAGGATACAAAAGAATACAAGTTGTTTAATCCCATAACTAGAAAAGTTATAAGCAGTCGAGATGTTCGATTTGTGGAAGATGAAGCATGGTATGGGACTATAGAGAGGAAAATGAACATCACACCTATTGTTCCTCATGATGAACTGCTTCCAATATCAAATGCACCTCAACCAGCACCTTCTTGTACTCCTGGGACAACATCACATGTAGTAGCACAAGTTGCACCTTCATCTATATAAAGAATATCTTCAAGGTTGCAATCTATACCACAACAAACTCCAACTACAGCTCCAACTAACACCAGCTAGTAGTAGTCCAAGCAGTTCAACGTCTTCAGATCACACCCTAGTAAGATTGATACCAAGAAAGACAAGAAGGTTGAGTGATTTGTACAATGTTGATATAACCATTTCGTTTGCTGTTTTTGCTTTATTCTCTCAAGTTGATGATGCTTTAACATTTGAAGAAGCTGTGAATGATGATAAATGGGCACATGCCATGGATGAAGAGATTGAATCTATTAAGAAAAATAAAACATGGGAGTTGGTAGATCTGCCTGAAGGAAAAGATGCTATAAGTGTCAAATGGATTTACAAGACAAAACATGATGTCGATGGAAAAGTGCAAAACCATAAGGCAAGGCTTGATGCAAGAGGTTTCACACAATAGCCCGGAATC